>NW_028301616.1:922500-1230000 GCF_987345545.1 Pholcus phalangioides | reverse complement strand
ATGATTCTCCGGTCATTGATGATCTTGCCCTTCAGGCTGGCCAATTCTCTTTGTAAGGCTCCAGAACATAAAGGACCTATAAATGATCCCTCATGAATTGTTGCACCGAACTCTGGGACAGGAAATGCAGACAAGCAGTGAAGCAATGTGGTGAAAAATTAAATTTGTTCTGAAATTTGTAAATTTGATCTGAAATTTAAATTAATTAAAAAATTCTATCTGTTAAAATAAATTCATGTTCTAACATCAATTCTCGACTCGTGTTGGGTTGACTTGGTTTGTAGCAATTGGCCATCATGCCATGGGCCACCCACAGTGCCTCTATTGCATAGAGCCAGCTGTCTCTAATGCATTCACTCTTGAGTTTTCGTTAGTCTCAGTGACTACATTTTTTATGTATCATTACAACTATTTATTTATTTTTTTGCATTTTAATTGGTTGTGTTAAAACCATCACCATGAACGAGAAAGTGTATCATGGTGATATTTCCCCCATTGCATTAACTCAATTTAATTTCCATTATAGGTTATCGAGTGATTGACTTTTCATCAGTCTTCTAAAATGGGTGAAGGTGATTCGGTTTTCGAACAAACGGCATCAATAGTAAGTGATGGTGGAGTACCAGTGAAGAAGTTTCGATCCAATGCAACCGGATTGACAGTGTGTTTGGCTGAAGCAGAAGGACCGCTCGTTTATGGATACATCTGTATAGGTGCTGTTGATTTATTCTAATTTCTTTTCAAAAAAATTCATTTAGTCTATATCTCAAAAAAATTGCAGTTTGTGTTTCCTATGCTGCTAATGATATTGTGGTGTGTATCAATGGAACTCCAGGAAATAACATTTGATTCCCAACAGGCATCAGAGGGCAGAGATGGTTTTTCCTGAGAAGGCTAAAATATTTTTTTTAGTCATTTCCGCAGGGTTGTTTGGTTTAAACCATGTGGTTTCACTTGGAAAAATCACATATAAGTGAGCTAAACATAATTTCCCCCCCCCCCTCAAAAATATCACATTCATTCATTATTAGCCAGTATGTTTTATTTTCACCACATTTTCTATTCTTGGAGTACATTCTGATGGTATATCTTTAAATGGTTTAAGATGATATAGCCTAAGTGGTTTTTTTCAAAAAATCTCATTAGTGGCCTGATTATAAGTATTCTTTCATATCAAGGATCTTAGTTGCAGAAAACTATATACAGTACCAAAATTTCTCATTCTTACTGCATTTTCTAATTTTGCGTTACATTCTGATGCTCTATCTTAAGCAATTCCTGAATAAAGATTGCATCACACATCTAAATGTAATGATGTATAATCTCGCAAGGGTTTCTTTTTCCCTTCACAGAAGAGCAGCAACAGTAGTGACACCATCATGCTCGGGGCAGGTGGTCTTATAATCCAAAAAAACACCAGCTGCTCCTAAAGGACAAGGACCAGTGTACTAGTGGTTACATTACCTCACAGACATTTCCATTTTCTTTCCATAGGAAGCATCACGTCTCATACTATATATCGTCTCCAGGCTTAATATTGAATTATTATTATTTTACATATTTACAACATTACCCCCAGTTAATCAAAGTTCTACTGCACAGTAGTACAAGCCCGAAATTGGCCAGTTTGTGAAGTGTCCTGTCCAAATAATTTTCAGTTAGAAATTCCTTGGAATATGTATGGACTGGGTCACAGTTTAGTCAGGATATACAGTAGTAAGTGATTTATGAAAAATAATCAACTATATACAGAGTGATTATAATTAAAGTTCTGATTCCAAAACACTAATAAGAACTGCTAGTCAGAATGGCTTGAAAATTTGTATGGATCCAAAGGTGAATGCTACTTGCAACTTTTGGCTTTGGGGGATACCCCAAAATGTTATGTGCAGTGGTCGAATTGCAAACTTTGGTGAATTGAAAGCACATCCACATCATTACTATGGCATATGCCTACTCTGATCTGTTGTTGAACAAGCACTTTTGTTCTTCCACCTTACAGTCAGAACACTGTGGATAACATATTTAACATTTCTTATGTGAGTTGTAATTGTTTGTTTAAATGATTTAATTTTTGTGATGTTTCCATGAATTATGAAATCGTGCCACGCTAATTCCATTATCATTTTGCCTTGACTGGCTATCATATCCACTCTGCGAGCAATTTTCCCCATGTGCTGAATGAGTACAGCATTGTCTATTTTACATTTTTAAGAATTTTCCCCCTTCGCCATACGAAATTCCATTGCCTCGGGACCATTCATGCAAAATGTTCAAGTCATTCTAACCAGTGGTTTTTATTTTAAAGTGTTTTGAAATAAGAACTTTAGTTATGATCACACTATATATCGCAAATCATTGCTAATTAATCTGCATTAATCATGCTTCATTAAACACATTGTATTTGCCTAGTTTTTGCAAAATAGCATCTTAATTAAGCGTATTGGAAGAGTAAATAGGGAAGACATCTTTATTATATGGTTAATAATAACATTAAGAATTCTCAAACACAAAATATTTCCTTGACTTAAGTTATAAAATAACTAAATTGCAAAAGTTGGTTTTTATTAACTTAGAAATATTTATAGATTAATTAATATTGGAATTGTGTTAATTACATCAATAAACATTTCAGTTTAGTTAATTATTAGAAGTTATAATGATTTTCAGAAATTTTGTTGTTTTAATGTAAATACTATTAAAACCAAAAAAAACCGGGGTTTCGGTTTTTTGGTTTTTTTTACCAACCCGGCTTTTCCGAGACTTGGTGATTTTTCCCCCACGTTGGTGGAAATGGTTACACACATTCCCAAAATTTTTTGGTGCCCTCATACCCCAATTTAGTTATTGCACATAAAGAATTTCAGGATTTAAATGGTACGGCCATGGGTGGATGGAAACAGGCCATTCCGTGCAAATGGAATGGCCCTTATAAATGTGAATATTCTCATTAATTAATTACACATTGTTGTCATAGCCACAAATGCCATCTAGTGGTGGCGGAGGAAGTCTGGAAGATATGCAAATGTGATGTATGATCAGCAATGATTGACTGCCTCTCCTGTTATCAGTCATATGTATGGGAACAACAACATTGTCTTACGCATTTCAACTTCATTCACAGTCGCATTCATCTGTACTCTCTCAATTCTCTCACTTGCTTCTTGACACCACCTGGGGGTTGTTAGGATATCTTAGCCATGTTATAGCTCTTCCTACATTGATGCTCCATTCAGGAACTCTACTCAAGGCCGTCACCCATAAAGTCTCCCAAGACGAAGAAACAGTCCGAAGGAATTCATGACCTAGCACCCAGATGTAATCAAATGATTCTCAGCAATGGAAACAGGGACGAGCAGTGTGCCGATTTGTGGTGATATAAATGTCAATCTAAATTTAGAAAATTTTACTAATTCAACTAAATCCAGTCTGTAAATTAAAAGTAATGTTCTGGGTTCGATTCTCGACTGTTGGATGGTCTTGTGGGCTCACTATTGAACTGAAAATGTGACGTGGATCAGCACAGCACCAGTGCAAATTTTTAAGTTGCCCAGAATTTGTCTGGTGACAGTGAACAATGTTTCACTGTATTCATTCACAAGCCCCAAAGCAGAATATGCCGAAATCTCTGATGTATGTCGCCGAACAATCAGTGTTACTGCAGAACAATCTGGAAGAATTTTAAGAAAAGTGTAGTGAAGAAACACTATTGTGGAAATTTTTATTGTCAGAACATTTTCAGTCAGCCGAGGGTTCGTTGCAGAACAATGCAAACAAACACAAGTTATTTATTCTGTAGCTTCCATAACGTTCTTAAATATTTTTTCTCGATGAGAATATGCTAAGAAATATTTTCGGTAAGGCAAGCATTTTAAATCTGAATGAATGAAGATAAATTTTCTCTAATGTTTTCATTCGTTTTAATTTTGCTCAACAGCCACAGAAGCTTACGATGACGATGGCCTTCCTCATACACTAGAACATCTCATATTTCTTGGAAGCGAAGATTATCCTTATAAGGTAAGTTTCATTGCATGAATGAACATTTTTTTACATCCAGTTTTAATCGGTAATTTTCAAAACATTGTTTATAGGTAACTAACTCAAAAAGAAAGAAAAAACACTAGTTGAAATGATATTGATGAAGAGAGAGATGCTTCAATCATATTTTTTGTAACAGCCTGTCTTAAGATTTTGGTAAGGTACCAACAATCTTTTACGCAGGCTGTTTTATATATTGTAGTATAACATTTTTTTTTATGGCATTTTCAGCTATATCAGTATGATTGCAAGAAAAAAAATGAAAAAGACCAGACTCATGTCACCCCATTTACATGTCCTCTTGTCCCAAAAATTTTAGGATGAAAAGCTCTCAGTGATTTTTTCTGATCAGACACATTTTGAGCAAAGCTTGAAGGCTGTTCAAATTGGGTTCTTAGCAATAAATGTTTGCCCAATAGAGTTGCATCTAAAAATGATGGATAAGGAAGAATTAAGAAAATCTGTAAATTTACTTCCTATCTCTGGGTTCTTGGGCATAGAATAAACACATCTTTTTGACTTATGTCTCCAGTCTTGGAACAAACTACTGATGGGGGTAAGTCAGTGTATCACTGTATTTATAGTTAAGTTTCAGCTTGAAATGTTTTCCCTCCTCTTGAACTGTTTTTCCCTTCTTCATTAACATCCGAAGTGAATCATCAACAGATTGAGTAGCATCGATGGCGGCTTCTGTGTTGACAACTGAACATTTTAAGCAATGCAATTGACCATATCTATTTGCAATACGGTAGACTCTCAGTAATCTAGCTGTTCATTAATCTGGCCCATCCAATTATCCTGTGTTTTTCAGGCAAGTTTTCTTTGAACATCAAAGAGGAAAACATGTCACTGTGAGTCTGTGCACAGAATTTTGTTATTTAAATGGGCTGTTTCAATTGACTTCCAGTTATCCTGGTGATTTTGATAATCTGGCACACTCTGGTCTGACATGTGCCGGATTAGGGAAAGGTTAATGTAATAAAAAACCATGCATGTATAATATTGCATCTTCGATAACTAAATAGTCGCCAATATAAGAACTCTTGTATATTGCTATTTCAAAACACAAATATCCCTCACTTTTCGTGATTTCAATACACCATGATTTTGAAAAGTTAATTTAAGAAATTGTGATATTATGTCAGGAGTGCCACAATTTGTGAGCGTATTGATTTTAGGATTAAAATCAAAGCAATGACAGGTGAATTGTCAAAATCCATTGTATTTGAGGTTAATATGAGACAAATGTGGGGATGAAACTCCCAAAATCCAACTCATCAGAGCTTGCTAATGGACATCTTTTGGTACATCCGTAGCTGCCAAGTCTCCCAGATTTTCTAAAACACCCCCCCCTCCTCTCAATTTCTACTCCATCCCCCAAAAAGTTCCATCTCTTGAATTTGGACCGTGATGCAAAAAAAAAGTATTTTCTGAGGAAAAAAATGTTCCCAAAAATCTCTTGACTGTTTTTCCCCTCCCCAAAATGATGTGACATGCATATGTTGTCGCCATTGTGTCAAACCACAAAGAAATGTACTATTTTGGCAAAGAAAAGACAAAATTTTCCAAATGGCCAGCATCAGTTTGTCCAATCAGCAAAATGGCTGTAACCATGCAACCCATTTTGATTAGGTCTGTTCTGTTTTTGGGCTTTGGCAATTTTTTTGTTGTGTGATTTTGATTTAAGTGCAGTAATAACAGGTAATTAAACAAACTGTTAGGATATTACTGAAGTTTTTGCTTTAATTTTTTGCGTAATTATCAATTATCGGTTATTAATTTTTTGTTAATCTCTTGTGTTTAATGTTAGAAGTCTGGGCTCTTCACGTGTTAGACAGACTTTGACATTGGCCGGTTAAAGAAGTTGGGTGCTTTGCAAAGTACCCAGACTACAGATATTCTGCAGTAACAAATCATTAAATTAATAGCCCACAACGTAACTCTATCACATTTGAATTTAATTGGAGTTATTTTACCTTTGCAGGGTGTCTTGGATTTGCTTTCTAATCGGTGCCTCGCTTCTGGTACAAATGCCTGGACAGACACAGACCATACGTGCTACACGATGGTGACCGCTGGTCAAGAAGGCTTCCTGAAACTGTTGCCTATCTATGTAGACCACATATTCTATCCTACTCTCACTGTATGTTAATTGATTTTTCATGTTCGCTCAATGAAAAAGTGTCATTTATACAAATATTGTGCATGTTCTTTACTTGCTAAGTAAATTAAACTTTTGGGACAACCTAATATTTTTTGGGTTTCTTTTAAAATAAGAATGAATTTATATTAGGTCTTTATTCTGAATAATTTAGGTAGTAGTTTTTGTAGTTAAGAACAATAACAAAAGGAAAAATAAATAATCGTGTACAAATGACTAAACTGAATTTGAAAAAAAAATTTTTTTTTTGATCAGTTTACTTTGTTCATACTTGCCTCTTTCGATTAGGATGCTGCTTTCACTACCGAAGTCCATCATGTGAACGGTGAAGGGGAAGATAGCGGTGTTATTTATTGTGAGATGCAATGTCATGAGAACAGGGGTGAAAATAAATGCCACTTTGGTTTGCTGAGAGCTATGTATCCTGGTCACTGTGGTTACAAGTCTGAAACCGGTGGATGCTTGAAGAACCTACGTGAAAGTACTACTAATGAGAAGGTATGCAGATATACCTGAATTCCTACTTTCCTTATAAACCTTTTTCTACCACAGTTAGCATAATGGTAATTTCTCACAAAGCATAATATCAATAAAGGGTTTTTTTTTTGCTTCAACCATTAATATGGACATAAGAACCAATGATAAAAACATCATTCACTTATTATTTAGCCTATCATCAAAATTATTGTGTTGAAATCACATTTTTTTGTTTGCATGGTAAATTCAACACACTTTATAACGACTCCCCATTTTTTTGTTGAACACAAACATTATAGTGGGTGGTTATTATATCTAGGGTTTGGCAAATCCCAGGTACCATCATGACTAAAAAATTGGCATTGGCATGTAAAATTTTCTATATGTGATTAGATTACTAAATTGAGCCCACAGATGATATAAAATTTTCTGAATTCATTACACACTAACCCCCTCATGTTGAAAGACGTAATCAAATCTCAGAAAATGTTATTTAGGACTGTTCTTGACCAAAAACTTGGTTTGCTCCTAAACAATTTGACTGGAGCCTAAATATTTTTGATTTATCAAGCCCTTGTTTTCTCAAATTGATAATTATATGCAGGATAAACATTATATGAAAACATTTGGGACTTGCACCAGTCAGTCACTATAATGTTTGGTTTGTATAAGAAAAGTCTGTGTAACCAGCTATGCCACACTGTCTCAACTAAGTTAAAAAATAAACACGCTAAATAAAACAGGAACGTAAGAAAACACTGAAAAATAGAATATATTTTAGTTTCAGGCCACTTTAAAATACATCCAGACCTGCTGGAAATAGAGTTTGTAAATATTCAACTTGTTACTATTGCCACATAATTGAATTTAAAACGTTCAGCCGTAGACTGAAGATTAGTGTCAAACACTAATGGCAATAAGGCAATAAGAATAACATCAAATAGGGGAATTGTTCAGGTTCACCCAGTGAGTCATTAGACCTATATTACATAATGAAAATATTATCACAGACAGAAGTCCGCACCCAGGGAGCAAGTGAGCACAAACACTCACTCAATTCAGTTATTCATACATTACAATGAACAAAATGAATAATGTAACAAAACCAAGGATGTCATTTCCCTGTGATCACTAAATACTATTGTACTATTAGATATACCAATGGTAGAATAATTTAGGTGGGATGTAGACAGCCCAACCTCTGGCCCCATTTTCATCTGACTGCCAAACTTGTCAAACTTAACTGGCTCGAGGGGGATGCTAGAGGGTACCCTTGGGTGGTTTTTTCGATAGCCGGACATCCCAGTAATCTAAAAGGAATAATAATTTCTCATGAAACTCTAATTTCCCAAACAAGGGATCTAAACCCAATAATGTTACACACTGATGAGGAAGGCAAGAAGACAGAATCTTCAAAATTTAAGATCATACAACACTTGAATCATGATTTGCAACTTTGCTGATGCCATGAAATTAATCAAACAATACACTTTTTCAAGGACTTGCCAAAAGCTTTTGGATAACGAGGAAGCAACTTCTTAGAAGTAGAAAAAATTGTGACGCAGGAGACTGCCGTGGCACTCTGCAGAGAGGAGAGGAATCAGTTTTGATGAACAAGACCCGAAGGCTGCTTTTTATTTGATAAATAATAAACACTTTTTATATAGCTAACTACTGCCCTTTTATTGATGGATCCTTTGTTGCACTACACGCCCCTCTCCTTTGTAAGAATTATTTGTTATAAGCTAGATTTTCATTAAAACAGACAGCCTATAATTTCGTTACGTAATAAGTTTTTACTGTACATTTATATACTTGCTTTTGTTCGAAATATCCAATAAAAGTTATTATTTTATGATAGTGAAAATATTTGTATCGTTTTGTAAGAATAAAATTTTCATTATTTAAATGCAGGTCAAGGCATTTCACAAAAAATTTTATCGCCCAGAAAATGTGACTGTAATAATCGTTGGCCAAATTGAAGCTGAAAATGTCTTTAAAGTATTGCAGCCAATAGAAGCAAAGATCAAAAGAGAGGTAAAAGTTTTGAGCCATGAATTAATTTGAGTTTTTTTTAGTTTAATAATTAAATATGTTGAATAAATATTTTAACTTGAATTTTTAAATGAAACTCAAATAATTTTAATAGAGTAAAAATTTACTATACAATGAAAAAAAATTTTTAAAAATTTTTTTGAATCACCTTTGCTCTAATGTTAAATTCCCCATGATACAATGATGCCCTTATGAACATGATAAATTTCTGTGTAACTACAATGAAACCTCGATATAATGATATCCTTTGGACCAAGAAAAAAATATCTTTGTAGAGGGATTACCATTATATCGAGAGATAGTAGTTTTTAACATTAGAGCATAGATATTTTCAAACAAGACATGAAAAAATGTCATTGCAGAAGGATTCATTGTTATATTGAATGTTGTTGCAGCAAGGTTTCACTGTATATATTTTTAAGAGATTTGAAAACCATAAAATGATTTTTTTTTACATCTGTCAATCTGTTTTTATATTTGCATCTTCTAGTTGTACCAACAGCATTATAAATTTGGTTCCAAGTCATGATAATGCTTCCTTTTGTTATACTCATAAGTCTATAATGATATTTCTTGGTCCACAGAATATTATTATAATGAGATTTCACTATATCTTGTTGACCTACATTCAGGAAATTTCAGTGCGGAGAAAAATAACCTAGAATTCTTCAAACAGATTTTTTTATGTTCATTGTTCATTTTGAACACTTGGCTAAAGAGTAAATCTTAAAAATAAAATTTGTCACTGTTAATGCATTTCTATATACCCTATTCCTCCGCATTAACTGCCATGCCGAGAAACAATGAGGGAGACCATCATGCCAAAAAAAATTGCGTCACAGATTGTGGAAAATTCTTAACATGTCTTATGCAGTGATTTTCAGCTGCTACAGTAGAAGTTTTTATTCTATTTTCTAGGCTCAGAAATGGCGTGATAGTGCTACCTTAAGTACAAGATAATTCTAATACAGACACCCTTATCTCGTTTTGTTTTCCCCTCCCCTTATTATATATTTTCTCACCAACTTGAATTAGACTAAGGAAAGGGAAGGAAAAGTAATCCGAACACCGTTTCTTTTCCTCCATTTTCAAAATGTGGCAAAGGACTTCACCCTTGGCAATTTCCTGTAGGTGAAGAAAGTTGAAGAACAGTTTGTTGGATTGAGATCTCAGTACCCCGTTTGCTGTGTGTTAAATATCTGGACTCTAATAATTGATGGAATTGGCCGATCTGAACCCAGTCTTTTCTCTGCATTTTGAATTCTTTTGGTTTTAGAAATTTTGTTTAGGAAGTTTTAGTTTCAATTTTGTTTTTACCACTGTAAATCCTAGTTGATTAAAATTGTCTGGTAGTAAACATAGTCCTTTATGTCGCTTACATGTATTCTCAAAGGAAATATGAGTAAACTGTGAAGCATTTTTGTATTCCTTGATCATGCATGAAAGAGTGGAATGAGCAGAACAGAAAATTAAAGAATTTCATTGCAAAATATAATTTTACTCAAAAGCAATATTTCTTTAATATTTGCACATGCAGAATCCAGTATCTGTATTTCATATTATGTTAACATTAAGTTGGAGCAATAAATAAATGCTTAATTTATATTGCAGTTATCAGATTCCCATGTGAAGTATGTATGTTTGTATGAAAAATATTTTCTTATTCACTTATCTATTCAGTTCTTAATATAAACTATGAACTGTTATCAGTCTTTTGAATGTATTCTGTGATTCTTATTGACCCTTCCTTCTTCTGGCATGCCAAGAATTAACCAGACTCACACATTAACCCTTTAATTGGCAAACATAGATATATGTACAGAAATGTTTTTGACGAGTTACATAGAGTAAGAGGTGACTTGAATGTTGTTATATGGAGAAAAAAAAATTATCTTCAATATTAAAAAAAAAAAAAAAAGGGATGTTGCCGGTAAGCAGCACAGTAGAAATATAGGAAAACAAAACAAATGTTGCCTATAAGCAAAATTGGCAAAATAACGAAAAAATAATAATGTCCAACTTTTTTTTTTAGCCACCTCGTTGGACAATTTACCTGTTGTGGCATTTGTATTTGCATAATTCAAGTTTTTCTGGACGTAAAAAAAATATACTCTAGGTACCACTGGATATTTGAAGACAATAAGATACACACATTTTTAAAAAATTTACAGTTTGATATAGGTAGCTTTGAAACAGTTCTTATGTGGCACAAAACCCTAAATGATTTTACTATTTGAGCAAAACACAGTTAAGAGAGAAAGAGGGAGTACACGTTTTCGCATAATCTGCATCGTCCCCTTGATGCCCGTTGCCCCATGCTCAAGCCAGTGGTCATAGGAATCATCGATTGTCCTGTGTAAGGAATGGTAGCATTTTTCTTAGGTTGTGGTTCCAAGTCCAAAGATTGCCTACAGCTTTTTTTTTCTGGCTAGCATTCATAAGATTATCTGAAATTACTCCTAGTAATTTTTTGACTTGTGGTTTGTTTCTTTGCACTCATGACAATTACCAAGTGATCTGATTCAGTGATCGTTCACTGTGCACTGTATTCCAAAATACGGATAAATCGGATATATACTATTTTATTTACAAGATTCATGTCAAAATATCATCTGGAGCAGTTTTGTCTCCAACAAAAAATGGAACAAAAAATTTCAGGTGAGTTGGCGAGATTTGATGAAATGTCTTGCTTCACCCAATCAAATGTTCTGGCATTCTTCTGCTCTTTCTTCGCTTTTGTGAGTTTTATCAGTTCACATGTCTGTAAGAAACCAGTTATTGGCAGTTCACTTTCTGAAATCTGAAAGTATTTATCAGCTAATAAAAAAATACCAAGCTTATACAGTCAAATCCTGTTTTAACGAATACCGTTATAGTGAAAATCTTGTTTTAACGAATACTTTTCTGTTCCCCCAGATAAGTTGGCATAGGAACAATGCAAAAACCTGGAATTCCTGTGTAACAAAATTTCCTTATAACGAAGAGATTTCTCCGGTTTCTTGGAGTTCATTATAATGGGATTCGACTGTAGTCAGTTATTCTGCTCACACGTATAACCGCACAACTCAACACATTCTGGCATACACCAATTCAGTAGAGATTCCTCAGAGGGAATGTTCACGAAGTGTATGTGCAGTTAAATAAAAGTAGAAGTAGGCCTATTAAAAGCATTCATGGGTGAGTTTTCTTCCCTAAAAAGACCCAGATGTTTTGGTTTAAAATTCAGAAAATTTTTTTGTGTTTTCTTTTGAAGTGTCTTAAAAGTCTGTATTAGAAGCATGTTCAATCACTATCATTATTAAATTTATAAAACACTGTTTTAATATTTGCAGGTGAAAGCGACAGAAAATATTGTGCAAAATTGCTTTAACATTGCATTATAACCTGACTATCATGATTGTAACTGGCAGTGTTGCCTACAGGCAACACATAAAATACATATGAATTACATAGTTTGGAATAATATAAAAATATCATTTATTATTTGAAAACTGATCTTCAAGAACACTCATCAATATATGTCTCCTCCACATGTGATATTTCACTTCAAAATCTTAGGGTCAACAATTGTTCTTGCTTGATTTATCAAAAGGTAAGAGATACATGTACTTTTGAGCCCTCTGCTGACGATTGTCGAAACTTAACATACAGTTCACAAGTAAAAATCAAATGTTTAGGAGTTACTTATAAGCATCGATGCAGAAACTAGCTCAAAGTTTAAAATGCCTTCGCTTGAAAAATATAAGAAAACCATATTACTTTTCTGAGAGCAACACCGCCAAATAAAGGTTTGAAAAAACTGATGGCCA
Organism: Pholcus phalangioides; assembly: GCF_987345545.1. Classification (NCBI taxonomy): domain Eukaryota; kingdom Metazoa; phylum Arthropoda; class Arachnida; order Araneae; family Pholcidae; genus Pholcus; species Pholcus phalangioides. The sequence continues at coordinate 1,217,457 of NW_028301616.1, read as the reverse complement.
CCTCCAAATTTTACAGCATGCCAGCTAACAGGGTGGGAGGAAGGGAAGATATAGTCGTCCTACCACGAGATGAGATTTGGCTACGGCACGTCATGTCACGTCAAACGATTCTATTTTATCCTAGAAGGACATGCCAATCGTGAAAGCTCAGTCACTGATGAACTTTTCTCGATGTGCAATCGTTTTACCAAAAAAAAAAATTGAATAAAATCATTCGACGTGACATGACGCAGCTAAAATTCGTCTCGTGGTCGGAGGACTATACAGTAAATTTTTCCTACATTATTTATATTTTTCTTTGGACACGATTGATGATTAAATTACTTAAAAAGTTATAACTACTAAAAGTTCTTTATTTCAGGTGATAACCTTTCTATCGTGAAAAATAACAAGAAAAGTCATCAAAAAGGTTAAAATAATGTTGTAGTCAAATTAACTCTTCTAATCATCTTTTGATGGACTTATTTAATAGGGTGAACGGCCACCATTTGTCAGGCCTTGGCAGTCACCAGTTCCTCCATTGCTAGATTCTGCGTCTCTCAATGTTCAATACCCATGTGATGAGGATGAGTTTGGACTAGTCATTGCTGGTTGGAGGGCTTCAGAAGCTAAGGTGTGTGCATGGTGTTTTTTTAAAGGTGTTTTTATATTTATAAACATATCTCTGACTATCTCAGTAAGATAAGAGGATTCACTGTCAAAAACTTTCATAATCTGGTGGTATAAATGCACATGTATAATGGGATGTTTTCCTGACAGGATGGGGGAGGGAAATAGATGTTTACTACAATAAAAAATGAAAAATTGTGCACATTTTATTGCATCAACAATTTCTGTGTTGATTACAAATGCAAAGAGATATGAGAGTTTTAGATAACCAACAATTTTTCTTTATATGATTGGTGAATTTTACTTTTTAGGACCATCATACTCAAGTTGCTGTTGAAATTCTGATGGCATATCTGATGGATACATCAATCTCGCCTCTCCAGAGGGAATTTGTGGAAATTCCTGAGCCATTATGTAGCAGTGTGAGTTAACTATAATTGTGTGATTAGTATTTTACAAAAATTATTTTATGCTGATTTTTTCTCCCTCCCACAATGCAAAGTTTTTAAAGTAATGACCATTGGCACGTTGTATCATGAATCAGATTTTTTAACCTACGTTGTGTAACCTATCATAAACTCATGTAAGATGCATACGATTAAAAAATGAAATGAATTATAACCTTCCTTGAGTAATTCTTTTCTTTTTCTGTTCTTTTTAATATTAAAAAGGTATGGGTTTTTTAATTTATTAGTTTAAAAATTTATGATTTTAAATGAAATTATAAACTTGCCTTTTGGATCGAAACTTGAGAATACTTAAGCTCTCATTAATGGTAACTTCCCAATAACTGACATTTTCACTGTTTCCCTCAGTGGCTGGTGTTGGGAGTATTCATTGCATATGTTTTATCTGTTTTATATATAGGGTGATTCAGAACTCTTGAGCAAAACTTCTTAGAATGATAAAACACATATAAACAAGCAATTTTATTTATAAAATTCATGGTCGTAATGCAAGCAGTTAACCATTGAACAACATTGTCATCGAACACATAAAGTGGTTTTTTTTTTTGTACTTATTTCTATTGGATGAGAAGGCTGGCATGCATTTCACTCATTGTGCTGTGAACAGGACTGCCCTGGAAGCTCAAAGACTGCACATGCCAGATTGAATGAATGAACAGATTGCACTGGTGTCTGTGCAACACAAAAACTTTGTGGTGTCCTCACACTTTAGGAAAGTCCATCATTCTACATGGTGTTGACAAAAGAGCTTGAAGACCTGCCAACTCTCCGGCTTTAGGCAGAAGACTCCAGATTTTGGCAGATAATTAGGTTTTTCGCAAGCTTTTGTGTTGTGGTGACGTCAATCACTACCGTCATCGTTAGGGAAAACACCCATAGAGTGCAGCTGTGGTCATTTCCATCGAGCAGCCATAAAAAAGTCTTGGTGGCAACTGAGATTAACTAAACATTTACGCAACTGGCAAAGACGGGACTTTGTTTACTTAGCATTTATCACCAATCATTTATCATGGAGGATGACATTGGTTGCCGAAATTCCTGTATAGTCATTATTGTATTCCATTAAAAGCCATGCGGTAAACAAAATAAGTTTTTCATCATCAACTTTGTATTTCAAAGTTTTTAAATGTTTCCTCTGATTAAATATGTCGTCAGAAGTAAAATATAAAACTGTTTTTAAGAGTTCATATACCCAAGATTATCAATCACTGATAGCATCCATGAAAGTAAACATATGCTTTATGAACAGTATGCAGATGTGATTGCTCTATCCTGTATGGGAAGACTGACATTGAATTATATTCTGCTCAGGGGCAATGCAGAACCTGCCTGGGGGGGGGGGGGAATGGAACTTTTTCTTAATTGATGATTGAAAAAAAAATTTTTTTGATCGAGTCTATGAGTGCGGGGGGGGGGGGGGGTACACCCTCTCGGAATATTCTCCAGATTTCTGGATTCCAAAAGTTGGCGCGTCTGAGCTTGTATTTTGCACAGACGGCAATGAAATTCCTCAAAAGTGTTTAGATCTGGCATGCGCCTTGTTGGAATACGCTCCTAATACAGGCTTCGAGGTGCAAGAGCATTCCCATCTGCAGTACTGTACATGAAATGCATGTCGATCGTCTTTTCTTTATTCGTGAAATCATCCATTCCTTCAGCAATCCATGATGGAAGTGACTGGCAATACCAGTGCTTTATGCATTCAATAATAAAGCTGCCTAACAGTTTACTGCTTGCATTACCACTATACATTTGTATGACAAAAATTGTTTCTTTAGATGTTCACTATTTTTACCCATGAGTTCTGAATCACCCTGTACCTGTCTTCCGAAACACGCTGTTCGTGAATTACTTGACAAAATAAGAAATAACGAGTTATCATAATTCAGTGTTCCCCCTTCCAGATTTTATTACTCGTACTTCAATTATTAGTTATAAATAATTTATTGCTTCTGTTATATTTGGTGCATATTTTCACCTTTTTCCCCTTCAATTCTATTAATAGGTGGATCACACACTTATTGAAAACTCTGTGTCCTGTGTTTACATACATTTTGCAAATGTTCCTGTGAAGAAACTTGATGCTATCAAAAATAAGTCAGTGTATAGTAGCAAGCAATCATAAGTAAAAATGAAAATTCTACAAAATATAAATTTTTTTTATAAATTAAAAAAAAAATAAATGTTTCATTTGTTTAAATATGTTAATGTATATTATTAGATTCAACACATTTCTATTTCTGGACACTTATTTTCTCTGAATTAAATTATATATTCAATCTTTTTATGATATCAAAATTGCATTAACTGATGTCTTACGGAGAGTTTTATTTGAATGATCTACTTTTTATATAAAGAGTTCTTTACAATCATTTTATATTTAAAAACAGTAATAAAAGGTGAAAGCCCACCAGGTTGTTAAGACATTTTCTGATATCCAACAAATTCTTGTAAGATTTTCTCCACACTGAAGATACTATTACTAAATGGTACATGCATCTTATAAACCATACATGCTCAACCTATGGTCCATGGGCTAAATGTGACCCTCAGAATTATCTGATGAGGCCTGCGACCTCAAACCTAATTTTGTAAAAAAGAACTTGGTGACATATAAACAGATCTGTTGAGTGACCCTGTGGCATGTCTACATATCACTCTAGTTGCATGCGGCACAGTTCCAAAGCACTTGATCAGCCCAGGGCATAATTCTAAATCACTTAAGTAACCCACGGCACAGTTCTGAATCTCTCAACCAGCTATCAGCACAATTTCAGATCACTTAAGTGGCCTGCACCACATTTACTAATCACTTCAGTGACCTGTGGATGTGATGTTTAAGCCAGTTGTGCATTCCCAGTTAATTTCCTTTTTTTACAATAATTGAATCGTTGTGGGGGGGGGGATGGCAATAGAGAATAACAAACACATTTTTCCACTTGAAACCTTCATTACAACTAAATTTTAGTTATATGAACAATTTAGATTTCTATTCAACACAACATAGTAATTTTAAAAGTTTTAGCATTAATAAAATATCACAGTTTAGTATTGTAAATCAGTTAGATTTCACCAGATAAGCTGCAGTCTGACTAGAATAAAACAGGAAGTCTGTTCCGTCACTGGAACCACTGCCACACAGAATCAGGAAGTCCATCCATCCACATCGCCTTTCCATGGACATTTTAAGAAACATTATTAGAGGTGCCACTATTGGAAGAGTGTGTCAGCATTCAGCTCAGGAAGAGAAGGCCTGTAGAGCAGTTAGCTCGTAATTATCGTCAGCTGGAGAGAAGCTCTATCACAATGGAGACATCTAAGAGAACTTTAGAGGAGGAACTACATCCTTTTAGTCATCACCCCAGCCCAAGATGGAGAGGCAGCCACCAGGATGAGAATTATCACATCTTCCACAATAATCTGGAGGATCAGGAAGTGCTAAATGCACTTTCAGATCATGACAACTGAAAGAGTACAAGAGGAAGTGAAATGCCATTTTACACAGCACACAGCTTGTGTATAAAGAGGAAATTCCCTATCATACCTAATCGCAGGAACCAATCAGCTTCTATGGTCTGTGGTATTGAAATTAGCATAAAATGTCTAACAGATATAATCTGATTTACATATGTTTACGTAGTATAACAATATTGGATGATCATGACATTCAGTCAATGCAAATGTAATTATTGATTACCTGGCCAGGGCCAACAACATTAGGCCTATTAAAGATGGAATTGATTTTTAAATTTTTTCTTTTTTTTAACTGTACGGCAGTCCGCAGCCTACCATCGACATGAAGGTAAATAATTGTACTTATTTTATGTATAACACATATTCATGCAAAAACCACACTTCAAATATTTATTATAACATTTTCTTTTAACTAGGGTGCATGATCACCCACCACAGGGTTTCCACTTGCAATCTGATAACCCCTCCTGTTACACGTTCTGTACTGCTCACAGAAGTGTCCCGCAGCACATTTCCAGATCATTTAAGTGATCCACGGCACATTTACGACTCGCAGCATATTTTTAAATCACTTAAATGACTTGTGGTGCTGTTACAGATCACTTAAATGACCTGCTGTGCTGTTCCAGATCACATCTGTTCACAGGTCACAAATGTCCCATGCCATATTTCCAGATCACTTAGGTGACCAATGGCATGTTTACTGATCACTTAAAAGTTTCCTGTGACCCACAGCACAATTCTAGATCACGAAAGTGACTTGCGACACAGTTACATATCACCCAAGTGACCTGCAGTATAATTATAGCTCACTCAAACTTCTCACAACACATTTACAGATCACTTAGTGACCAGCAACACTCTCCCAGATCACTTGATTAAGTGAGCTGCTACCCATTTTTAAAGCAATGAAGTGGCTCGCACTCCAGTACTAAAGGTTGAACATCCTTGTTCTAAACATTTCTCTGGGGAATTTTCACTAAAGATACTGCTTCAACTTGAGGGAGAGAAAGATGATAGAGCAAGACCAATGCACAAGAAGTATGTGACTGTGTAGAGTGGTTATCACAGGAACCTTTGGGGGAAGTATGATGGGGGAATGGCCATTTAATAATTTGGAACTGGTCTCAAACTGTGTGAAGGTACTTTTGTTCAACTCAAACAATCAAGTGAAATGACAGAAACCTATCCTTATTAATCCTGAAGTAAAAAAATTATCTGTATCTTGTAATCTGAAAAAAAAAAAAAATTTTTTACACTTTCTCTCAAAGAATAAAGAAAAAGAAATAGTTCAGCTGAATTTGAATCTTGAAAATTTTAGTTGATAATTCTAACACTGCAAGTGCTCCAGTCAAAAAAGAGTTCAAAATTATTTTTGCTTGAAATGGACTTGAAAAAGCTTATGACCAATATAATAGCTTGTTCCTTTGCCACATGTACCTATATTCATATCATTTGACATCCATTAATATTTTTGTTTCGCTATTTAGATTGATGGCAGTTTTAAAAGACATTGCAGATGGAACTGAAGCCATTGATATGAAAAGAATGGCTGTAATTATACATAAGAAGGAGCTGTACATTCTCACTAGTGTAAATATCCATACCCTTTATAATTTTTTGTACCTCTTTTCATCAATTGCATTCTGTGTTCTGGGGTAGTAATTGTGTAGTGTAAGTACATGCAATTTTTCTTTGGATTCTTATATTGTTGAACTATTACATAATATCAAGCGAGACCTGTAAAAAAATACTTTCTGTGAAAAAAAAAAAACGTTTCGATTGAAATTGAAAAAAAGAATCAGAAGTTGAATCTTGTATTTATTCATCCAGCTCATTGAAATTTGCCCTTTCTCTTAAAAATGGTGCATATTGCATTTGAATTATTCTCACTTTATTTACTTTCATTGTTAGGATCGCCATGTGTTAAATGTTTTGATTTATACAGGTCTTATCTATTTCTCTTAAGCTGTGTAATTTATAGCTGATATACTGTTAGTTTGAGCAAAGGTTTAATGACCCTCTAATGCACAGAAATTGGGAGTTTTCCTCTTACTTATTTGTGTTCAAATTCTCTATTAATATAAATTTTGTTTGTAGATGGAAAGTAATACTCACAAGCATTTGGCTTCAGGGTTGATTGGAGACTTCTTGTATGGTTCAACCAATGAAGATGTGAGTGCATGAAACAATTTTTTTTTGCCTAGTCATTACTGTATAAACTAAGAAAAAAAAAGTATAAAGTCTCAATAATCAGAGTTTCAAAAGTTCGAGCTTCCAGATAATCCGAGGTGCTGAATTTTTTCAAAACTTCAATATCCTTCCTCTTCTGTTTTCTACCAAGAACTCATTTCATTTTTTTTATTCCTCCATCAAATGCAAGTAGTTTTAGTTTTAAAGTGAAGTGATCTTAATTCTCTGGTGGACTCCTATGCCAGAATTTTTCACAGGCTCCTCTATGATGAATTTTAAATGTAAAAAAATAATAGTGTTTTTATATTGGGTTATGAGAACCCCTATAAAGAGTCCATCAGTCTTGGTAGCCCTAACCTGAATAAACTAAGCCGTTGAATTAAGAACAAAATATGTAAAAGTAAGTACAAATACACATTAGTCTAGTCACCTCCCCCCCCCCCCCCAAAGAAAAAGTTGATTGCCATTGTTCTTTGGATAATATGAGTTTTCAGTAATCTGAGAGGTGGTCTCGATCCTGTTTACTTCGGATTATCGAGACTACTGTATGTAAATGTAACTCATTTAGATCACCTTTTCAAATGAAAGAGCAAATAATTGTCTTGACTTCTAACTAAACCATGAAAGTGAAGAAAACTATTTAAAGCTGAAATTGAAATAGGGAATGTCATTTGTATCCATATGCAATTTTTGTTTTGTATTTATTTTGATGTACTCAGCAGTGTTTCCCAAAAAAGCAATTTCACTCCCTAGGGGCATTGAAATTGTCTGGGGAAGGGGGTGCAATAGAAACTATGGTTATAATATTGGATCCTACGGGGTGGCTTGAGTTCAGATGATGAGGAAAGAAAATTGCTGAAGAAGTGGGAGCGATGGAATAACAAATTTCTTAAACTCACTTTTATAGCGTTTCCTGTGATATTGATGAGGAGATAGAAAAAATGTAGGGTCCAAGGTACATCTTACTAGTCTTACCCCACTGCTGCCACAGTGGTGGTCTGCTGAAGTCGGTTTTCTGTGCTCCCAACTTTGAGGCGTGAATGCAAGCTGATCTCCCCATTAAAAAGTCTCGCCACAGAGAGCAGCAAGCCTGCAACAGTACAAATATTCAAACATCACACTTCACTTAGAATTTGAAATATAGATGGTACCCTGAAAGATTCATTCACAAAACTATATACGTATTCAGGCCATTAGTTTCACATTCTCACACATCCAGCTCAACTCAATCTGTAGTAAATTGCCCATGGCAATAGACCTGAGTTGTGCTCAGATGTGATTGAAAGAAAGTCTTACTAGAGCTTGTGGTTAAATTTCAGTTTTAAATATGTTTTATAAATACAAATACACCACAACACGCAAAATGCTCAATGCGAAAGGCTGAGAAAAAGATGCCCATAACAAATATAGATGTCAGCCATTTCAAAAATACAGCAATCCAATTGAAAATGCAATTACAAATATAACATAATTTATTTGTCTTCAGTCAATTACGATAAAACCATACAACTAAATTAGAGTTTACAGTAAAATTACATATTTTACGATATTTGATGGAAAATACGAAGAGAGAAAAAATAATGTTTGTATAAATGGACAATGTATCCCTTCATAAAACTTTTGATTTATTTTGATTAAGCCCCAAAAGTAAATGACGCTGTTGCACAGGTATTGACAAATCCCAGATGCTAGGTCATCATGATGACTAAAAAACTAGCACTGGCCCCTCAAGTTTTATATGTGTGTAGTTACTCATTTGCAGTTAGCGAACAAGAAAAATTTGTTTTATATTGTATCAGCATGTGTGCGTCCGTTTATTTTGGACGGTTTTTATTAATAAAAAATAAAAAATGACTGTGCCTAAATAATTTTTCGATTTGTCAAACCTAGTTGTAGCACAATGTGTTGCAAAATTTGTTAAATTCAATCATGACTGAGAGTCACCCGTCTTTTTTTGCATCCAGTAAGCACTAAAATCCTAATTTTAATAACTTGGGCACTTCCTCATTTATTCCAAGGGCTATGTGTGAATGGCTATGCTGACATCTGATTCTTAAAATTTATTGCATTATTTTTATGTTACAGCTGGAATTGAGGCTGAAGCAAATTCCACTGATACGTGAAATGGCCGCTAAATCAGAAGAATTTTGGCGTTTGCTCTTGAAAAAGTACTTTCTTGATGGAAACCATGTGTTTGTAAGTTCGAAAATTTGCTTCCATTGATTATGATGATGTTTTATTTTCAAGTTAACACTGTTTATTCACGAGCAAGTTGCTGCATGTTAATTTTAAATGGAATCAAATATGCTGCTGACACGCTATACTGCATCACATACCTGGAATTCCAGAAAAGAGCATGTCGAAATTTGGTTTACGCATCACATTCGACGCTTTCTTTCTTAGTCCCAAGAAGGAGAAAAAAGATAGGATAAACCACCCCAACTTTTTCCTTTCTTTCCCCCCCCCCTCTTTCTACCGCCTATCAATGATCACTCAATCCTGGGAAGTAGTTTTATTATTTTGAAATATATAAATGAATCATTTTATTGTATCGAATTGTATTTATATAGCCCCCTGGTCGTAGAAGAATAAGATGACAAGATATCCAGTTATGTCCCTGAATGAAGGACCCACATACTGAATTTTCTGATTTTTGAGAGTTCCCCCCTTCCCTGCTGATATACATCAGAAGTTACAGTACCTTTGTTGATATCTACCGGCATTCAAGCGTCTGTACGGCATAAACTTTCTTTGTACTTACAAGATTGTGAATGCTTGCACAGTGGTAATTGGTTAAATATGATTTTTTTAGCTTTTCCAACTTTGAGTTGGCTATCTCTTCGAAAAAAGCTCTGTTGCCACAATGATGGCACAGACCTACAACACAAATATGTATACATCTTACACAGCTCCCATATTCAGATGCGAAAATATGTGGCAGTTAAATGGTGGTAAGTTATAGTTGTGGACTATCAGGGAGGGGAGAAGAAAATCATTCCACCAGGATATCGCTTAACAAGGATTTATATAAATAGAGTTAATCAGAAGATAAGCATCAGAATTATTTGCGCAATGCTCCAATTTTTTTCTAGAGGAATCCACTTTCACTCAAAAGAAAACCCAAATTTTGCGAATAACCTGGGTCCCTGAATGTAAGTAAATTAGAGTACAGTGCCATCTCTGGGAATAATTCCTAATAAATAGTTTCAAATTTATTTCAAGGGATTTTTTTGGTACAATTCAGTTCATTGTTCAATTTTATAAATCCTGTGGAATTTATTTGTTTAAAGAACTTTTATATAAATATTTATGCACAATTCCTTAAAAAAATTACTTTTTCTCTGTCAAAAAAATTTTTATTGAGCAAAAAATTTTAATTATTGGGTCTTCAAATCAATTTTAGGACTATAATTTTTTTTAAATAGAAGCACATTTATGCGAAGACAAGACCACACTTTATAACACAGTATTCACATGTACATCATCAATCATATGTATGATTTCTTAAATTGAATTTCAGGTGCACGGTTGTCCAAGTCCTGTGCTGGCAAAGCAAATGGCTGACGAAGAGAAAGAGCGAGTACAAGAACAGCAGAAGAAATTAGGACCAGACGGTTTGAAATTGAAAGGTGATATGCTGAAGAAATCTGTCGAACAGAATGAGGTTTGTGATAGATTTCTATTATTAATACCATTTTTCTCTCCATAACTCTTTTTAACAATATTCTTCAACCGCTGTTCCACACACCGGCACCAGTCCGTGAGAATTTCTTGCCAGTCCATGAAGCATTGAGATCAATTTATACAGCAGATACATTATATTTATAAAATAATAAACCATCTCTATAATTAGTTTTCATCTTTGTCTTAGCCATCAGAAGTTTCTTCCATTTCTTTTTTGACGATCTTCAAATTATTTCTCTCATTTCCACAGGCCCACAAAATTGACCAGCTGCTTTCACCGGTCCATTATTGCTTGTCAGTGACTTAAATAGTTATACGGGATGTCTTATGAACTCTGTCTGTAACATAAGGCCCTCAGTCTCCAGCAGTCCGTGTCCCTGGTTATGGCAACGACCAGCAAGACATGAAGACAGAGGGTGCTAAAAATCTTTTAGGTTGGACCAAGCTGCCATAAGATGATGACCTTGGCCACATATAACGGACGATCTCTTTCTTCAGAAAATCATTTGCAGGAGTTGAAAGAACTGGAAAGAATAAATTGGGACATCTTAGACATCTGCGAAGTAAGAAGAAAAGGAGACAATTGAATTTTTTTGCCAGTGGACATGTATTTTACTACAGAGGAACAGATAATGAAAGAACCAGTGGAGTAGGTTTTCTCATTCATAAAAAGTGGAAAAATCACTGTTGAGTTGGACAGTACATCTGATAGAGTTGCAAGGTTTGTTATACAAATATCAAATGGATATCGGGTACAGATTATACAAATCTATGCACCAACAACAAGCTATTCTGAGGAAGAAGTAGAAGGCTTTTATGAAGAATTAGACAAGATGAATAGTAAACAAAACCATCATATCAAAATAGTAATGAGTGACTTCAGTGCTAGAGTTGAAGAGAGGAGAAATGGTGAAAGCTCAGTCGGAAGTCATGGTTATGTCTGTGAAACGAGAGGAAACAAACTCATCGAATTTGCAGAGAGTGAATAGTTATGCATCCTGAATTCATTCTTTAAGAAGAAACCCTAAAGAAAGTGGACCTGGAGAAGCCCAACTGGAACAACAAGCGAGATTGACTACATCCTATCTGATAAGAAGCATATGATCCAAGACGGTGTTTCAACAAATTCAATACAGAAAGTGATCATCGACTAGTTAGATGTAGAATAAGGCTTGACACTAGAATGGAAAGAGCGAAACTTATCAAAAATAGAAAAACTGTCACTGATATGGTAAAACTTCAAGAACATCGATATAAATTCCAGTTAGAGTTGAAGAACCAATTTGATTTTCTATATAACACCACCTAGGATGAACAATATGTCATGACAATGAACAGAACTTTAACCACTAACCTAAAAGAAGTTGCTGGAGAAAAAGAAATCAAACTGGTGAAGCAAATAGAAGAAACAAAGAAACTGGTGAAAGACCGGAGAGAATTTCAGATTAAAAAGAATGACCGTAAATCAAAAGTGGAATATGCAGAACTTTGTATGACGGTACGAAAGGGGATTACAGAGGATGTCAGGAAGTTTAATTCTGATATTGTAAAGCACAGGAAGATAATAGGAGCTTAAAATCAGTAAAGTGAAAACTGTGTTGGGAGAAAGGAAATTTTCGCACTAAAAAGGATAGATTGAACTATCACAAAAGATGGAAATGAAATCATTAGTATTTTGTGTTGAGAAATTTTATAATACTCTATACAAACATGAAGAACAGGATCGGGACAGAGGAAAGGGAGCAGAAAGAAAAGAAAATGGAACAGAATTTGTACAAGTAGCATCTGTGATGAAAGAGGAAGTCTACAAGGCTATAAGATGTATGCAAAAAGGGAAAGGCCCAGGTGAAGATGGGATTTCAATAGACCCAAAGAAGCAGGAGAAGAATTTGCACAGTATGCTAGCTGCTTTGTTCACAAATTGTCTCGCAGAATCGGATGTGCCTGAAGATTGGAATAACGCTTTACAAAAAGGGTGAAAAATAGGATATCAAGAACTATCGACCAATCAGTGTCCTATTGATAATTTATAAAATCTTCACCAAAGTGCTGACATATAGGCTTGAATCTAAATTGGAGGAAGCTCAACCAAAAGAACAAGCAGGATTTTGAAGTGAATTTAGTACAATGGATCACATCCAAACAATCAGGGAACTTATAGAGACACACAAGGAATACGAATTACCATTGTGTGTAGGGCTTTCATTGAGTTTGAGAAAGCGTTTGACTCTGTCTTCACATCTGCTGCTGTTAAAGCTCTAGTTGTAATTGATGTAGAGAAGACTTACATCATGTCATCAGAAAATATATGATAAAGCAACTGCAACAATTCGTTTGGATAAAGGAAAAGCAAAGATTAAACTTGGGAAAGAAGTCAGACAGGGTGATACTATCTAACCAAACTCTTTACTGCTGTTTTAGGAGAAGTATTCAGGAAACTGGATTGGGATGAGGAAGGAATTAAAATAAATGGAGAATTTCTCGACCACTTGCATTTTGCTGACGACATTGTTATTATCAGCAGTAATCCAGACAAACTAGAAGAAATGATACAAGAACTTGTGAAGGCAAGTATTCAGGTGGGTTTAAAAATGAATCTGCCAAAGACTAAAGTCATGTTCAACTCATTTACGTTGAAGAAGACGATCTTGCTCAACAACACAGAGATAGAAGAAGTAGAAAACTATGTATACCTGGGACAAGAAATTACCATGGACAACAAAATCATTAATGCAATAAACAGAAGAATCAAAATTGGATGGAACACTTTTGGCAAAAACTGTGTAATTCTGAAGAGTCACATGCCACTATACCTAAAAAGGAAAATGTTTATCCAGTGTGTGCTACCAGCATTGACTTATGGAGCTGAAACATGGACACTCACAAGCAAGACAAATGCTACAGACAACGCAAAGGAGCATGAAAAGATGTATGCTAGGCATCACAAGAAGAGACAGAAAACGAATCACTTGGATAAGGAACCACACAAAGGTATATGATATCATGGAAAAAAATTAAACATCTAAAATGGAAATGGGCTGGACATATTGCAAGAAGACAAAACAACAGATGGACCACAAGTATTCTAGATTGGTACCCCGTGGTATTAAATGTCCAAGAAGGCATCCTCGTGCAAGATGGATCGACGAGGTCAGAAAAGTGGCTGGAGTCAAATGGAAAAGGTTGACAGAACAAAGCATCAGACATAGCAAAATGGAAAAAGTTTTAGAAGAGACCTTCATCTAGCAGTGGATTAAAAATGTTTGATGATGATAGGGTGTCTAAAATTAAAGTTGGCATGTTTTGTGCTGTCAACAGCTTCAACTAATGATAGGAAAACTTTGAAACTTTGAGAATTATGAAGAAATAAAAGAAAAATTTTGAAAGCAAAAGAAAAAAAAAATCAGTTCCAATTTTCACTGCTAGAGTATGTTTTCTATGCATATTATAATGAACATGTTGAGCTTTTGTAAACGTGACCAGACTGCTTAAGCTTCATGGCAGGGCATATATCTAACTATTTCCCAGCAGAACAATTTACATTCTTGCTTCACTAAAGAGTATGAGGTTCAGTTTACAAGAACATGCTTTACTGGTGAAGCTCTTGAGACCACTGTGATTCCCCCATTAAAAGCTCTGCTTCGATTATTTTTTTTGGTTTTGAAAATTCTTTCTATCCCTACATGGAGTGTCATAATTTTATGATATGTAGTCGAGGCTATAGACAGCTCAAATTTTGATTACAGACACCCTATACTTGTAGTTTGGTGTGTACTTGTGCCCCCAGAGCGGAAAGTGCCAAAATCTGTGACATACGTCGCAGAACAATTAGCGCTACTGCAGAACAATTTGGAAGAATTTTAAGAAAAAGTGCAAAAAAACATTATTACATGTATGGGGATTTTTACCGTAGAACATTTCCAGTCAGCTGAGGGCTCGTCACAGAACAGTGCTAAACATTCTGCTTTGGGGACTTGTGCTATGTATTTGTAACATATACTTGTGTATTTTTGTCACATGGGCTTAATGTATAATTGACATTATTTTTCATTTGTAGTAACCACATATTTTCACTGTTTTCATAGATCCCCGCCCCTCCTGAACTTATACAAGCTGTTAGTGTACCTTCTGTTGAGTCTATCAAGCTGCATAACATTGAACGTTTCAACAATTATCTTCAAGGTTGTGAAAGTCCAGATAACTTCAAACTGATGAGCATGCCATCTCGCTTTCAGTTGGACTTTGTTCAGACAAACTTTATCAGGGTGAGTTTATTTAGTTATTTTACTATAATTGTGATAATGTTTCCTCTGAAGTGATTATTTTTGAGATCCACAATGTGTCACACTACTTTGCACATCTGCATATCTTTGTGCACATAATATGGATATTATGTTGATGAATTTCTGATTAAGAAAGTCCTTAGTCACCTGGGCATGAGACGTTTCATAGCCAATTGCATCAATGGTGGGTATATAATGACTATAGCCATCGCACAGATTTTTGGTCTATTTGTTATGCTATCCATGGGTAATGTCTGAATAAATTGGAGTGGGGGGGGGGGGGGAGACACAGGTGTCAGCAACATGTAAGTTTTTTTATGAGTAATTTTGTGATATTTGTTAACTTTATTAATGAAGCTGCCAAAATTCAACTGATGGTCATGGGTGCAGTAGGCCAGGTCAATAAGATACTCGCGTAAAGTGCCAAAAGGATGTTTAGAGGTACAGCAAGTTTGATACTCAGTTCAGCCTTGTCAGAAACTTTCTTGACGCGAGGGTATGTAACCTCCCTTGGGGATTACATGTCCGATTCAAAATATCCTTAGTTAAAGCAAAACAACAAGAAGGAAATACAAACAAGTTCTTGTTCACTTCAATTACTTTATTTCATTAAATATTTTTAGATATTACATTTACAATTTAAACTTTTAGTTAATTTTGATTCAAGGCAAATTATTTCATTGAAATCTCAATTCAAAGATTTAGTTCATTCAAACTGTTATCTCACCTGTGACAGTCTATTATCAACAGAGAATCCAATCTCCTCTTGAGAACCCAGGAGCTAAGTTCAGGAAGTAAACATGACAAGTTCAGCCAAGATGAGGGAACGAAGCAAGGAACAGAGTCCCCCGAAGTTCAGGTCGTTGGCAATCAGCGTCCACTAGAAGATCTACAAATCATTGGTGATCTGCATGATGATCAAACCACCACAGATGTCGGAAGGCAGAGAAGAACTGTGCGTCATCATCAGTAGTCCATAGGCAGGATACCCTGAAACCTCTCGGGGGTTTCACCACATCAGGAGCGGCAGCCATTTGATTTTTCTTTAAAAAAAATGGAATTTAGTTAAAAACATTTAGACCAGACCAGCCAGGAACATTAGCATCGCTTATCTAGTTCACAGCATTTTTTAGAAGTTAGCTTACGACCTAAGCCGAGAACAATAAAACTACCTGGGTGGTAGAGTAAGTAGTAATTTAAATCTAGTTCAAGTAGTTGAGGAAAAAGTTATCGTGAAAGCATACGACCGTATTTAAGGGGGAAATTCCCAGCTGCACGTGACGAAAAAGCCAGTAGGCTTCAAGGTCAAATAATTTACATAATTTATCAAATTATCAAAAATATCACGATCTGAAATTGGCAACAGTGATCGGCCGCGATCGCCAGCACACAATCAGACCAATCCCAAGGGACACAGAAACACACAGTATATATTATTATTTTTACATGAAAGTTACTAAATCAGGACCTTTTCTGCCTGGGATCTATAGATATGTTACAGGTACAACAGAAATGGCAACGTGACTACAGAAAAAGATTGCTACCACAGAGAGTCCTACATTGAGGGGTTAACCGTCCAGAATCTGCAATAAATTGTAGGTGCTGGTACAGCATATTTGTCAGTTACTTCCCGAGATTCATACATCCACTAGATAAGTCTTTAGGCAAACTCAAGAAAAACATTGACAAATTTCATATTAAGTCATTTATTTACACATAAGTCATAAGATTAAATTACATTAGTTTCTAGTTATTTCTACATTACCATTAAATCATAACAACCATGATCTCTACATATAACAAAAGAACGATCTCACTGGTTTAAAAGTCGATAAAAATCCTCAGAATCAGCGAAAGCAGCATGATTTCTCTGTTGAGCCAGACAACGATCAGAAAATCAATCTATTTCACATGGCGGCAGTTCACGATCAAGAGATCAGCATAACAAGGACATGGCGTACATCCATGTCCATATCATACTGGAATGTTAGATGAAAACACAACAGATCTCAATGATCTCACCAAATGATGATGGCCATCACTATTCACAGCAGATGCCAAGTGAATCGTATAACACCGATTTGTAGACAAGCAGAGGCATATCACATTTCAGGAGGACGCCGGATATTCAAGTTGAACCCCACTTGATCACAACTAGAACATACGAAATCATAGATGAATAAATGCGAGAAATCATGATTAATAACTACCGACTGCCTAGACCAGCGGAGTAGTAAGATGTACTTCACTTGAAAATATTATTCAAACATTGCCAGTAGACTGGAACAACATGTCACATAATATTAGCACGTTATGGTGAAGAGTTTTACTGCTCTATACCTGAAGCTGCTCTGAACGTACACTGCAGGAATGAATGTGGCGGTGTAGGGTCTGCTCTGACTATTTATACTCGAGGTGAACGGGTTTATCTTTGGACCAATTGGAGTACAGCTGGTTTTAGCGCATAGAAAAATTGATGATGCCATTCAACTGATTTGCATACGGGCATGTGGAATGAATTATTTTTATAACACTAATACATTTCTCTGTGGCAACAGTATGAACAAAAACATGGAGGAAGTTTATCACACTTCTCTTCTCCATAATGTTTACATGGATATGGCGATTTGAGATCAGGGAAATATGACAGAACGGAAGCCCATGTGTACCTCTGCCTGCGAGACAAGGTATTAAATAAAAATGTAATTCATTCCATCCGATATATATTTCAACGCAATGAAATAATATGATATTAATGCATAAACTGTATAAATACTTTCACAAATCCCCTGACTCGACTGGGTCTTCTCCTGGGGATCAATTAGTGTTGCTACAATTGCTATGGGTTTAGTGGTGATTTGAGAATACTGAAAAATGGAACATATGAGCCTATAAGGGTGATATGTTACACTGGTCTAATTAGCCCTCATGTGCAGAAAATGACTGTGGTGTGACAAAAGTGATCAAAACTGCTGGGCACACCATTTTTGTAATCACAAATAAAGAACAATGATAAAGGCAAAATACTGGAAAAATACTAAATTCCTAATGCATTTACTGCCTGGCAGTCTAGTGGTTAGGAAGGTAGCCTCTGATTGTGCAGGTCTGGGTTTTGAATCCCGGTTCGGGCATGAATGTCTACTAATACTAACAAATTCCCTGGACATCTTACAGATCTCTTGGGAATACATGAGGGTCACATTTTTTATTTTGACACAATATGGGTGCCATCTTCAGGGGATAAATATAACCACTATTATACTGACTAGGGATCCCACTTGGGTTTGTGGTCGAATCTTAACTCCTGGTTGCTCAGCAACACACTATCAGTGCACCCACAGTGCGAACTTCGTATCTTCCCTAATATTTGCTTTATCGTTGCTCTCAATCTGTGATTATATCTGGCGAACGATTGTTTACTCTTCCCAACATTTTTGTAGCAAGCCATAGAATCTGATTATCTTTCACAAATGTGACTATATCATTATCATTTTCTTCTGTTGTGATTCTGATGTTTGACAATTGTTTGCTTTAAAAAAAACCTTGTTTGTTTTTTTTCTCGAAAGTGTGGTATGCTTAATATAACTTCTTTATACGCTCTACAAGGACAACAAAGAACTTTCATTATTAATGTCATTTTCATTTTTTTAGAAAGATTCATGAGTGAACTCTGATGAATCAAATTTTAGCAGTTTTCATCCACATTTGTGTCTCATCTAAATTCCCAAATCCAAGAGATTTTTCTTTTAACTATGTTGTCTTTTAATTTCAAGCTCATTTTCAGAATAAATATCGAACTAGAAGAGACAAATTTGGCTGGTTGAAATTTTTTAAATTCAAATTTAATAATTTTGTTGTAGTGACTACGCTTGAAATGAAAGATATCTGAAAAGTTGTACTGTGGAATTTATTGATAGACAATAGGAGAAATTAAAGTATTAATGAAATATAGTGGTATTTTGATCTATGACTGTCCTGACTTGCAAGTAATCTGGGAGAGGTTTTTTTATGGTCAGAAGCATTGAAACATACAACTTAAAAATTTGCATCATGCATGAAATGTCAATCCCTTTCAACAAATCAAGTTGGTCACTGTTGCTCTAAAAAATGGATATTATTTAATAATAATAATAATGTGATCTTCACGTATTCCCAAGGGATCAGCATGATCCGTCCAGGGAATTTGTTAGTGTTAGGCTAGTAGACATCCATGCCCGAACCAGGATTCGAACCCAGACCTGCACAGTGAGAAGCTAGTTCCCTAACCACTCGACTGCCAGGCGGCATTTCAAACGAAAGTTATAAACATTAAAATAATGGTATTGCTCTCTCATAAATTTATATTCCTTGTCTCTTAAGATGTTTGTTCATATCGTTTAAAATTATTATTTCTTATATGATTTGAAGTAGAATACTTTCTGTGTTACTTTAAGCTCTTTCTATTCCATGTTTTGTTTGATGCTTTTATTATTAATTTATTGCAGATGTATGCTTTACTTGACACTAGGGGCGTTCCTCAGCCATTACGTTTGTACCTTCCTCTTTTTATCGAGCTGATTGATGAATCTCCTATCATGAGAGCTGGAGGTTTGTTTGAAAACTATTTATCTCTGTATTTCTGTTTCCGTATACACAATACTGGTTATAATGATTTTGTAAGGAATTTGTATATAATTGTTTTGTTGGAAAACCCTGTATATTTGTAAAAATTATAACTGAGCATCTATTAAGCATTTAATTGAAAACGCATAAATCTAAATTTTGTTTTTAATTTATGCACATTATTGACTTGCATCAGTTGACTACATCAAAAAGCTATACAATCGGCCCTCAGTATTCATAGATTTCCTGTTCACGGTTTCCGTATTTGTTGCCTTCATCCCAGTTTTCTGTGAAAACACGGTTGCAGTACTAATTCTGGTATCGGAACAGAATATAAATCACAATTGTTAAATAAATATTTTTAAAACGTTGACACTAACCACATTTTAATCAAATCTTCACATTTTTCCAATAGACTCAATCACTCTCAAAAATTAAAACTTTTTTTTACATCCACAGATTGCTTCAAATTTAGTCTTTCCCTCATACAATTATATTTGGAACAACCTTCCATCAAATTCTGTAGACTGTACTTCAATCTCTGATTTTGTATGTAGCATCAGTCGCCTATGTCAAATTTCATCACCGCACCCTCTTGTATAGGCTTCGGCCAAACAATATTACATAAATAAATAAATACTTGTTTAATTCATTCCCTCAAAGTTTATCATATCAGGACAAAAAAACTTTTATCTAAAATAAAACCAAACCTTTTCTTATTTAAAATGGTGGAGATATGTTTCGATTTGTTCCAACGTCCCCACAATATTAACCCATTTGCAGCTGGAAATAGAATTACGAGTACCTTTTATCCCAAAGTGGAGAATAATCCACCTTCTCTAATTTTTCACTTCAAAGAGGATGCAAATGATCTAATGCACATATACAAATCAGTTAGTGTAATACAGTGTGTCAGACTGCTGCTGTTAGTTTCAACATATTTAAAGCATGCAAGCTTTATATCAAATAAGCTTTCTCTTGTACTTTTCATGCTTTTAGAGTGAAACATTTGTAGTTGAATAATTTTTACTTGTGACTTGGATTGCATATGTAACTTAAGAGATGTTGTCACTTTACTATTCATTTTGTCATTTATGGTTGATGATTCTGATAATTCTTCAGAAATTTATAATTGTGTTTCCTATTTTTTTCCTAGAACTTGTTCCTTACCAAGAGGTTGTGAAAGATCTTTCAGCAGATACAGTCCATGTATCAACCTCTATCGGGACAAGCTATTCCAGATTCTATAGCAATCAATTTGCTCAAGTCATCTCCTTTCGTTTTACGGTAAAATGAACTGTATAATATGGATTATTTCATTATAAACTTATCAATCACTAGTTTTGTTTCCAAGTTCGGAATTTATGATAATTGCTTGACTATCTTGTCATTTGGGCTTTTATTACATAATTTTTAGATTTTTTCCCGGTTTATGTAATGTCATTGTTAAAAATTTTAGTTGAGCTAATCAACTTGCTCAATCCAATCAAAATTTAATTAAAATTTTTATTAAAAGTTTATAATTTGACTTTATTTACTGACTTGAATGGATTAGATGTCTTTAATTATATTCGTATGCATAACATTTCAGATGAGTGACTATATTTAATTATTTTTAAATCAATATTGTGATCAAATTTTTTCGTCATGAGGAAATACAAGTAGATTCAAGTTATTGAAACTCGATTACGAGTTCCATTGAAGTTTTGGAAGGCAAGACCAAAATTTATTGTCTCCATTGTGTGAACAGCACTTTTCTTATTTAGGAAACATCAGCTCTCCTCACCCACCTGTACCATTTGAGAGCAATTCTTAATTTCAAATTTTCAAAACCAGTGGCTAACCTAAAATAACTGATAAAAAAAAAATAAGTTAAGAAATCCCATGATATTGACAAGTACATTCAGCATATTAAATAGATTCAAGTGAGTGGCTTCATTTCTTAATATATTTTTATATTTGTTTAGATCCATTCAATGGATAGTTGTATGAAATGAATAGAATATACTATTTTTATTGCATCAATAAAAATTGTATAGTTGCCAATGCTATGTTTTGCACATGAAAGATTAATATTCAAAAACATTTGATAAAATTCAATTATTAAGTTGATTAATCGATTAAAATTGCTTGATTAACAAGTTAAACATTTTAATTGATTCCCAGCCCTAGATTTTATTATACAAAATAATATTATATATAGCAGTATTACCAATGCTACATTTACCACAAATGATTAGAATTTGAACATATTTGATTAATCAGTCGATTAATTCATTAAAATATTTTGATTAAGGGGTCATTCAAGTATTACGTCAGCATCGGTGGGGTTCCGATTTGCTGACTTTTGATGACGTGGGGTAGGGTTTGGATGATGCTTACGTCATCAACCACCATTTATAAAAATATTAAATATTCTTAATGGCATCCTACTCTGTGCCCCAAAAACAAAAAATATTTCGATAGTTTGTGGGCACTTGAACCAACATTCTTCCTATTATTAAGTGCTAGGAATATGTCCTATATATGTGTCTTAAGAATGTGCCCCCTGCTATAGGACCACTTTAGTGATCTCCAAATGTCCCACAGATCCTTCAGGTGATCTGGAAATATGTCATGCATCACTCAAGTGATCCGTAATTATGCCGTTGATCATTTAGGTAATCTGGGAATGCACTGTGGGTAACTTTAATGATGTAGAACTGCACTGGGTGCCTCTAAAGTGCTCTAAAACTGTGCCACATATCACTCCAGGGAGCTCTAAATGTGTCACGGATCGCTTTCATGTTCTGGAACTGTGTCGCGGGTCACTTGAATGATCTTTGAATGTGAGGCCTACTTGAGTGATCTGAAAATGTGTCATGGGCCTCATAAATGCTCTGTTGTGCCACGGGTCACTTAAACAATCTGTAAATTTGCCACTTAGTTTATTTTTACAAAATTTGGTTTGAGGGGCAGGCCACAACATATAACCCCCAGGGCCACATTTGGTCTGTGGCCCAAAAGTTTATCATATATGTCTTAGAGGGTATGTTGCAATGAATTTCTTAAAAAGAAATTTTGAGTTCTTCAAATAGCATTGGAATTAAGAAAAATTAATTTATTATAATAACATATAAAGGTATTTTCTTCCAAAATTGTAAATTTTTTTTTGTCTGGGAGAGGCCACAAGGCCCCCCCCCCTTTTCTACGTACGTATCTGATCACACCAATATGCGTTGGGATTCAGGGGTGCAAAGCTGATGACAAAATTTCGCTGACAAGGGGTCAGAGTTTTGCTGACTTTCATTGACAGAGGAGGGGGGTCAAAAATGCCTAAAAATTTGCTGAAATAATACTTGAATGGCTCTTAACCAGTTAAAAATTTTAATTGATTCCCAGTCCTAGTTATTATTCATAGTTTTAATATGTGTCTCTCACTGTTTTGTTTCCATTTGATAATTCTGTAGCTCGAAGAAGATAAATACTTGAAAGGCATCCAGTGGTTGAAAGAAATTCTATTCCAGACGGTCTTTTGTCCCTCAAGGATCAAGGTCATAGCTAACAAGATGTTGACGGACATTTCTAGTTTGAGACGCAATGGACATTATGTTTCTAAAGTTTTGATGAGGAATCTTTGCTTCACTCCTGAGAGCAACCACTGGTTCATAAGCATGATGAGGCAGTATAGGTTTCTGACGGAGCTCTGTCACAAAGTTGAATCTTGCCCTGATGAGGTGAGCATATCTTTTTCAAATCTGTACTATGTTAAAAGAAAAAATCGAAACTCAGCTTTTGCCACATTATTTGAAAATATTTAAAATTAAGGTATTGAGATATACTCATTTATGTTAGAGATATTGTATGCATACTTAATGCAATATTCTCGCATTCAATCATAATAAAGTAAGACCTCAGCATCCTCAAAAGTGACTTTATAGGTGGGGTGACTTAATAACGAGTAAGTATGATTTCGTAAGTAAATGTGTGCTATGGTAACGTACAAAAATTGACTATCAAAATCTGTTTTGTGCACATGAATAGCAGGCTAGTCTAGAACTTATGAAGAAATTAATTTTTTTTACTTTTTCAAATAGCAAAGAAGCAGACAGTTTGTCTCGAAATAGTTGTGATTTTTAATGAAAGAAGAAAGAAATATATGTGATGATATATATTCTTAAACTTAATATTTCAAACTTGAAATTGTCCTTTGTTATGTCTGGGAGCATGTGTTATAATACCCTTCTCCACTGTCCACTCCTCTTTGATGTTCAGGAAGAACCTCAACATCAAAGAGGAGACGTACAAAAGTGTAGACGAATGTCTACACTTTTATGTCCATCCTTTATCGAGGTATACACATTATGTATTCTCTTTGTACCATAGACACCATGGAATAAAGTCATGTTTGCTTGCTGCTTCTGATATTGCTTCACTTTTTGCTTTAGCCTACTGCATTTCAATTATTAAAATGTCCTGATGGGACATATATTCTCATAAACGTTTCCAACTTACGTTGCACAGCGCTATTTAAGAAAATCTGTTATGCATGATTGCTTCTTGCAGGCTTCACACTACAAACCAACTTTTCTAATTGTCCCACAGATGGTGTTCAAAGATTGAACACCAATTGTTTTGAAATGCAGCTTTGGCCAAATTTGTATTTACCAAATCTAGGACGAGCTCCCACTCGTCCTATTTTACCTACTTTTTGGTAAAATGTCCTACTTTCTTGGTTTTGTCCTACTTTTTTTTATCAAAACTTGTCAACAAAATTTGTATACTTTATTTTAATTGAGGAAGAAATCATCAATATAATGCAAATGTAGTAGATTGCAATTAATGATTCTGCCAAAGCAGAAATTGTATGGTTTTAAATTTATTTGGGGGATGTATGGGGACCATTTGGTGGTTTAGTAATTTTTCATTTGCTTAGTTTGTGGGTTCTACTGGTAGAGTAGTGATTAAAAACTTCTGCCTGGTTGGAAAAAAAAAGTGATATTGTATTTACTACTTTTTTCATGGACAGTAAGTAACATTAATCATTCAAAATTATGGTCCACATTTGGTGTATAGGTTTGCATTACAAAGTTGTTTGATACATAGGCCTATTCCAGGTTTTGTGACTGATTATACCCAATAACATTCAATTGTCTTCTGTATTTTTAGGGTATGCAGTGGCATAAACAATATTTACAATACTCTGCAAAGAGCTAGAAATGAAAGTGCTTCATTTGTGAAAAGTGATTACACAGGCATTGAGCACTGAAATTTAAACAAATCCTTTCAAAAAAGGGATGGATTTATATCAGACCTTGTAATTTACGCATTTTACACAGCGTTTTTGGAAGTGGTGTAGAAAGAGCGTCATTCTTAAAAACTTACATGTCTTCGTAATTGGCTGTGTACATTGTTGAAGAGAGTTGTGATAAACTGGACTGTGGAAGACTCCAAAAAAAGAATGCAATATATATTGCGAGGAGAGACAGAAAAAGTTACGTGTTTTGGCCAAAAATTGTTTTTGTTACCAAGTCATTTCTGTCATTTTGCTTTGACCTGAGTCAATCTCACAGGATACTGAAATAGTGCTATGAAAAAAAAAATTTCAGGGATTTTCTTTTATTATGCTATGATTATGTTGTCTAAGAACCCTCCCCTGTTTCTACTCTTTCCCTCCTACTCTCTAATTTTTTTAGTGGGAGCCCTGAAAATTTCTTTTCTCTGCATAAGTCTTACATCTAACAGAACAACATTTTGTACACTTCGTGAAGAGTACTTCGATAAGACTCACAAGGTAACTTCGTATGTGGTTTTGTAATTTGACCATGACATTAAATGTGTGAAAGTTTAGCAAAAAATTTCTATTCCATCGGCTCAGATTTTCAGAAACTGATATCATAAGTAAGGTGATGTTAAAACTATTGACATAATACTGAAGTCTTACGGCAGCTGTTTGTTTATTCAGTATTTTGTCTTGATATTATCATCAAACATAACGTATCTATATGAAATTGATTTTTCCACCTATCTGTATGTGCATGTCTGATGTATATTTGTGATATCTAAATCAATCTCTGCCGTACTGTGTAACTAACAAGGCGGTTGTGATTGACTACTTCAAAAATTTGTTACAACTTCACAGATATCGGGTGTCATAGCCCAGGCTGATATGGTTTCTTGCCTGCTGTAACATAGGGACGGGCTTGCATTGCGAGGACCAGGGATCAAACTATACCGGCGCTACAGTGGTGATTGGGTGAGGTTTATTTTATGTGGTGTTTCCAACTTCGAGGCATGAATGTGAGCCGATCTATCTGATAAAGTCTCACCATTGAGAGCAACAGGCCTACAATGGTACAATCTTCAATCATTACATTTCACTCATAGTTTTAAAAATAGATGTCATATATGACAGCACTATAACAAGCATTACACAGAAACAAACTTCACATCAGGCTCAACACATATACGTATGCACGTTCCACAGAGGAATATGGACTAGATGCATGTGACTGGTTTATTAGTAGTACCAAAGGATGTTCAGAGGTTGAGAAGTTTGAGTCCTGATTTGTTTTTGTATGTAGAAAAAGATGTCCTCTCCACTTGTTAATAGAAACTATACTGAAAATTGGCTGTTTATGCGAGTATGCTGTTTGAGAAAGAAAAATTCGCCTCTGCTGGGGCTAGAACCCATGGCTGCTCACATTCCAGTCAGTTGGGCTACTACTATGCTACGGGAGGAGGTAGACATTCTGCTTCTGATATTCAGAAAAGATGCTGCACTTCTGAAACAATAAACATGCATAACTCTAACATTGCAACTAAATTGGGAGTCACAAATATACACACATACAAGACTTTTCGGCATGCATCAATTGCTTAGAAGTTGTCTGGGGAAACATTCAAGAGGTGCATGTATGATTACTTTTATCACCATGTAGGGAATTTCAGCAATAGCATTGTATTGCCGCATGTTCCACATGCAATGGTAATACTCCACAAAATTAATGCAAAGCCTCAGAAAAATGTGGAAATGCTGTATCACCATACATAAATGTGTTGTAAGAATTATATGAAATTCTTCTCCCTCACCCTTATGTATTGATGCATCTGGACTGATTGCAATCCATGTAGTACGAATTGCAACCTACTGTAGTTTTTCTTATTTAATGATTGAAAATTGGTGGTAAATTAAAATCCTGCATTACATCTAGTACACTTTGAATCTATTTTTTTGCTGAAATACAATAAAAAAAGACATATCTTTGTATTTTCTTTCTTCCATAGGTGGTGAAATCTTTGAATGAACTTCGTGAAATTATCACTGATGTGGGTAAAATGACGATTCACCTCTCTATGAATAAATCCAGCATGTCAACAAAAAACCTGCCAGATAAACCATGGATAGAAAGTTTCTTGCCAGAGAATATGAAGCCAAATATAACCAAGTAAGCTTGTATCTAATCACTGTTATCCCTCACATTTTTAATCCACGAATAGATGGTCTTTATAGTTTTTTTTCTTGTGGTATATGTGTTGTCAATGCAGTCATTTTTCATTTCCTTGGCAAAATCATTGTTTCACTAATTGAATGCAATTTTACTCAGTGATGCAGCTCTCAAAGAACACCCATTTTTGACAGTGAACAAGTACCGTCAGTGTTATCAGAAAAATAATTTTACAAAATAATTCCATTCCTCTTCTAAATCTAAGGGACATTTTTTAAAACGAGATGTATTTTTTTTTATCATTCTTTGTTTGAGAAATAACTATATCAAAAAAAAATTTAAGAGGATCAATCGAGGAGTATTTTCACTCCTCGATGGAATTTGGTGGAATAAAATTTAATTTTTATGCATGAATCACACACGTAGATGCATATTGGCAAGCAGAGTGCTGTTATTTTTCAATGCATGCATTCACAATGTTTAT
The DNA here is from genome assembly GCF_987345545.1 of Pholcus phalangioides. NCBI lineage: Eukaryota > Metazoa > Arthropoda > Arachnida > Araneae > Pholcidae > Pholcus > Pholcus phalangioides. Next base: position 1,190,234 of record NW_028301616.1, on the reverse strand, counting down.
GATGTTTACTCACTTTATCACTAAAATAAAAAAACTATAAAATTTTTATTTAAAGAATTTAAGAGCCTTGAAAAGTTGAGAAAAGTCATGAAATTCGAACTACCTGAGATGAACCATTTGGATGTAATCACATGTCAAAGTAGCTTTGCATTTATAATGACCGCCGCTTCCATTGTTCTAGTGTTAAATAGAGTAATGTGCATCTGACCCTGAGGTACAGGTATTAACTCTTTTTTTTATTTCTTTTTCCAGCTCAGTGATTCAGAAATGCTATGAACTGCTTGAAGACTTTTCTGCAGAATCCAAACGAAGCGCTATTGTAGGTCTCTCATCTGTGGAATCGTCATTCGCTATCATAACTGCACCTTGCATCACGTCATTCACACACAAAGATTACCCTGCACTCCTAATGCTAACGCAGTATCTAACGCAGCTTGAGGTGAATGTGTGTTTCATAAAAGAATAATCGTTCTCGATGTGTAGATTTGTGTTTAAATTCCATATCGTAATTTCTATTTAAGTGCATCTCTCTCTTTTTTTTTTTCATACAGGGACCTTTGTGGCGTCAAATTCGGGGTTTGGGTCTTTCATACAGTTATGGGCTGAATACGATACCCAGTCAGGGCATTATTATCTTCTCTCTGTACAGGAGTACCTCTTTGGTGAAGGCTTACCAAGAAAGTGTGAAAATCATTGTAAGTAAAATTCATAAAATATTTTATTTTTGAATGGTTATTCATAACCATTTCAGAGCAAAATCGTGAAATTTTGTGGAAAATTTATATCATTTGTATAGTAACACACATACATTGTCGATACATACTTGTTGGATTCAACATTGCTATTGAAGATTGATTATTGTCAAAATTTAGATGTTTTTATTTTATTGATAAGTTTCGAATGGATAAGAAATTATTTTGATACGGAAGTTCGTTCTTTTTCAGAGAATTAATCTGAGGAATCAGTTACATGTACTTAGCATAATTTTTCTACATTAGCTGACAAGTTGAACCTTGACATCGGGGTTCGTGCAACCCTGCATCGTACCAGAATATAATGCCATCAGGGCTGGACAAATTTATTGCATGACATGCCCGGATGCTTGTAAAAATTCTGTTCGCGCATGTATTTTTTTCAACCACATACCTGACGCCGGCATGTAAAAAAATTTAAAATTTCTTTAGGGTTTGTAGGAAATTTTGAGAGTTCAATGAGAAATGCAGATATTATTTCTCATTATCATCAGTAGATGGCGACACATTTGTTTTGAAAGTATGGAGAAAATATGAAAGCTCATTGGTTGCATTTGTCAAGGTCATTGCAATACCAGCCTTACACTAGGTGACTATCGCTGATCAAAACTTGGGGAATTATTCAAATCAGTCTGTGTGGGAAATTTCTTAGTGTTGTTGGAAATTTTGAAATTTAATCAAACAAAGAAATAACTTGAATTTTTTTAACGTAGTGCAATGTGTGCTCTTAATTTTCTTTCTGTATTATCTGCATATTTCCATCTATAGATGGCAGCACATTCATTTTGAATGCGTGGGAAAAATTTGCTCAAAGGGTAAAACAAAGCAATGATTTGTGGGCATCTAAAATATTTATTTGAGCATGTAAAACTGATTCAGGCATGTATTTTTTTTTAAGTTATATGCCCGAGCAGGCATATAAATGCTTTTAGATTTATCCAACCTTTTGTCGTCCCCTTCTTAGCCTCAGAAATTTTCAGTGAACTGATCTAATCTTCCAGAAATAGATAACAAGGGGTTAAATTGTGATTTGTTACAGTACACAAATTTTTTATAGTCACAAAATTCTGGAGAATGAATGACTTCATTAAATCAGAGTTTGAGTGTATTTGCAAGTTATTCTGTCCATGAACGTTTCATTTGCCGTTTGTTTCTCAGTTTTCAAAATTTCATTGGCCGATGCAGTTCAATTTGAAAACCAGGCATTAGCTGACTTTTTCTTATCCTTTTTTTTTTATCTAATCAATTGTATTAAATTTTCATGTATTCACAGCTTTAATTTTTGCGGTTTTCATGTTCACAATCTCTATCCCAGTTTTCTGGAAAGCACTGTTGCAGTGTTAATTCTTGCATCATAACAGAATATAAATTGTATGTGTTAAATATACTTTTAACCCCCCCCCCCCCAAAAAAAAAATGCTTCTAGGGGTTCTGGAAACATTTCTAAAAGACTTGTTTGAATGTTTCCGAAAGTGAAAAACTTAAAATGTTGAAAACAGTACAGTTAGCCTCATTGTCGAGGTGGTCAGCAGACCATAGGTTAAGAAACGCTGCTCTAAATGATTTTGGAACATTTTTTTAGGAAATGAGTTTGATAAACTTCAACCACTTTTTCTTCACACATTTAAATTCCAACGAAATTTTTATTTGAGAATCATTAATAGATATTGTAGATGATTTTTTTCTTCGGATGAACTTATATTCAGAAGAAAAAAAACCCAAAAAATAAAAGTGGCTCCATCGTTTTCAGACTTGTTTTACAAATAACCGCTGTGATCTATTGCTATTTGATGGTACCAGACGTATGCTTTGCACAAAAGGGTATAACAGTAGAACCTTTGCTATCTGATTTTTTCGAGTTTCTTTTATGTTAAATCTTGACCTGAATATAATTTTATAAACTTGTATTCCAGGAGGCATATCTGAATAAGGAAGTTAGCTGGGACATCTCTCTGTTTGAATCTGCGTGCAGTAGTCTGGTGTTTCAGCTAGTCGAGTCAGAAGAAACTGTTGCAGATGTTGTTTGCAATTCCATGTTGGCATACTACAAGGATGTGGGTACCAATTATACTAAGGAACTGCTACAGCGTGTGTCTAAAGTGACTTTTGAAGACATGGAAAGGGTTGGGTCCCTGTACCTGAGGCCTCTGTTTGACCCGAAGATGTCAAAGGGTGTGGTGTGTTGCCATCCCTCCAAAGTCTCTGAAGTTGTTGCTGGTTTCAAGCAGTGAGTATTATTTTCGATACATCACACTTTCATTTTGAAATGACAACATTAAGATTGTGTTTTTTTCCCCTTCTTCTTATCTAATGTGAACGACTGAAATTCCAATAACTTTCCTTCAGGTGAGTTTATTTAAACCTTCCAATGTATGGGCCCTCAGAGCATTTGTCATGGCCTACCGATCATCTTCAGAAAATGGTTGGAAACATTAAAAAATGATTAATTCTGGAATTAATGGAAGAAATAATTCTAAACTAAATGAGAAAAAAAATAACTATAATAAATGAAGGAAATAATTTTTTAATTTTCGAAAAAAATAATTTCAGAATTAGTGGGGGGGGGGGGGAATGTATAAATCAATGACACAAATAATTTCTGATAGAAATTATTTCACGATCAATAAAAGAGTAATTATTGAAAGAAATTATTTTAAGATATATTGAGAGGGGAAAATAATTTCAGAAGTAGCAAAATAAATAATCATTTAGTGATTTCAGATCAAAATTAATCTCCGAATTAATTGAAACTAATTAATCAAAAAAATTGGGAATCGGTGAAGAACTTATTTAAGAACTAATTGAAATTAATAAAAGAAATAATTTCAGAATAAATAAAACTCTTCAATTAATTTTGTGGCTGTTTAACTCGGGGGCCCAATTGGCTCGCTCTATCAAGATGTCACTAAATTATATAAATTGGTGGCCTGCAGGCAGTTTCAACTTGGCCTGCCATGTCTAAAAGGTTAAAGACCCTTGATTCAAACATTGGCTCTGGTAGCTTAGATTAACATGCAGTGTTCAGATCAGCCGCTGTGGTGGTCGAGTGGTCATAGTGACAGACTCGCATCACAAGGATTTGGGTTAAAACTCCACCGTTGCCGCAGTGGTGATCGGCAGAGGTTGGTTTTCTGCGGTTCTTCCAACTTCGAGGCGCAAATGTAAGCCGATCTCCCCGTTAAAAAGTCTTGGTGCAGAGAGAAACTGGCCTACAACGTTACAATTATTCATTCATTACACTTCACGCTCTATGAGTTGAGGGGGAAAACTCATAGTTTAAAAAATTGATTGCAGATGGCAGCACTACACATAACAAGCATTAGACAGAAACAAACTTCATGCAAGGTTCACTATACATACACCCACATTCCAACATGTACCAATTTATTAGAGGTTCCGCAGAAGAATATGGACGAGGTTCATGCCTGGTTTAGCAGTAGTAGTAGCGTTCAGATCAAAAATTAATTAAAGGTGTCTGTCTAGTCGGACAAGTCAGGTTTCCGGACCCTTCACTAAACTTCAGCTTTGAAAAACCAGTAATTTGACACATTTTCGAAGTTCAGTAAACTGAGCCTTTGCGAAATACCATGCATAAAAGATCACATTTCAAAGATTTTAAAATGTGGGCTGTACTGAGAACCATATATAAAATTTCGCGCAATCATTGAATGCTCTTGTGTTGCTACCCAAGAGTTCAATTTAGGCAACGAAAATGAGTTTTAATTAATTTTTCAATGATTTTTTTCCCTCTCATTTTTAGATCAGGCAGGGAGTTGACTGTTCTCCAGTCCCTTGAGGATGACATTCTTACTATGTATTGATTGTGTTCATGTATCAGGAAGCAGCGGGAATGGGGGTAGGATGTGATTGCAGATGAACAATAAAATTTGTTTAATATATTTTAATCTTGAGTATAGTTTTTTTAGTTGTTGATTCATTTTGAAATTTTATTTCCTATTTTACAATGTCAATATGGAGTACAGCCGGGGTCCGGAGAAATCACTGTTATAATGAAATTTCATTATAAAGGAATTCCAGGTTTTCCATTGTTCTCATGTTAACATATCCGGGGGATTAGAAAAGTGTTTGTTAAAATGAGATTTTTGGTATAATGGTATTCGTTACAACAAGATTCGACTATATTATCCATTATCGTTCTCTCATCATGCAGGAATGATGAGTGTAGCAGCATGATCTATCGTCTCAGGATAATCTTGATTTTTTTGTCAATGTGAAGTTCTTAAAATGACATATAGATGGCGTATGCATATATGTATTATAGTTTTTCTTTTCTTTTCCTTAAATTCTATATTTTCTAACAGGTTTGCTTGTATCATGTGGGATGGTTGTGCATTGCTGGGGGGGGGGGCGGGTAGAGTGCCTGCCTGCCCCTGATCAACTCTTTTGTTTTTTGTTGGTGATTGTAGGTTTAAACCCATTCTTTGTATCGCACCTTTTTTTGTATTATACAAAATGGTACACCCGCGCGCGCGGAGACTAAAATAATATTTTATTTTAGACAAGTTTCCATTTTATAAAGGTGTACACATGCACATAAAAGCATAAATCAATGAAGGGACTACTTTTGATTCCGTCAATGACAGGTTTTCTTCTCAGATAAATTTTCCGTCTTAGGTAGCTTTCAATGCACAGTGATACCTTGACTTATAAAGTTTTTGGCTAACGACTTGAGCCATGACCAGAATAGCGCATGGAATCTTCATTCTTCTTCATTTATCAAATCGTCATTTAAACCATTTTAAGCCAATGTCTTCATGTCTTATTTCGTTTAACAATGTTGCATACAGCACCAGTCCCTGCTGGTGGGGAGTTGTTTTTTGTTTTGTTTTTTTACGTAAAATGAAATCCCATGACCTCCTGTAAACTATTACCAAGTTTGATAACATTTTGTCCAGTAGTTTTCCTTTTATGGCAATTTCACAAAGTGGAACTTGAATTATAAAGTCCCTGTATATATATGTACTAGAAAAAAATTTCCCTTCCAGAAGCTCCTTTGTGAAAGTGCTGACACCTCTATTCTTCTCAATCAGGGCTGTCTTAATACTAACATGGACCCCAGGGTAAAGTTATTTTACTGGGCTTTTCCGAACTCCAAGTATCTATCAAATTTCTTTGTCTTGAAAAATCATAGTATCAAATGTCAGCCTCTGTGGTGGTCGAGTGGTCATAGTGACGGACTCGCATCGCGAGGGCACGGGTTTGCACCCTACTGTTGCCACAGCGATGGTCGACTGAAGTTGGTTTTCAAGGTACGAATGTGCGAGTCTATCTTCCCATTAAAAAGTCTCGCCACTGAGAGCAACAGGCCAACAACGATACAATTATTCAATAATTACACTTCACTCGTGGTTGGAAAACTTGACGGCAGATGGCGCCACTACACATAACAAAAGCATTACTCGGTAACTAACCTCACGTGTTAAGTTCGCTACATGTACCAATTCGTTAGAAATTCTGCAGCAGAATGTGGGCGAGGGGGATGTGTGGTTTAGTAGTAGTAGCAAATGCCATCATGAGGCCCACCCAAGTATGGTAGAAGATTGAAACCCCTCCACCAAATACCAGGGGGATAGAAAATAAATGGCTGGAGCCCGGAAGCATCCTTTGGAGGGGCACAAAGAATTTCTTTTAGTGAAATTTTTAGTTACTGGCCTTCAAAAAACATTTAAATTGTACATGGTCAACCCATGGTCCTCGGAGTGATGGATGTAGCCCGTGACCTCAAACCTAATTTTGTAAAAATGAACTAACTAGCAATTCCAGATCACTTAAGGGCCCTGCAGCAAGTTCCCAGATCACTTAAGGGCCCTGCAGCAAGTTCCCAGGTCACTTAAGTGATTCGCGGCATATTCACAGATCATTTATTGCCCCGTTCACATGGGAAATAGAAAAAAGGTTTAAAACCCAATTCAAAAAAAGAATTTTCACCGATGACTGTTCTACATTTCTTTCCTTACAAAGGGAAAAAGTCAAGCGGGTGCTAGAACTCCCAGTGCTACCACAATATTTTCACATGTGAACAGGGCTCAAGTGACTTGTGGCGCAGTTTCAGAGCACTAAAGTGGCTCGTAGCATATTTACAGATCTTTTGAATGATCAGTGCCACATTTACAGATCAATAAAGTGATCCGCGGTACTCCCAAAGCAGAACATGCTGAAATCAGAACAATCTGGAAGAATTTTAAGAAAAATGTGGAAACACTTATGGGAATTTTTACTGCAGAACATTTTTCCACTCAGCCGTGGGCTCGTTGCAGAAAAATGCAAAACATTCTGCTTTGGGGCGCAAGACGTTTATAAATCACTTGAGTGGCCCGAACTCTCCCAAAGGTTGATTTAAGTTGGCAGAAATTGATTAAAAATAGCATTTCTTTTCATAATTTAACTTTTGTTTTTGGAAAAACTATTTCAAATTTCTCTCTCTCTGATCGTCTTAAAGAGGGGGCGCGAGTTTCGGGTTTTACCAGATTCGAAAATTGAGAAAGGACGCCCGTGCGTGTACCCTTAGTAGTGTCACTTTTCTTGATTTTCACTACAGATGGCGCCACTCTTGTGATCAGTAATACCGGCCACACACAGTAATAATTTTTACTAACTGAAACAACCCTCTAAAAAAAGCAAAAATCGAAAAGTTCTGGGAATTTCGACGGCTATAGGTCAATGGGAAAAACCACAAAAACACTCATAAGTCCATGAAGCGATAAGTGGGAAGAGGAAAATAATTCTGGAAACCGGAAAAAAAAAGGCGGACACCAAAGGGCGAATTTTCCGAAACGTAGGCGGACGCTTGAAATGGATTCAAAAGGAAGACGCTTAATAATTCTCTATACTTCCCCCCACGCAAGCCTCTGCCAGGATCGTTTCGAATGTTTTTGAGCCCGAAACTGAATGAGAAATTTCTCAAAAAAATAATAAATTGTTGGCACTTTTTGTGGATGTTTGAATTTCGCACGCGTTTCACCCGAAAGCATGCAGTAGCCATGCTAAGTTGCCCCATCTGTCGTCTAAAATGCGTACTAAACATTTTTTTTTATTCACCACTAGATGGCTGTAAGGTATCCTTATAAATTAAGAACATCCGATGTGTAGAAATCGGGAGCGGATCTATGGGGGAAGGGGGGAGGGGCAAGAGAAATGCGAATATGATAATATTGCATTCAATAAATCCGTTGAAAATTATTTGTATCACTGCTTTTGATTAAGTATAGGCTGACCATATTTCCTCGAGAGAAATACGGGACATTGGGATTCCAAATACGGGACATCGCCAATTATCGCCAAAACCGAACAAAGTCGCCAAATATTGTTGAAATAATGGAGAAATCACAATTGCGGGAAATGCAGCATTACTGCTAATTGCAGTGGATTAAAATGAATTCCACGAAAAAAAAAAAAAAATCATTAAGACAAATGTGGGAGATTCATATACTCATTTATAGTTGTAGTTATCATAATATAATTTATAAGTTGAAAATAATTTCAATCTTTGACTTTAATAAAGAATAAAAATTCAAGTAGGCTTCGTGCAAAATACGGGAAAAACCGGGACACTTTTGCTAAAAAGTCGGGACAGCCAAAAAAACAGAAAATACCGGGACTGTCCCGGGAAATACGGGACGTATGGTCACCCTAATTAAGTATCAAATTCAAGAAAACTTTGTCCGAAAAATAGAAAAAAACGGTTTTTTTTTTTTTTCAAAAAAAGTCGGAAAAAACCGTGACAGGAAAACCTTCCCTGGTGGAAATACTCAAACTTCGTGGGATACGAAAAAATGAGGAAGCACGATTTTGCCCCACTTAGTTGCCCCATTTATCTCTATCCACAACAGATGGCGTCACTACACTTACCTTACACATTCGTACACTGACCATATTTCTTCGAGAAAAATACGGGAAATTTCGTTCGAAAATATGGGAGTTGCTAATTATCGTCAAACAGTCTCAAAATTACGGTGAAATTCCTAATTATGGCACAAAACTATGTAAAGTAGCTTAAATAGTTTTTTTCAATCCCCAAGATTGAAAAGAGATTTTTCAGAATAAGTTCGTTTGTGGCGATTCGAGAATTCCGAATATATTGTTTCCTCATTACAGGATACAGGATGATCCAAAAGTCACGCAACCCACCATAAAAAAATTAATTTCTCAAATTCTACTGATTGTAAATGTAAAGTTTTTCGTAGGCAGCCGAAACTATACTGTTCGAGATGAGAAGTATTTTTCTTTTCTTTTTTTTGATTTCCCATGCGCACTGATACTTGCTCCCATGGCTCTTTCTTTTGTTGTATGAGCAACATGGTTTTTTGCTAGAAGCAAAGAAATTTTATGATTGAACGGTATTTTTCAACTCATTCGTTTGAAGCCGTTATTGAGGTGTTCGAAAGTGAATTCAAAAATGTTTTTGTGCCGAATAAGACAACTTTCTTCCGATTGGTGTTCCAGATTCTCAAAAATGTTGAAGACTGCAAAACGAATTATTACAAGAGTTGTTGGAAGTGGCGGCCGCTGACGTCATTGCACAGTCTACAACGACGTAAAAACGATTCCCGGACGCGCTCGAAGATACCATATATATGCTTTTGATGTTGTCCGCATAATTTACGTCATCCGCTGCGCGTAATCCTACCCCAGCGCATGCGTTTCGCGACGCTGCTTACGTCAGATATGGTGAGCGAACCCACGAACGCATTCAGCGATCAACTGACATCCACCTTTCATCTCCTCTGGACTCACAGCTTGCATGCGATTTTCACCCTCTCAAAGTGGTTTGCGACGCAATGTTCAATTTTTTTTTTTTTTTTCATGTTGAAATTTTTGTTTTTTTTGATGCCTACTAACAACTATCTGAGTTTGTCGGTCCATTAACAGAACACCCTGCATACAGTGGAACCTCCTCAATGGACACTCCTCGTGAAAGCCGGGTTTTCCTAGGAGCAGGTTATTTGCGCAGCGTGAAAACGCTGATTGGTTAAAAAACCTGAATTTCATGTTTTTAACCAATCCCCCTCCACGCTACACACGGTGCAGAAATACTACTCCTAGGAAAACCCGGCTTAACGGACGCTTTTAAGATCCCCGGTCCCGTGGAATAGGAGTTTTGTGGTTCAAATGTGTATAAACACTCGTGCTATGATCTAACGATTGATTTTTTGTTTTTCTTTGCCTACCTGTTATCTAATCGGTCGCGCTACTGGCAGCGCTATGTCTCGTCGGCTATGTTAATTTATTTTTTTAAATTAAATAATTTGATATATGATTTTAACCCAGTAATAAATGTTAAGTTTGCATGAATTTTGAATAGGCCTCTTATTTCTTAAGCAGTTCAGTTCATATTTTAACAAACTCAATTAAAGTACCAGTTATGCAAAGTAAATATACCTTCTGATTTGAAAAAAAAAAATATTTTGGAACAATTATACTAGGTGGAGTCTCCCAAACTTAAATTCATTTCACTCCCGTTTAGCGGGCAGTAAAATCAGGTAAACTCTAGTTTCTTTTTCCAAACTGTAATTTATTAATGGTTTTTCATAAACCGAGAATTAACCACATTCAACGAAGGTTATGTTTAATCACAAGCTCGTGTTGGTAAATATGATAAATCGTCATTTAGTTGCTTAATTAACTGAACATAACTATGGCGCAAGATGGTGAATTCCAGTTCAGGTAATGCTGGTTTTATTTGTCGATGCGTATGAAGGAAGCCAGCATTACAAGACTGATAATGTTGTTATGAATGTTTTCATCTTCTTCTTCCTTATTTTAATTTGATTTTTATTGCAAAATATGTGCGCAGTGCACGTGTCATGTACGGGTAAAAATAATTAATTAATTTAATAAAGACGAGAAAGGTTATAAGTTTTTCCACATTTGTCAGACTTTCCAACCTTATTTGGGAATTACGCATAATTGCCGGTGAAAGTGATAAATGTAGTGAAATTTGATCAACATATCTTTATCTAGAAGAGATCTTTATCTTCAACATTTTTCTGCTCACGAGCACTGCCTGTAACTATCATCAAAAGAAGAGCACCGCCACGGCGAGTTTGAAATACTTATGCCAGAAAAAGCAACGTGATTTTAATCCTTGAATTCAATTTGCACCATTGGGACGTTACTCGCGAGCGCGAAATCAGACACGAGCATCGAGCACTCTGAGTGCTTCAAAGAGCACCGTGGTGCTCTGCGAGCAACGGATTGAAGTTGCCTGATCTAGACGTTTGATGATAATGCGCAACCACCGGTGTATCACTTTTGCAGTAACATATGCATTTTAACATTAAAATGTATAGGAACCAATTGCAACCGAAAGCAAACGTCGTATAAATGTGAACATCGTGTAAACGAGGTTCCGCTGTATGTTGTACCTCCCCATTAGCGCACAAAATTCTTGGTGAAATTGGTGTCCGTTATCAAGAGGTTTTACTGTAACAAAAAACCGGGAATTTTCAGTGAAATTCACGGGCCGTGTCCACGTTTCATCTAAAAGAATGTTACTCTCAACGCATAAGATGTCGAATTAATTGACTCCTTTGACAATTCTTTTGACCTTCTCTCCTCTTTCATCATTGCTCTGTATAATCAATACCTCGCCGCTCTTCTTCCTCCGTTTTATTACTCTCTGTGCACTCTTTGTTTATCACCTCCCTTATTGCATTGGCGTATGTAGCAACTCTCTTATCCCTGTCTCTATTTCTCATCATCTCATTCACTCCCTTCCTCAGTTTTTCCCAATCTCCTATCAAACTCTCGTAATAAATCGGTCACCTCTTCCTTGGCTTCCTTCTCATTTGGCCATCGCCACGGCCGGACTTAAGCAAGTACAAAACGTACCGGGCTGCAGTGCCGTCTTGGGCCCACCCGGGCACGGCCCGGGGGCCTCAAGAGAAGAGGGGCCTCACAAAAATGAGATACGGTTGAAATTTTCTAGAATTTACCAGGTAGGGCCTCAGAAAAACCACTTGGCTCTTGATGCTCTTAAAACGGCCCTGCCGGGTTGCTAATTTTTTGGGACCGGAAACGGGACGAAAATACTTTTATTACATTTGGTTACATTTTGACTTCTTAACAAACCAATAGCTTAAAATTTCTGTCCAAGACAGAAAACCCACAAGTCTATGGTTTTCACCGACTCCTTCAAGCCAGGGCCTTGAGTTCGGGAGGAGAAAGAGTTCAGGTCTGGATCCTTTTCGATCACAATTTGTATTATGGATTGTCCGACCTAATAGTTAATTATTATAGATTATTGTTATTAATTATTATAGATTATTGTTATTAATTATTGTAGATTATTGTTATTAATTATTATAGATTATTGTTATTAATTATTGTAGATTATTGTTATTAATTATTATAGATTATTGTTATTAATTGTTATAGATTATTGTTATTAATTATTATAGATTATTAATAAAATAATAAAAATTCTGGAGGAAAATTTGAAAAAAAAAACTATGATTACATCAGTAAGTGCTGCTGCAGCATGAGTGCTGGTGTGGTGGGTTGGTAAAACATGAAGTCAGCAGATGGGAAGAGTTCAGGGTGCATGGGTTCAAACCCACCAGCAATAAAGCTACGGATTTTTTTGTTTGCCCACCTCGTTGGGCATTTTGCCTGTTGTGGCCTTGTATTTGTATAAAAAATTAATAAACATTCAGAATTGAGGAAAATTCCGAAATATCAAACAATCGCATAATATCGAAAAAAATTCGGAATCAATGAAAATTCCGAAATTAATGTAAAATACTCCCATAATCAATGAAAATTTAAAACTGGCAAAAACTAACGAAAGAGCAACTCTCCAATACGCGCAGCGCGAAGTAATAAAAATTTCACAAATAAAGAAAGAAGTAATTGATAATGCTGTATCGATGTAAATGTGGATTTTGAACAATATTTCATAATATGCGAATGTAAAAACTATCTCATAACTGGTTGTTTTTGAACCAAAAAAAAATTTGCCAAAAATACGAAGAATCGCGCACGTGGGACACGTCAAGTGGCGACGTTGCACGCGGCTCAATGTGCGCCTTCCCTTCAGGTGGCTCATACCATTAAACACGGTGAGGAAAAACTATGCTCTAGTAGAAATATCGTTAAAAATACTATTAACCAGTGATTTATTTCAAATTTTTTGCCACATATATTTGATCGTGTATGCTGTCCTATACCAGTACAAAATTCTGCATATATCTAATACCTAATTTTCAAAAAATGCATTAGAAACAGCTTGCTCGAATGATATCAAAATTGCATGAAATCAATGTAATAGAATAAAAAATAATTCAAAATAAAGGAAACTGTTCAGTTCATAAAATGATGAAAAAAATTGAGATTTTATCGTTTCAATCTTATTCAAAATTAAATTTTGAATTTTAAAAATGTTGAATAAATTTAAAATATGTTTTTATAACCCAAGCATTTTGATCCATTCTGAAATGGATCTTTTTGTCACTTTATGAACTTGGCAGTTTCCTTTATTTAGAATCAATTTCAATTCATTTTCATTGGTGTCAAGTAATTTTATCATGATAGCAAACTGCTTTTAAGGGGTGTCACGACCCCTGAAGTCGAATTTTCAAAAATTACTTCAAAAATACTACATTCAATCGCAAATAAAATACTAAAAATTTCGTGTCAATCGGTTAATTCGTTCTTTCATCATAAAAGAAAGAAATGCCTAATTTTGATCATTTGATCATTTTTGTCGCACCACGGTCATTTTCTGCACACGAGGGCTAATTAGGCCGGGACCTACAATTTATTGCCGATTCCGAACGGCAGGCTTGTTTTTTATACTCGTCGAGAGGTTGGTGCGCTAACCCCTCGATGGGGGACTCCCTGCGGTAGCAATTTTTTTGCTGCGGTCAAGTCGCCGTTTTTTTGTTGTACCCCTGTGTCAGGAAAGTTTTCTGACAAGGACGAACCGGGTATCGAACTCGCGACACCTCTAAACATCCTTTGGTACTTTAGGCGAGTATCTTATCGACCTGGGCTACCGCGCCCTGAGAAATGCCTAATTATAGTATAAACGTATATTATTTAGTATTTGTACTAGAAAAAGCAATTTGAACGCGATTTTCTCGGGGGGGGGGGGGTTGCCGTTTTTGAACTCATCCGTAACATTAAAAAACTACTGCCCCAAAAATTCTGAAATTTTGCAGAAATGTTTATTCACTATATGTTAGTAAAATGAACCTCGAACTTGAATATCAGTCGTTTCGTTAGAATTTCATGAATTTTTAAAGTTTGAGAAAATAGATAAATTTCAAAAATCTGAATTCAACATTTTTTTAAAAAAATACTTTCCAACAGTCAATTGCTAAATCCGAGATTCATTTTATTAACACATATCAAATAAACATTTCTACAAAATTTCAGAATTTTTGGGCAGTAGTTTTTTAATGTTACGGATGAGCTCAAAGCCTGCAATTTGAGAAAATCACGTTCACAGTGGTTTTTCTTGTATACGTTTACACTATAATTAGGCATTTCTTTCTTTTATGATGAAAGAACAAATTAACCGATTGACACGAAATTTTTAGTATTTTATTTGCGATTGAATGAAGTATTTTTGAAGTAATTTTTGAAAATTCGACTTCAGGGGTCGTGACACCCCTTAATGCGTTTTTTTTTTTGAAAATTTGTAAAAAAATTAAATATTAAAGGAATGTAAAAATTTCAAGTAAATCAATGGGAAAAAACAATATTTTTAATAATATTTCTACATAACTTTTTTTTATGTTGTTAAAAGGTAGGAAATCTCGTAATCACTGCATGTACAAGTGCTTGGCAACAAATTTGGATTATCTCTATCTGACGAGTCAGCGATAACTCCGGTAACTTCATTCTAACCTAGTCACACGTTAGAAAAGGAAGGGAAAAGAAAAATATATATATATATATGAATAAAGGGGAAAAAGTATAATAGATAAAGTAGATAAGGGAGTTTTTTAGAGTCTCTTTTCACCCCCTTCCTACGTGTTCTCTTTCGCCCTTATATACATATAGTAAAAAAAGATTCATTATATACGTGGAAAAAAATTAGTAACAGAAGTATAGAAAGAAATGAGGTAAATAAAAAGCAACTTCAGTTGAGATAGGGTTACTATAAAGCTTCGTGATGGTGAAGAAACAAAACGCAGAGAACTTGTTCGCATTTATTATATTGGCGTTTGGACGCAATATTACGCTCGTGATCGTAAAGAAGCTAAGATTCAAATATGATCAAGTTTTGGTATTGAAACGGGCCCCACTAGGCGGGATGGACGTTTTTCATATTTCACGGACGTTTTCTTAGTAAATTTACAGCGGCATGAGTAAGAGATAAGTTTTGTGGTACCCTGCAAGGCCGTAGCGAGAGGGAAGGGGCTTGGGGGCCACGTTCCCCCGAAATGTAAGAATGTACTTAAAAATAGAGGAAAAGATGGCCAAATCTGTTGTTATATCACTTTGGTTCTCCCCCCCCCCCGAAATGCAAGTAGTTCCCCTCCGAACAAAATTTATGGTTACGGGCCTGGTACCGTGGCAATGACGATGATGTGAATCTTTTCACTCTCATCAAATGCTTAAATACATTAGACGGCACGATTTGAATCTTCCCTCCAATTTCAGTGGAATTGAGTTACCTTTTCGACGGAATCGAATTTTCTCGAGGTTAATTGATTTACCTCGGAATGGGGGGGGGGGGGAGAGAGTTGGAAAAATGAATCTGCTTTTTATGAGGCTTTAAATGGCAATTATATTATTATCATTCCTTTCTTGTCGTCCGATCCTCCTCCAAAGAAAGAGTTGGTGGAAATTGGATTTTGCAACTTGTTGTGGGGGGAGGAATATCTATATACCGATGCTGTTCTGCAAGAAAGAGTGGTGACGATCACTGGCAGAAGTTACTACTGAAATGCTATTAAATGCTGTTTCTGCGTTGGCTAAAGGCGAGAAAGGAAAGGAATATATATTCCCCTCCCTATATTTACAACACATACATTTCTTTTCCGGGAAAAGTGATATAATCCTAATTTTCCTTCTACATAAATAAAGATGCGTTAATAAATTCGTCTTCGAGGATAGGGATCCTCCATCATTTTCCTATCTGTGGGAGTCGAGGTCGGGTATTTCTCAACACACACACAACGAGGATCGCGCTGGGGCCACATTTGGCGTTCTTTCAGGAGTTGTTGCGAAGTATTGTTACTTAACCTTCAGCGTGCTCCCATCATCCAGGAATGATCAGCGTAATAGCGTGCTCAATCATCCAGGGATGGTTTCAATTTCTTCCTTTAACCCATGTTTGACTGACGTTGTATTTGTGCAGCGCTTCGTTTAAGATTTTTTCAAATATTTTTCTTTCAAACTTTTGTATGAAATAAATATTTTTGGGAACTAAAAGGTCTAACGAATGTCACAGTATTTCTTAAAATCTGTTTACAATGAAATTTGATTTTTTATGATTTTTCAAAAATAAAATTTTCAGCAATGTTATTCCGATTTTCTATCTGAAATAAATTTTTTAAAAATAGGAAAAAAGTATCTTTTTTTGTCAAAATGGACACGAGGTTCCCCAAAATTATAATTATTAATTATTTTGATTGAACTGAGATAATTAATTTATATTAAATTAAAATTTAATTGGAAATTTACTTTAATTACAAAGAAAAACATAATAAATTGATGTCAAATTTTTTGAACCTTCGAAAATATGT
Organism: Pholcus phalangioides; assembly: GCF_987345545.1. Lineage (NCBI taxonomy): Eukaryota > Metazoa > Arthropoda > Arachnida > Araneae > Pholcidae > Pholcus > Pholcus phalangioides. The sequence continues at coordinate 1,173,763 of NW_028301616.1, read as the reverse complement.
TATTTACGAAAATACATTTGAACACATATCTAATAAATATAATTATGCTGTTGCAAGAGAAAGAAAAAATATTCTATAGCTTATTCTCCTTTAGGCCTGCCGGAAAGACTTTTCAGTTCCTTGAGGCTACAAAGTGTTTGTTTGTAATATGTGTGTATGTATTTTTGTGTATTATATGTTTGTATTCGTGTAACTCATGTCTAAATTTGTGTATTACATGTTTGTATTTGTGAAGTAAATAAAAAAAAAATTATCAGTCATGTATATATAAAAATTTGTGTGATTTGGTCCTGTATAGAGCGGTTAAAAATGGGTTGAAATGAAATTCTTTAAATGGCATGTGAACGGCATACGAATATATACATAAGAAAGCTCGTCTTCAACATTAATCTGTTGCTGTTTTGACAATTTTAAATGTATATTTGTTGCTTACGTATATTTTATTATTTCTCTATTTTCTGAGAGGTTTGCTTATACTATGTTGGATGGGTGTGAGTTGTTGAGTTGTGGTAGGGTGCTTGTCCACACACATCCCGTCGCTATTTTGTCGGTAATTGTGTGGGTTCGAATCAAGATTCTTTGCTTGAACCACACCTTTTTTCCCTCGATTATATTCAATTTGCAAGTCTGAGTTTGATTGCCATCTATGTTTAAGGCCTGTATTACACTATAAAAGTTTGATAAAATCCCTTTTATAAAACTTGAAAAATCTAGCCAATAAGGTTATTGGTTACATTCTAGAACATGCAACCGGTGATCCTATTGGCTGCATTTTTCAAGTTTTATAAAAGGGATTTTATCAAACTTTTACAGTGTAATCCCGGCCTAACTAAAGTCAACTGGAAAAAAAGTGATTTTGTTTTACTCAGCCGCACCGAGAAGAGCAGCTTTTTCTCCAGCTATTCTCACAGCCTATAAGGGTTAACAATTATTCATAAGTACAGAGTGCGTTATAACGAGTACGGCATATAACGAGAATCTCGCTATTACGAGTAATTCGTAAGTGATCGCCAAAGAGCAGATGTGAAAGATACAAAAGAATATCCACTTATAGCGAGTTATTTATGTATGAAAATTAGAGAACGTTCGATAAAACGACAAATGGATATTCTCGAAAAGCGTGTTTTCCTTTTCTTTCGTTACGAATTATACATAAAATGGAAACTGTATGGCATTTTTTAGTTCCTTCACCCTATTCATAGGTGTTTATGAACGGGGCATGTCAGTGCATCCCCACAGATAAGAAGCCCACGTGCTGTATTAGGGCACGACCTCTGGTTTTCACATTGTTCTTGTGTCCCTTGAAAAAAAAAATCGTTCCCCCTCTTATTTTTTGGAGTCGTTCAGAACAGGACACGAGGCAAAACTGGAGTCAATTTCAGGAGCCATTTTCTCGGCCTTGAATGTTATTGGACATTTTTCTATAGCTCAACGAATACTCCAGTTGCAGAAACTACCGCATTTTACAAAGTACAAAACTTTTTTATATAATCAACATTGCATTTGTATGCAGTCAACTCTAGATGCATATTTCAGAAGAAGCAGTTCAACATAAAAGGTAATCAGTTGGCAACGTTGTTAGATCTCATATTTTCATCTTTTATACGTATCCCCGCCCCTCAAAGCTCAACGGTGTGGGAAATGGACACATCCATCACCAACATCAAATGTAATTGGTGATCCACTCAAGTATAACTCTTATTGTTTCGAGATATTGCTCCAAAAGAGTGTATGTGGACGCGCCCGCCCACAACTACATCAATCTTGTAATAATTCTTGTTGCACCTGATACCTCCTCGAGAAGCATGTGTGTGCTCGGTGCTCACTTGGTGAATCTAATAACAAAAAATGTACGTAAAAAGGGGGCCGAAAAAGTATGGAGGGAAAGAAAAATTTCCAAGGAAAACGGTAACGAAATCTGTATTATCGTCTTTCTCTCTCTCTCTCAGAAATCCACAGATATCTTCGCCCGCCAACCCTTTCACTGTATTCGATATGCAGAATAAAAAGCAGTTATTGATTACGTACTTTCATAGCGGGAAATTTTCCACGTACCATTGATACAGGCGCGGATGTGTCGGGAGGGGTGAATTGGGAATGTTTGTTGGATCGTCCCGTGAAATACGGGACAGATATATTTTTCCCATATTATTTCGACTCTCGGAAGGGGTGATTGTTCCTTTCGACCCCTCCCCCGGATTCATGGACATCTTCAACCGCGAATGAATCCAAGGCCGACACCTTCAGCTGTGAATGGAGCGTTGGGAGGCATCTTCAACTGCTGATGAAGCCAAGGCAGATATCTTCAGCGTCTTATGGAGGGAAGGCCGACACTTTAAGCTGTGAACGGAGCGTTGGCAGACATTTTTATCTTGTCAAATGAATAGACATTTTTAGCTTTGAATAGAGTGGAGGATAGTGGAACTACGGTCTCGAATGTAGCGAAGGAAGACTTCAGTTGCTAACGAAGCCTAGACAGACATATTCAGCCGCGAATGCAGATATGTTCAGAGTTAATGTAACGGAGACACACCGATGTAGGGTGATGTGCCGGAGAAACGTCTTAATGTGTAGGTGCATGGTATCATCCCGTATTTTACGGGACAGAAATTTTTTCCCCCTATTATTTGGCTCTTTGGAAGGGGCAATCGCTCTTCCCCACCGCATCCATATGATACTTTTCTGAAAGTGATGGGGGGGGGGAGAGGGGTAACTAGGTGAGAGATGGTTATTTTAAGTGAATCCGCGGCTAATTTTGAAGGGATTACATCCTCTTCCTAAGAAACCGCCATCCTACATTATAAAAACGCGAGATTGTATTTACTGTTGGAAGTTAATGCATTGCAGGTGCGAGCTGGAACACATGGGGAGCGTCGTCGGATGGAATTCTTGTGTAGCCCAACCTCCCATAAGGGTAAAGGCAATGGCTTCCAGCAGCAGCAACAACTATCAAAAGAAATAAAAAGGAACCTCTTCTCGACAGCCGAAAGCCGCTACCAAACAAATAAACTTGATGAAGTTGAACCGCATGGTTACACTAGCGTTGGCGAAGTATCACCAGTACGGCGAGTAATGCAATCAAAATTATACACCCGTAAATAGACACAGTTGCCACTGTTTATACGAATCACTGATTATAAGATCAAATCAGCAAAATGAAAACCAAACGCTGTTTAAAATAGGAAAATCATCGGTTATAAGAATCAGATTTCCCCTTTATAAGAATCAAATGGGATCTTGTAGAATACGTTTGATTATTCACAAGGTTATTTGAAGGACTTATTGTCACTTTTACCTTTGAAATGAAACCACTCCCATATTGATTGTTGCCTAATTGTTGGCCCCCTCCCCAAACAGTAAGAATTATAGCTTTCTAGTAAAGGTTGATTTAAAAATAACAACAAAAAACGGTGGTCTTTTGTCAGAGAAGTTACTGATAAGTGAATCTATCTAGAGCAGTGTTTCCCAAAGTGGGCAATATCGCCCCCTGGGGAAGATAGAAAGGTCCAGGGGGTGGTAGAAACTATGAGTATAACATAGGATCCTATGTATTGGCTTGGTTAATAGGGGAGGAGTGAAGAAAGTTAATAGGATGGGAGAAGGGCGGCAAAATTTGTATATGTTACTGCCAAGGTCCGAAGTTGGCCACTTTGCGAAGTGACCAGCCAGTTGACCCAACCAATGTCCGAAATCCGGGCTTTTGCCAGTCCCTATATGTCGATCCCTATACATCCGTATATATGTAACACTAAGATATCGATATTCAGATTCCTTTGATCGAAAGGGTTGTCTTAGCTATGGCTAATTATAAATGGCCATAATTATCACAAAAAATACGGCAACGTGGCGATGACCCCGAATTATAGGGATTGATATATAGGGGCCGGTTAAAAACCGGCGAAAGCCCCAAATTTCGGACATTGGCCGGGTCAACTGGGCTGGCCACTTCACGAAGTGACCAATTTTGGGCTTTGGCAGCGAAATATATACCTTATGCAAATACCTATGCAGACAGTAAAACCTTAAATCCGTCTCTGCCTAGAGAGAGAGAGACTAGGTCAGTGAGTGACGAAACGGGTGAGTTAAAGAGTTTGGAAGCATGGAAGGGATCAAAAGAGTGACCTAAGAGCGTGTGTAAGCACGTGAATGACCAAGAAAAGGAAGTATAAATACGTGAGTAACCAAAAATACACCTAGAGTGTGCCTAAGCATGGGAATGACCAGAAGAATGACCTGGAGGGCAAAGAACCAGGTCAATGAGCGACCAAAACCAGTCACCTTGAGCGTGTCTAAACCAGCGCCATCTTAACGCATGAGCCTAAACGGACACGGCCTTGACCTCAGGAGAAGAGCGGCCTCACAAAAATGAGATCTGGTTAAAATTTTCTAGACTTTACCAAGTAGGGCCTCAGAGAAACCAATTGGCCCGCGGAATCCATGATGCTCTTATGACGATCCTAAAGTAGGGGGGGGGGCTGTTCCAGGACGTGGAAGTCATACAAGAATGTGACTGACCAAAAGAGTGACTTACAGGCTCTCTTACGTTAGAGATACAGGCGTAGTAACAAGGGTGGAGGGTCAAGCGGATTTTTTCTCAGGGAGAACGAATTCGAGGACTGAGTGGTCAAAAAAATCACACTGGAATGAGAGAGGGGCAGAAAAAACCGTGTAGCCCACAGGCGGGGCAACCATAAATGAACCTCTATTTACAAATACAACGCCACAACAGGCAAAATGCCGAACGAGGTGGCTGAGAAAAAGATGCCCATAAACTTCTTTATGAGTAGAAAAAAAAATGCCACGGTGTCCCGTGCTGCAAGACAATTAAATTTGGAAATTTGGCTATATTGCATAGCACCGGAATTTCCAAATAGTTTCTTTACGGCGAAGATTGCATATTCCAACAAGATAATGCGTCAATTCATGTGCCGGTCGCATAAAAGAGTGGTTCAACCAAGAAAACATCAATGTTCTTTAATGGCCGGTTCGTTCTCCTGAACCCCATAGAAGCCTTGCGGGCCGTCCTGTGCAGATCAGTGTATCAGGACTGAACAAATCCCAGGCGCCAGGTCATCATGGTGACTAAAAAATCGGTATTGGTGATTAAAATTTTCTTTGCGTAGTTAACTAAATTGTAGGCTGAGAACAACGCAAAATATTTGGAATTTATAGAATCATACGCGTCAACATGAAAGAGGGTCATTATGTCCATGAAGGTCATTAATCATTATGCCCTGAAAAAGTCAAAAGAAGCACTATTTTTTGGACCACCTTCTCCGGGTAGAAAAATTTTGAAATTTTGGATACCTAAAAATTTTTTCTGGTGTTTTGTTCAGCCCTGCAGTATATGCAGGTTTCTTTCATTCATTTTCTTTCATTCATTTTCTTTCATTCATTTTCTTTCATTCATTTTCTTTCATTCATTTTCTTTCATTTTTTAATTCATTCATTCTTAAGTTTCTTTCATAGAGCAGCTAAAAGCCGCCATATCACAATGATATGGAATGGCTCGGAATGAGGTCTCTTGCGACACCCTCATTGATTTTGTCCACGCCAAATCATATTTTTGCTTCCATTAGCAACACAGATGGTTGTACAAAATTTCGATTTTGGTAAATTTATATGTAATTTTCTTGTTCGAATTTTCATTAACTAATGCGAAAATATTTTTAAAAATCCCCAATATTTGATACAAAGTCACTTTGTACCGTCATAAAACAGCTTAGAATTTTTTGTATTCGCTCCTTCTTGTGCTCTCACTAAAATTTAGGAGTGTCTTATCATTAGAGCTTGGATTATATATATATATATATATGCTAATACATAAGTACATTTGCAATCGCATATTTCAGCATTTTTTTACAGTTAGGCCTACTGCATATAAATGCATAAAATCACCGAAATTTTAAAATAAGTGCACATTTTGTACATTTTTGTCTATTAATCGCGTCGTAACAATGTTTTCTCGAGATTGTATTTTCATGTTTTTATTCTTCAAATTTAATCACATTTCTTTAATTTTCAAAACAAAAATTTTTCACCACTGAGGGCACATCATTTGGCATTTTTAAATGCTTATTTTTGCACTTCTAAATGCACGCTTTCTTCATTTTTGCTCATATTTATCAGTTTTACTGCAATTTTTTTTTGTTTTCTGCTAGGCAAATGTGCTTCAAAGCTTTTAATATGCTCGTTTCTTTTCCATTTTTGTGCATATTTTTCTTTTTATTCATTTTTATTTTCTTGGGAACATTTTCTCTTTCGTGAATATTTTTCATTTTTAGGCCAACAAGAATTGGAGCAAACAATTTTTCCCTTTTACTCGTATTTTCCCTATCTTTAGAGAAACTTCAGCATTTTTAAAATGCATATTTTTCATTTTACTATTTTACGTACATTCTTCAGTTATTCAATTTTGAAAGCATATTGTTTATTTTATGCAGATTTCAGGATTTCTAAATGAATATTGTGATATTTTTAAATTGAAATTTCAGAATTTTTAAAGCACATTTTCAGTTTTTGTGATTTTTTAAAATTTTTAGCACTTCAAATACATTAGAATTTTTTATTTTTTCGTACGCTTTCAATTTTTTATCCCGTACTTCAGCATATAGACGTATTCGTTTTCATCTTTTGCACATATTTTTGATTTCACGTCATTTCTCGGCATTTTTAAATTCAGATTTATTTTCATTTTTAGTGCATATTTCAGCTTTTTTTTAGTGCATATTTTGCCACGTTTTTAGTGCATGCAATCCGGGCTTTACTTCTAATTATGCCTCGCACTGTGGACAAGAAAGAAATGATTGGATCGAAGAATTGACGAGTTATGAATCTAACATTATTAGCACGAATCGATTGGATTATGATACGATTATGCAATCGAAATCATCATTGGCGAAACAGTACCGTTTGGCGACGGGCAACCCTTGCACGAGAAGGGTGGGGACGAGCTTGTCCCGGTGCATTTTATGGTCCAACAAATTCGCGGGTGCCCGTCAATTAAAGCAAACTAACGAAGGGTGATCTGCGAGGCACGAGTCTAAATCTGTCGCGCGGTCGGGGCTTTCTGGTGTCTCTGGAGCAATTAGACCAGATCCCGCCGGCTATTAGGACAGTGATTATGAGACTCGAGTCGCAAGGAGGCTTCTTCTTCTTAAGAAAACAGCAAAGAAACCTTTTCTATTCCTATTACTCACCAACTATTTCACTCGTTTCTTTTCTTGTTTGATGCAGAAGCCAAACACTCTCATCAGTATACGACAGCCAAGAAAAGGTAGAAGAAACGTCAAAATAGTCTGGACCAGAGCCTAAAATTGTTCGGCGAAATCTAAAGGATAGAAAAATAGAATGCTTTAAGCCGAAATCTTCTCTCTCGTCGGTGAATGCCAATCCCTGCAGCATGAAAATGCCTTTGAGCTTTTTGATCCGTCGTCGTACCCCCCTCGGTACAAAAATCACGAACCGACACTCGGTTCTTTCACACTTTCCGAAAAAATCACCAAATTATCTTTCTTGTCACTTTTCTATGAAATGGTACTGCAGTCAATTTTAATAACATTTTTTGGTAGTGTCTCAAAATGGTGAAAACAATTACAAATTTTGCACAAACCTGTGCCATTTTCTATGTCGTTTTTATGTCCAGGGCCCGGATGTTGATGACATTTGCATTTTTCTGAATCTTTTCACTGTTAGAGCATTTTTTTGACATTTTCACTATATTTTTTCACTTTTTACATTTTTTGAAAATAGAAAAGATTGAAAAAGTTGCATGTGTGTGTGTGTGCGCGCGTGTGCACACTGATTGTTGAATTGAGCACTTATGAAAAAATATGCTTGAATTTCTTGGAAAATAAAATAAAAGATGCTTTTTTATTTTCCTAACCATCGGCCTACACAGGATATCGTCGGTGGGGGCAGAGGCGGATTTAACGGCAGACGCGCGGCTCCCGACTTCTAAAGGGTCCCGAAAAACACAAATTTTACACTTTTTCTAATTTGAGGGCCCAATATTTTTTTTTGCGCTCGGGGCCCCGACCGACTTTAATCCGCCGCTGGGTGGGGGGGGGGGGACATTTTTCGTTTTTTACTGGAAAAAACCCCGTTCACCCCCCCCCCCCCCCACAAGTCATGGCCCCCCACATGTGGTAACACGACCCTCCGGTCAGATTCTTCGCGGGTCTCTAAATCGTGAATTTCTGGTGGGGAAAAAAAAAGAATTGTCTCAAGTCGGGGGTACTCTACACTATAAAAGTTTAATAAATATTCTTTTATCAAACCTGAAAAACAACCAATAAGTGCATCGGTTACACTCGCTCAAATATAACCGATGCGCTTATTGGTTGCATTTTTCAGGCTTGATAAAAGAATATTTATTAAACTTTTATAAAAGTGTAATCTCGGCCTAAAGCCCCAAGCTGGAGTTTTATCAGCCCCCCCCCCCTTGGGGGAGCCATAACGTTCCTAACCGATTCATGAATTATAATTACGGGTTTATCAGAAAAATTGTTGTTTTTGATGAAAAATATATAAACGAGAGAGAGAGAGAAATTTTACATATGATTTTGATGGTGCAAAAACTTTTACTTTCGAAATTCGAACATAAACCAACCGGTTTTTCAAGTAAATTTTGTTTTATTATTTTGATGACACTTTTTTTTTGCAATTTTTTTCAAGATTGTTTAGGGCAACAAGATTGTTTGTGTCCAATTTTAAGAAAAATTCATGCGATATTCAAAACACGATCGCAAAAAGTTTTATGAATGAAATGTTTCGTTATTTTCACAGTAGATTTAGTTAGTAATGATCCAGATTTGTGGCGCCGAAATTTAAAGGATTGTATGGTATGCTCACATAAGTTAAGCCAAAATCTGTTGATGTGCGCGCGAATTTTTTGAAATTTCATTTCACGTATCGCGTATAAAACACAATAATTATTAGACAAATACTTACGATAGACCTCAGATTTTAGTTCATAACCCCTTTACAATATATGGCGGAATATCACGCGTTAGAAGAGTGTAATGTTCCAAAAGTCTAATTAAAAAGTCTAAATTAAAATTTAGAAATCATATTTGGAACTCAAATGAAATGTCAAAAATTGTTCTTTGTAAAACACGTTTAAAGTTTTTATTCACGGATTACTTGTATGTGAAAACGCAACACCAAAGCAATGTCTTCCTAGTACAGTAATACTACGGTTTCCGTCGATAATCCGTTCAGAAACAATCGGCGAAATCCGAAACTGGCAAAAACCGAGACAACTATTTCCATATGAATCAATATAAATACAATAATTTTCTTTCTAGTCTTCCAGAAAGAATTTTTTAGTATCTCAAATAGTATTTGATACTAAAAATTGCAACCTTCACCGTGCCTAGTAACACTGTGTATGCCAGTGTGCCTCTTGAATTTTTCGAACCAGCCTCCGCTGGCATTAAAATCATCAAGTACACTAAAAACATTCCCATGCCGGGAATCGAGTACACTAGCACATCAAGTACACTAGCACTCGTATCAGGCATTTTCTTAATGAGATCGGCATACAACAGTCTGCCTTTCCACATATGATGGCCTCCGACACAGAATCGCCATCTAACTGTTTTTGATTGATCCAAATTAATAATAGCTGTTCGACATCTTCAGTTGCTTGCGATCGCTGCTTCGTTCGCACATTCACACGTTTCGCTACATATTAGCCTCCTTTATTGCTTTCTTTTTCGCTGCAATGGAACTTATCGTGAATGGCGACTTCCCGTACGTACGTGCGGCCGATTACAGCAATCTTAATGCCACACTCGTATTTTTCAATGGTTTCTTTCTCCAACTCAATCATGTTCCTGGCCTTCTTCGAAGGGGCTGCTGTCTCTGGAAACTTTCTTTGGCCCCCATGGAATTGTTTGACTAGACGCGCGGGATGATGCTAACACAACGAGAAACAACACCACACTCAGCAGGAGAACGAGAATTAGCAGAGAGGTCACATGGACACGTCGACGAAATCCGAGGCAAATTTTTCACGGAAATAATCGACGAAAACCGAAACCGACGGTAACCGAAGTCAACGAAAACCAAAGTATTACTGTAGTAGGTTTTTTGCGCCGCTTGAAGCAAACAAGATCATTTCGCGCCGGCAGAAACGGAAAACTTTATCACGCTACGCGATTTCCTTGCGTGGCGCATCACCTATTCTGTCGTCGGCATATCCATGTATTTTTGACATTTGGCACAAAAAAAGGGACCGAAAGAAGGGAGGAAAGAAAACATAAAAAATAAGTGAACAGAAGATGCGCGACGCTACAACGCATTAGTCTCCTCCAGAAGCAGCGTAACCACTTTTCGAGGGGCCGATACGGAAGCAGTCAGCCGATCACGCCCGACGTAAAGCGCTGGCATGAGGCGTGTTGCGCTCTGTAGGAAAACAGTCGTACCGCTTCTCCTATTGTTTGGTGGACGGCGTGTCGCGATGGGTGATTCTCGTTGCACGCGGCTCCTGGGAAAACCCGGCTTAAAGTGGACGTAACTTCGATGCTATTTGTTATAGTATAAGCAAAACAAGACCTGGTTTGGAATCACAAGAAATGGAGCGTTTATATATATAAAAAATGGGGTTGGGGGAAATCGATAGGGAAGTCACGTTTTTAACGATTCGGTGGTTAAAAATCAGAAATTCAGGTTTTTAACCAATCAGCGTTTTCACGCTGCACGCTGTGCATAATATCTGCTGTTAGAAATACACGGGAGGGGCCACTTCATTGATTCGAGAACGTGCTGCAGGCCACTTAAGTGATCTGGAACAGCGCCGCATGTCACTTAAATTATCTGAAAATGTGTCACCGATCACTTAAAGGATCCGTAAATGTGCCGCGGGCCACTAGAGCGATCTGTAAATATGACGAGGGCCACTTGAGCAATCTGAAACAACACCGCATGTCGCTTAAGTGCTCTAAAAGTATACTGTGCGGATCTCTCAAGTGATCTGTCAATATGCCGCGGATGTCATAAATGATCTGGAAATGTGGCACATAGCTCATCTTTATAAAATTAGGAGGGGATAATTGAGGCCGTGGGCGCTACATCAGATCTCGTCGAGCATGTACGATTTAAATCGAGATCGGGAGCTAAAACCGAGACCCTATTTATTCAAAAGACGGCCCCTTTGATTGCGGGAGACACTTGAGGTGACTAATTCGCCGCTTATTACGCAAAAGAAAATACTCTCGCGGACAACATTTCAGATAAGAAAAGAAGTTTCTCGAAAGAAAAGCATTTTCTCTCGTCGCGTTGTTTTCTTAGCGGCGGAACAAAAAAAGAGACGTCTCTTTCGGTCTCTTTTGGACAGAGGAATGCGTGGTGAAGAAAGGGTCGCTCCCGATGTAAATGTAACGCAAGCCAGATTGAGCGAATGGCACGCGATGAATTCGTTTTCCCCGAACAGAAAAATAATCATCGCGACGATGAGGTTCGTCAACGTCAGCGTTTTATTCTCTTACCTTTTCAGTAAAATACGAGAGTCTTTCTTTTTAGCACCAACGGCTTCGCCCTCGTGACAACGATTTAAGAGCGTTTAAATCACGGCCTTGGTCTTAACGGGACTCGAGCAAAAGAAGCGACGTTTTTACTCCGTGCGAGTTTTCTTTTCGGGTTTTAATGTCTCCCTCCCCTTTACTTTGCAAAAAAAAATTGACACGAACTGCTTCGAGGTTTTTTCTTGTTTCTCTTAAGCTTTCATAGAATCATTTCTGAGGTGCTCTCTTTATGCTTTCTAAGAAACACTTTCTTTTCTCTGGTTGTTGTTATCTCTGCTGAACTCGGCGTTACTTTGATATTATGTATACTATTTCAAGAAAGCCTGTGAAGTCAGTCGATCGGCTTTATTTGTGTCTTTTTCACCGAGGGTGGGCATGAACGCGTCGAGAGTAAAGGTGTTGTGACTATAGTGTAGAGAGAGATCTTCGAATCTTTACTTCGAAGTCACGAGCACCATCTATGCCAGCCATCAAAAGAAAAGCTCCCTATATAACTACTGTCAAATACAATTATAAAGGCCACGACAGGCAAGAATGCCCAACGAGGTGTCTGAAAAAAAAGTTGCCCATAAAAAATATGGATGTCAAATATATCTAAAGTACGACAACACAGAAATTTTGGTTGTCTTATCTAAGTATATATAGCTTAAGAGTTTTGGATCGAGGACAATCCCTTGAGAGACTCCACGTTTGACACCTCTCCAATCAGAACGTTATCTGTTTCTCATAATCCTCTGTGACCCTTCACGCAACCACGAAAACTTCAACGTTTTTGCCTTCGCCAAAAGCCTCAGTCACATGATTATATAAGGTAAAGCTAATGCATCATCATCAAATGCTAAAATTGAAATAGCATGATTCTAACCCTTTAAATGCGACTTGATCGGGGTTTTAATTGGTTTAGGGGGTCAATACCTCGCGTGTATAAAAATTCAGTTATCTTGGGATGAGCGCCGTGATGCTCTCGAGCAACAAGTTGAAAATATTTGGCCTAAAGTAATTCTACTGCCCATGGGAAAAGGGATGTCAGAGTGGTAAATGGAACGTTTATAGCTACGTAACTCGTTTGTTTCCAATGTGCAATGACGTAACTAGAATTTCGGTGTTTTGAAATATGAATGCGTTTATTGTGGCTTCTTCTTTTAACTGGATGTAAGATAGAACCGGGGTCTCTAATCCTTTTTTGGAAGAGTTGATCAACTTTGCCCAAGAATATTAAGACAGCAACGAATAAGGCAAATACACGAAAATTTTGACACAAAACATTTTTGTGTTTTTCGTGTATTTGACTTATTTGTTGGTGTCTTCTCTCTTAATAATCTTTTTTTAGCCACGAGCATCGTTCACGTGCAAAGGTGTGACTACTCTGAAATATGTTTAAATTAAAAACAACTTAATGTTAATTCTTAAATAATATGGTTTTTATTAGGATGACAATCAAAATATGAGATCTTGGTGATGTGGTAGATGTTTCAGCCGTTTTCCTTCTAGCTTGTATAGAAATTCATGTCGTCAATGCAATATGGTTCTAGCATCGCTTTGAAAAAGGTAAACAACTCTATCCTTTCCTTCTCTATCGACATTGAGGAGAGCATAACTCATGCCAAGGTATTATGATAAATGCTTAAATCAGAATGGCAATTGCCGATAGTTTTACTAAATTTTACATACAGTAAAAATCTGTTATAATGACAGTTCACAATCTCGAGCAAAATTGTCGTTGTAATGGACTTTTCGCTATAAGCAAATTCCCATTTTTTTTGCTCCGTCATAAAATTGTAGAAAATTACTGCTTTATCTGCATTGAAACTATGAGCAAATAAATATATTTACAAATTTTAGTTTATAAATTTGCTCAATCTTTTAGATCAATTCCAATATTAACGAATGAACTAAACTCTGCTCATAAAATTGGTTTTTGGTCTCATGGCAATTGATTCTCCACGACATTCTTGCATAGAATTTTCAAAGTGATTCACTCGACTGACTGAACAATAAAAATTTTCAATTGCAGCACAAATGGATGTGACCGGGTTTTAAAATTTTATATTTTCAAAATTATTGCATACAATATAATCAGCGATACATAAAAATGCAGAAAAACGTTCCCTAAGTTGTTGTTTTTTTTCAGTTACAAATGTTTGTGTGAACCTTTTGGAAAAAACAAACATCGAATCTGTAATCAAGTTCATTCCATACATTTTGTAGTTTTACGCTGTCAATGGTTCTTAATGCAGCAATTATGCATTCTTTAAGTTCATTGTTTATGAACCACCATTGGCGCGAAAGCACTCAATGAACTTAAAGAACGCATCACAACCATTAACAGTTGAGAAACGAAAGGATCATTGACAGTGTAAAACTACAAAATGTATGGAATAAACTTGATTACAGATTAGATGCGTTTGTCATATTACGAAAGATTCACACATCAAATATTTGTAACTGAAAAAAAAAAAAAACTTGGAATATTTTTCTTTATTTTCATGAATCACTAATTATGTTACGCGTATTAGTTTTTAAAATATACATTTTTAAAATGCTTACCTGTGTTATAAACACCGCTTCTCACTTCCATGGCTGTATGATGGACTCGTCAATATTTTTTAGTTTACTTAGCATGGTTTTTTTCAGTCATTCAGAAACAATTCGAAACCAGTTTGTAGGAGAAACATGGTCTCCACATCCTTCAGCAGAGTCCCCAGGCTGTGATCTCTGGCGGGCCCCATGCCAGATTTTTCATGGGCCCCTCTAAAGGAAATTAGTAGCGTAAAAAACAAAAAAACGATAGCAATCGACCCGGTCCCACTCTTGTGGGGCCATGGGAGAGACAAAACTCAAAATCATCACACATCTTATATGTGCAGTTGGAAAGCCCAAAATAGGAAGGGAGTTGGGTGAAAAATTTTTACCATTTTATGTCTATTCTTTCTTATAAAAACCTCAGAGAAATTTTTTACAAGGAGCATGTTCCGTGATGAGAGTCATCATGTTCGAACCTTGAAGAGAGAACAAGAAAGACTAACATTTTTGTGGTTTCTTTTTTGTTTGACGTTATAGCGCATGCTTCCTAATTTTCAAAACTCTCTGTGCAAACGCATACTTTTTTTTTCTTTAATATTGGTTATTTGGCAATTATTTGCAAATCACTCATTACAGCGAAATTCTCGTTATATGCCGACTCGTTATATATCGGTCTTTTTCGCTGTATTTTAATTTTTATTTTCACTTAAACGGGGGTTGGAAAAACAATAAACTCGAATCTCTTGATAAGGGAAATCAAGGCAGAAACAAATATATTATAATAATTTAATTTGCTGCCAAAAAAAAAAAAAAAAAGTTCAATCCGAATCGTACTTAATTAAAAAGATTTAATTTTTCCTTTTTTAAAGAATTAGACATAAAAGAAAATTAAAAATAAAAAATTTCCAGAAAAATGTTTGAAAAGACAAAAGTGGACATGACAAATTTCTACGAGTGAATTCACAGATTGGAAAAGAAAGAAAAAGTCTTAATAATAATGATAACAATAATTTTTCCGAAGCAGGGTTTTATCTAAAATTTGAATACAAAGAAAGAAGCTTCTTAAAAACATTAAAAGCTTTTTCCAAGGGAAAAATCTTAATTAAAACCGTTCTCTAGAAAGATTCCCACAGGAACGTGTCTTCTCTGTACATATTTATTTGAGAAGCAAAAAAAGATTTTTCTTCTCCCTCTCTTCTTTTTTTAGCGTGTCTTTTCTAATTATGTGACTCTTTTCTTACTACATATTAACGACCTTAGAAACTGTGATTAATCGTCGACGGGAAACACACACTCACACAAAAAAAATTGTTAATGTTTTTCTCCGCGTCGTGCTCTTCCCGCCTTTTTGAAACACAACCATTTTTTTTTATTTCCTTTTGTCTTTTGCATATCCCTAAATTATCAAGAGCAAATCCCAAGCCGTGTTGTCACGTTTTACGCTACACAAAAAAATAAAATAAATAAATAAAGTAGCGGCACTATCCTTGTTCTTTAGCATAAATGGAAATTACGAAAGCGGTAGCCGCCATCTCTGCGTCGGCCATCTTGGGTCTCTGTCACCGTTCCTACCCAAAAGTGAAAGCCGTCAAGCAGTCAAGCATTTTCTTGTGTGTCATGCCATTTTTTTTTTTCGTGCTTTCTCTCTCTGTGTCTTTTCCCCCTTTTTAACCCAACATTGCCATCTTGTCCTTCCTAAATATCACGGGAATGATTTTTAGCCCTTTTAGAAGAAAGAAAGGCAAGCGAAAACTTTTAAGACTCGTTTCATTTTTCGTTCCTTTCCGGCCTATGAGAAAAAATTATCATATTTTACTAGAGGGAAAGAAAAATTAAAAGGCACGGAAAAAGGCGAAGAAAGAGAGGATTAAAGTCAAGAAAGAAACAGAAGAAAAAAAAAAAGGAAAAGTGTTATAAATTCCTCGGGGCCTTTTTTAAAGAGCAAAACCGCGTTGCGTCTCATATGCAGAAGCGACCAGAAAACTTAATCAACTTATTACTGAAGGAAAAGGGTTGGTTGGTTGGTTGGCAACATAAGATGGCGGAAAGAGAGAGGCTTGATTCTCGTGTAATTTTTTTTAAGGGTTGGAATAAATTTATTATTCTCCGAGGTCGAGTTTCTGCAGTAAGGAAACAGTCGTTTGCTTTGAGGCCTGCCTTATAGCTGCTGCTTTTTTTTCGTCTTTTCTCATCCTCCTTTGGGTAGTTCTTTGTTTCTTCCTCTAGGCGGCGCGCGTCGTAAAAAAAATGGGCGCACTTTTAAGACACGACAAACTCTCTGGTCTTTTCTTTTAAGGGTTTTTTTTGTTTCCCTTCTCCTTCAGGAAAAATCCTCTCCTGGTTTTTTTTATGCCCCATCTTTCATTTCTATACTGATATCATTAGGACGAACAATTCCTGAGATGCGTGTGATGAGCGAACACATTTTTTTTGTGCTAACTTGAGATCGTTTATAAAGTTTTGGCGAGTTTTCATTGTTATGGTTGGCGTTTGCTTTTTTTTTTCTGTTAAGAAGTTTCACTACAGATTTTGACCAATGTACTTTAAAAAAAAACTACTTTCTCAGCTCTTCTTTTTTGACCCTTTAATGATCAGGGACGAGATATCCATCCAAACGCAAATGGAAGAGAAATTCATTCCAGCTCTCCCCATTTCCTTTTACTTCTTTTCTCGTGAAGTTTCCCTGTAACCCTATGAACGGAAGTTGTTTTTTTTCTCTCCCTGTTCCTCTTCTTTAGTGATTTTTCCAGTCACGTATGACGTAGCTTTCTATTATATATATTTATAAGAGGGAGAGGAAACAAGTATAAGGGAGGGTGAGAAAGAGAATGTGAGAGTGAAAGTGAAATTGACTGGGCACTAATCTTTCTCTCCCCCCCCCCCTTATTTCTAACATGCGAACAAGGAAACCAGTTTTATCGTCGATACTACAAATACAGATCATCCGTATTTGTTGCAAAAATCCCATACGTTAAGGGGTTAATCCAATATTGCAGCTGCAGCTTCTACGGCTACTCACCGAGAGATTAGAATCACTCAAGCCTTTTTTTCTATACAAATACAACGCCACAACAGGCAAAATGCCCAACGAGGTGGGTATAACTAGGTTTTGTATAACATACATTTTAACCCACCAGAATTTCTTATTTGAGTGACTATTTTTATTGTTCATTACGTCTTCGACGGCACTACACAGTTTTTGAAACCACTTAATTGACATCTCAACCACCCTCTCCCAACTTTGCGACATACAAGGCATTAACCTAAAAGTAGTCCGAAGTCATGAAAAGGTAATCCACGTACCACTATAAAAGAGGCTCAGAAGGGCTCCGCTAAGAAGGTGTTTTAGAATGAGGCATATAAATTAGAATCAAATGTATAGACATTGGCTACGTCATAGCACAAGGAGTCCTTGCTTTCTATGGTATTTGACCAAGGAAAGAAAGGGTATCCTCTCGGATCAGTACTAAATACCTCCAAGCGCAGTGAATTGCAAAATGTGTATGGTGCCCTAAGCGTGCCATGATATTTGACATTGATTGGTCTGGTGGCACCAATAGGAAGCCAGATTTTTTGTGTACAAAAATCTATTGAAAATATCCATAATTTTTTGATTCCTAACTGGACTTTTTGCGTCATTTTCGGCAGCACTTTAAAAACCGTTGAAATTGAACAGAAGATATAGGGTGGGCAAAAAGGCCGCATAAATTTTAAAAATTCATAAAAACCGGAAAAATTACCGAAATAAAAAACGGTTTGCAATGTTAGCATCGCTAGGCCACGGGAATTTTTTTAAGAAAGGAAAAAAAAGACTAAAAACAGCCGATAGGTGGCGCTGGTACAAGCGGCTTTGATGGAAATATGCAAATGAGATGGTTATAAGAACTTGCGCTCCTAATCCACAAGCAGTTCACCGTTGTAAACCGTGTATGTAGACCTACTGCACTCTGCCGTTGCTGGATTTATGACTGGCCTGCAATGTGTTATCCCTGTGGTAGTGGTCATGTGGAGCAACATATTTCTGTAATAAATGATTTACAGGCATTCTGTTCGTTATTTGCGTATCTTTTCTTTGACTTATGTACGTCAGCGCCACCTATCGGTTTTTTGAGTTATTTTCCCCACTGTCTTAAAAAAATTCCCGTGATCTAGCGATGCTAACCCTGCAAAACGTTTTTTTTTTGGCTATTTCTCCAGTTTTTATGAATTTTTTAAGTTTCTACGGATTTTTTGCCCACCCTGTGTGTAAAATTTCAATACTATTTCCAAGGGTGCTGTGAACATTAAAGGGAACATTTAGGAATGTTTCGGGCCGGTGTTACATTATAAAAGTTTGATAAAAGGTCTTTTACAAAACTTTAAAAAATAACCTATAAGCCTGTTGGTTACATTCAGTCGAATTCAACCGATGCGCTTATTGGTTGCATTTACCTAATTGTAATTAAATTTTAAGTCTGTCCGAGAGCACCTATCCCAACTTCACCAGCATCGGACCATCTTTAGTCCGTTGATTCGTCTGATTTAACTCGAGCACTTGTCGAGTATCGGTTATAACGAATATCGGATACTGCGTTATAATAATATCATGCGTTTTATATTAATATCGATCAAACTGTTCTAGATGAAGATCATTCTTCTTATTAAAAATGATAAACTCATCAGTCCGTCATCTTTTTTTAGCTTTATTGCGTATTCAAGATAACTCAAAAAGTAGTTTTAATGGCATTATCAATGATTTTGCTCATATGAGAGCGCACAAAAGCATTTATTGTAAGACATTTCATAGAGAATATTCGAAATTACATTTCTCATTTAAAATAGTGCATATCTTTTTTTTTGTGACATGCGAAACCTCTTCTACCACTGTCAACACCATCTACAGCTGAAGGCCTCCGCGCGAAGCTCGTGACGTCACTAAAGAAGGTAATCTCGTCCATATCCATTGGACATCGCAGGCCAACGCATGGGCCATCTTTAACCTTTTTTGTAGTATATCCAATGGCTATAGGTGAGATGACCTTCTTCAGTGACGTCACGAGCTTCAGACGGAGACCTTCTGTGTAGATGGTGTGTTCACAATCGAGGGGGGGGGGGGCAATACCTCTTTCACCCAGGGGCCCCCTTCAAATCAAAGTCGAGCCCCGGCTCTATTGGTTTCTCTTGGAAAACTGGATTTCTTCAAGTCGGACCGACGAGACACCAGGTGAGCAACCTTGTTCGTCGATCATAAGTCAATACGAATGGAAACGGCACGCAGAAAAAAATTCGAAACGCCGGATTGGCCAATCTGTTCGATCCCGAATACCTCCACGTTCATAATTCGTTTTGGCGGTTTTCCCGACCGAACGAATATTTTCGCAGGTTAATTAACGGCAACCCTTCGACAGGAAACAGCGTTGTAGGGCTTTCCCATCGTTGTACGCGTGTATTATACGATCGTGGGGGGAGGAGGAAAAATCCGCATGGGAAATATGGGAGCCATCTTTGATTTGGTTGTGTCGGTTCGGATTATGACGATGGAAGGGAATCACCCTCATTTGCATAAAAGGCGACAGATCGCATTAATTAGGGGGAGAGAAGATTGTTCTCGTCCTTTTACAAGATGGTGCGTAAAACACATCCGCTCAAAGTGGAAGAGAGTCATCATCATCATTGCAACCATCATCATCATCGTTTGTCGACGACCCTCTCCTCGCTCCTTGCCATTGGTCGAAGAAGTATCATCTACCGACCCCGAGCTGCCAAACGAACCATTTCCTACTCGTTCCCTCTCTTTTCATTATCGCGAGCGGCTTTTGCAAATTTCCCATGATGCCTTCTTTCTACCGAATTCTTTTCCCTAATGAAAGTATTTAAGCGATTTTTTTTTATTGTTTCTTTTTTTTCCGGTCTTATATGTAATTTTTTTTTAGGAAAAAATTTTTTAGGATTTTTTTTTTCGCATGAAAGTTACCGAATTTTCTTCCTTGGAGCATCATTAAGGACCGTAATAAGAATAAATGAACGTCATTTTTTCTTTGTAAATTTGTTTTTTCTGCGCGTGTATATATATGCCCCCCCCCCCTTTTCGTACTTATTTCTCCCTCGATGATAATTTTTTTTTTTGCCTTAACATATTGAGACGAAACAAGAGAAAAGAGACGTACCTTTATTAATAGCGAGCTCTTTTACGAAGCTAATTTTTCATACTTTTTTTTTACCGTAATCTAATATTTTGACACAATCCTTAATCTGCAAACGCTAAATATGAAGCTAATGAAAAGAATATTCTTAGCTCTGGTTAGCGTTAATTGATGCAGAGCCGCCCTTAGAGGTCGGGTGTGCGACAAGTTCGGTCACACTGGGCCACGCGTTTCGAGAGCAGTTACGGAAATAATATACAAGTATAATGTCTTTCCTCGATTCTCTAAATTTCGTCAATTTTCATCAATTCTGGATTTTTTTTTTCATAAGTTCTTAATTTTCATCAATTACAGGGATTTTCTTTGATAAATTCTCAATTTTCATTTTAGATTTGATAATTTTTGTCGCACCCGGCCAATTTCTGCACACGAGGGCGAATTAGACCGATGCCTACAGTTTACTGACGATTTCAAACGGCAGCCTTGTTTTTTTTATACTCACCGCGAGGTTGGTTCGCTAACCCCTCGGTGTGGGACTCCCTGCAGTAGCAATCTTTTTCTGTGGGTCATGTCGCCGTTTCTGTTGTACCCTTGTGTCAGGAAAGTTTCTGACTAGGACGAACCGGGCATCGAACTTGCGACACTTCTAAGCATCATTTGGTACTTTAGGCGCGTATCTTATCGAAATCTTCATTAATTTTTTTTTTTTTGGCCACTTTTACAATTTATTGGGTCTATTTTTTGCATGGATATTCATCATCATACCTATATATTTGCAATGTATGAATTTTTGGATGCCTATTTCTCCCACATAATATACATTCACACATCTGTTTAGAGGGGAGGAGCCAGAGTATCGAGAATACATAAATGATCCACGCAGACTTACCGAGAAGCAGGCAGCAATTGCTAACGAATGTTTTTGGACCGAATCAAACCACGCGGTGCAGCGATTAGATCAACCCAGCTGCAGATTGACAGCTTTCATAGACTGATAGGAACTGATTCAATGAAAATCCCTGAAGAGAAGAAGATCAAATTTCATCAACAACTATTTTTAAATTATGACGATTTTGTGATTTATAATTGTGATTTATTCACCTCAATCACCATTTTTCGATCAGAAATTTTATATTTGTTTACGGGCGATGTGCATAATGGCACCTGCTCATGTATATATACCTTTTTCAAGCTGAATAAATTGTTAGGTTCCCCGGAGGTACCCGAGTCCCCGGGGACAATGTGCTTATATCACCGAGTGTGACAGAGCCTGGGTGTCTCTCAGTTTCTATCAATGTAACATAATATATGAAATCGAGGATAAAGGGCCCCGAAACTATTAGTTACTATTATTAGAGCTGGCTTGCTATTATTTCGGCATCGGGCCCCGTGTTTAGCAAGAGCAGCCCTGAATTGATGAGTAATATTGATTTATCGAATATGAACTAAACTTTATGATTTTGAGTTTGAAAATAATATCTTTCTACATGAGATAAAACTTTTCTTCTGGTAATGTACTTCCTTTCTTTCAAACCGAGCACAACTCAGGTCTATCGCCCTGAGCAATTTATTACCTAGCGAGTTGTGCCGGAATTGTTAGTGTGTGTGTGTGTACCTAACAGTTTGAGTGCTTATATCAAGAAGCGACCATCTATATTTCAGAAGCGAAGTGAGTGAAGCGTAAAGTTTGAATAATTGTACCGTTTTCAGGCCTGTTGCTCTCTGCAAGATTTATCAACTTGAGGATCAAATTTGCTAAAATGAGCCACTGTACTTCTACTAAACCACACGCGCCCCTCGTTCATATTCCTTTGTGGAACTTCTACCGAATTGGTACATGTAGGCCTACGTGCTGTGAACCGAGTTCGTTCAATGCAATGCTTATTATGGTGCTGCCATCTATTTTTCGAACTATGAGTGAAGTGTAACGATTGACTATTATACCGTTGTAGGCCTGTTGCTCTCTGTGGTGAGACTTTTTAACGGGAAGATCTGCTAAAAAAATCAGTCACTGTACTACTCAATTCATTAACATTGAACGAGTTAAGGCTCCAATGTTTCTGATATAATATTACTTCGGAAGTTTTATGGAAGATACACAAAACGCACACACACACATCCATTCTGTCGCTTGTCAAGTTTGTGAGTCGATTTGAGATAAGAAAGTATAACCTTAGAAATGTTTCGTGTGAGTAGATAATAAAGTTTTTTTAACTCTCTGCTAGTCTCGCTTGAGGGGTTGTATAATAGGTTAATTTCGTACCGTTAGAGAATTTGAAACTCACGAATTAAATATAAATTAGAAATAATATTATCATTATAGCTGTATCATCAGAGTCTTCATTTAGTGAATAAAGATCTCATTTCTGGATGTTGAGGGCATGTCAGAACGTATAAATGTTAAAATATAGAACAACATAATAATAATTTATTTGCATATAGGCCATTGGCCCGCTACAAAGAACGACGTCACAATGATTACACAAGAATACATCTTAATTCAAGAAATCATAATAATCATACTTGTGCAAAACATAAAATTAAAATTAAATGAAAAAGGGAGAGGAAATTATTTTACATATCGGTTTCTAATAAGATTAAACAGACGTTGTTGAAAAAATTGCGTATATCTAATATATATATCTATAAAATTTTTCTATTCGCGTAGTTAATATTTAAAACAGTAAAACCCTTCTTAACGGACACCTCTCCTTTATGACCAAATAATAATTTCCCCAGTATAATAAAGTATGCATTTCAAACCCCTGATTAACGGTCACCCTTCTTTTACGGGAGAAGTATTTTGTTCCGCTGGTGTCTACAAAAGAGAGGTTTTACTGTAATTGTGAAAATCCATGTTCATTCTAATTAATAAATTCACAGTGGAGCAAAATGTATCTGTTATGGTAAACATGGTAAAGGGAACAATGAAGTATGTACTACAATATTAACATGACTTTGTAATTCTGGACTCACCATTGAGTCTGGAATTACAAAGCGTACAGATCTCTCCGCAATTATAACAAAATGTAATTTCACCATTGTCACTCACAAAGCACAAACCTGATCTCAGTCGGAAAAATGTGCGAATGACTTTAAATAACAAATTAAAATTGAAATATGGCCTCGCGTAAAATGAAAAAAAATAAATGTTTATATATTGTGGGAAGTAGAATATGGTAGCGAACAACAACATATTAGACAATGAATGTTACTATCCGTTTACTGGAACATAAGCTTGTGGCTTACAACGAACTGTTATTAGTTTCAATGCGAGGCAATACGTTTGGTGTACGTTCGATGAATTTGGCAGGATATTAAAGTGATGCCATCAATTTTTAAAGCGTTATGTAACTATAATTATTGATCAAACCAAAAAACTGTGTAAACACTTTTCCATATTAGTTTTTCACAAGGTTTCGTGTGTGAAATTAGCGGGTTGGGCGGTCGATATTTACCACCCTGTACAGTGGTTTCCAACTAGCGGGCTGATGAGGTTGAAGAAATGCGATGCAGAAAAATAAAAATTTGCCAAAGACAACAATCGCAATCCGATGAGAATATTGCACGCCACGGAGTTTCAGAAATAATTTCCGCGATGCGGTGAAATTCTAGACGTTTAAAAATTGAGTTATACTTCAAAATATTACCTAAACCAATATAATTTCACTTAATTAACGGTACTCAAGCTTTAAATAAACGCTTGATGCTTAAAAAATGCTCGTAAAATTATTTCGAATTTTTTGTACCCTGGGTAAAGTTTTCCACGTTTGTAAAAGTTGCCAAAAAACAAGACTTAATTTTATGGAAAGTAAAAAAAGTGGAGAAAGAGATGTTGGTGTCTCTTTTTCGGAGAGATGAGTTTCATCTAATTTCAAAGCTACTCTTACTCCCGTGGAAAAGGTTTTAGTTATTTTGGACACGTAGAGACAGCTCTTGGACACTCAACCATCATCATTCGTCAACGTCATCTTGCTTTTCTGGTTTACTTTTCATCGTGCTTTTTCCTTTTTGCTTGCAAAAATAAAGTTTCTTATTTCTTGAAAAACCATTATTCAATCAAAAATCCTCATTTCGTCCGATGATTGAATTCATGATTGGGATAATTTTTTTTTAACCCTTAGATGCATAAACTGGGGCATTTTGTGTGAGGAGATGTTTTTAGGAAGGAAAAAAGACCAAGCATCTCTAAGGGTTAAGAATAAAACTGTATATTGAAATACTTGAAAAGATTTTCAATGAGATATTTCCACGAAAAAAAATCGTCCATTATAAGATTTATTCACTATAACCACTTTCCCCAATATCTTCTCCCGTCAACATCATCAAAATCTGCCAAAAAGTTCCGATATTTCTCATTTAAGAAAAGATAAAAAAAAATGAATTTATATAATATTTTTCAAATATTTTTATTACTCTCACGGGCCTCATACACTATATTACACCGATCCCGGGATTAGAAACAAAAAAAAACCACTTTAAAAACTTAGTATTGAAAAAGTTGAAGATATTATCTTTCGAGGAGAATCAACAATTTTGTATTATTTGTTATATTCTTATTCATGTCTTGTTGATATTCTTCGCTCATCCCGAAGAATTCAGAAATATATAAAATTGTTGAAAATCGTCAAGAGAATCGCGGAGACCGAAAAACACAGAGTATAATACTATAAAAATCATCTATAAGAAGAGAGAGAGAGAGAGAGGACGGATGATGATGATCACCTTGGATCCCCCAATGGATGAAATGGATGAAATGCTCATCCTCACAAGTTGTTCTTTAGAAGGTCCCCTAACGTAAAAATCGAGGCTATCCATCATTTCTTTAGCACGTGACCAGATTAACAAAAGCCATTCTTCCACCGACTTCTGGACTTTTTCCAGGAAAACAAAAAAATTTGTTCGATTTTTTTTTTGTTTCCTTGAGAAAAAGATGTCCCGCGGGGAAAGAAAACATTCGCGATATGTTTTTCCTGCTGTTGTTTTTAAGAAGAATCGCTATTATTATTTTTAAAAAAACTTTGCCTCGTCTGACCCGTGAGATACATCACATATGCCGCTACGTATCAAATATGTCCTCCTAAGAACTGTGTTTCCTTTGAGATAATAATAGTGCTTGATTCGAGCCGTGATGACAATTATTTCGATGCAAATTGTTGAAATCGATTTTCTGTGTTCATTTTAGGGCTGGTCTAATTAATCGATTAATCGATCAGTTGTTAATCGCAGTTAAAAATTTTAGTCGAGTCAATCGACTCGATAAATCCAATTGAAATTGGAATAAAAAAATGTGTAACTTGATTTGTTTTAGGCTACGTTCAAACGATGAATATTTGGGAAATGTCGAAAATGGTTTTATAAATTCATTTGCAAGATTTACACAGAATCCAAAACTGTTATATTCTTATACATTCAATAAGTAACATCAAAGTTGTGACTGATTTGAATCATTTGGAACAATGATTGTTTCAAAGACAACAAACAATTTTTAAGTTTTTTAAAAATTCATCTTTCGTTACTTTATTTCACGTGAAATCAAATTTCTCGAACTATGCAAGGTTATTATGAAATTTTTGAAGAGTGTTTCAAACAATATTAGCTGTGCATTGAACTTGAATCTTAGTTATATGTTCATAATTTAATATTTTACACAACTGTTCGAAATTTTTTTTTTTGAATTTCTTCATCAAAATTCACGTACTATTTCACGAAAACTGT
Organism: Pholcus phalangioides; assembly: GCF_987345545.1. Lineage (NCBI taxonomy): Eukaryota > Metazoa > Arthropoda > Arachnida > Araneae > Pholcidae > Pholcus > Pholcus phalangioides. The sequence continues at coordinate 1,147,872 of NW_028301616.1, read as the reverse complement.
CATGCATCGGAGGACATTTTGAGTACCTTCAAACTTTTATTTCATTGCACAGAGATATCAGTCAAAGCAATATACAATGCAAAAACTATTCTAATTATATGCTGTAGTTTTAGTGTACAATGCCTGGCGTAAGTGCTGAAAATAAGCTAATTTTGAGAACATAATATAAAATATTTCAAAAAGTTGTAGAAATATTTCAGAAATTTTGCTAGCTTTCCTTGTTTTATACAATATTACGATTAAAACCACGCGTGTTTTTTTAAAAATCACACTGTTTTGATAAAAAGGGCTCCACACTTAGTTGCCTTAACGAAACCGATCAGATATCGTAGATTATGTACATCTATAGTATATTTCGGGTATAATAAAGAGTACCACTTTTATTTTTTCGATTACTCCAATTTGAAACATATTAGAAAAACCTGAAACTCGTATTTCTATAAAATTTGGTTTCACGTCTTTGCATTGATAAGCGTATCGTATTTATAAACAAATATTAAAACTAAGAAAAAAATGCATTAAAAAATCATTTTTGTGGAGTAATATCGAATAGTGGGATTGAAAATGAAGAATTCGAAATGACCAAAAAAAAAGAAAGTTTAATGAGCCTATGACAATGAAAAATGAAAATTTCATCGTTTATTTTTGTAGTTGATGATATACAGTGGTGTCATAGTCTATTTAAAAGAGTCAAAAATGCAATCTTCCTATTCTGCCCCAAAACAGTCAAGATGGGCCCACAGAAAATAGAACACACATTATTTCTAGACAAATTATTTCTTTTCTCTTCTATATCACTAAACTTTCCATCTTGAAGAGATGTACTATAGTATTCCATATTACCCGACACAACAATAACATTCACCACTTATTATATACATTGTGCTTAGTTTAAAATTATGGGACACTTTTCAAATAATTAATAGATACTTTTCAAAACTTACCAAAGTAATTTTCTAGATGTGGAAAAATGAATGTAGCAGCCGTGACGATTGTGGTGACAACCGAGCGACATTGACTCTATAACATCATAAGGTCATGTTGAAGTTGTTTATCACTATTCCACTTGGAGGCCAACCCTGAAGGAAGAGAAAACCTGGTATTCCATACCACCCAACTATTTCATGCTACCCGAATGTACTACACAGGATGAACGTGGCCTGTTCTCCAAACGAAAGGAGGGTGTCGAACTCTAGCTCACCTATAACGTTTATTGTAGGCACATTCGAAAGCTTATGCAATGGATAAGGTTTTGGCCTATTTGACCGATTGCATCCTTGAAGGGTGTTTGCGGAATTGACGATTAAAAATTTTGGTGAAATTCGATTTTGAACTTTGCCAATTTTGAAGCGCTTGTAACTTGACGTTCCAGATATTTCGATGAATGGGTGACACCTTATGAGATTTTTTCTGTTCATTCCAAATATGTGCTTAGTTTTGGTAGGTCATTCAGATACTTCAAAAAAAAATATTTTTTTCAGATTTGACGAATTTTTTCCATAATCGATTAGTTACCATAACTCGGAAACGGTTTGGGATATGACAGGGTTGGTAGGGTTTTTTATGTTCCTCTTCGGCTTGTCTATCAGCCCTTTTCGTTTGGCAGAACATGTCACGTTCACACTGTATATCAAAACATTTTGGTAAGTGACCATATTAGTGACCATTTGAATCAAAATTTTGATCAAAAAATTTCGTTCATGGAAGAAATGCAAGTCGATTCAACGAAAACGAGTGATGATTTCAGATTCAAATTTGGTTTTATGGGAGTTTTAGAAGGCAAGATCAAAATTTATTGTCTCCACTGAGAACAGTAGTTTTTCGCACATTCTTGAAGAAGCATCAACCCCCTCTTCCCACAAGAACCATTTGGGAGGAATTCGTTGGCAAACAAACAACAGTATTATCGGAATTATTACCCCAATCGGTGACTAATGTGAAATCATCGATTTCTTAAAAAACGGCAAGATCCAAGTTAGAGTTTTAGTAATTTTTCTTTATGAGACAATTAGAGAGAAAGTATTTTTTTTTCTACCTATAACTTTACTATATGAATATGTCGGTAAAAAGGAACTGAAATATTATATTCTTACGACAAATATTAAATAATAATTTTAAATATTAAATTAATATTATGAAAATTTGTTTTAATGTAAATACATAATACGTATATGCATATAAATACAGTAAAACCCTTCTTAACGGACACCCCACTCACCCCCTCATATGCAGTCACCCCTCTTTTACGGACGAATAATAATTCCCCGGGTATAATGAAAGTATGCTTTTCAAAACCCTGATTAACGGTCAACTCTCTTTCACGGACGAATTTTTTTTGTCCCACCGGTGTCCGCAAAAGAGAGGTTTTACTGTATTACTATAAAAACTCTGTACAGAGAATGTCATACTTTTTCCGTTCTATACTTTTTCTTGATATTTGAAAAATATTTTGTCATTGTATTGGGAAAATTTCTATTTTTGGTTTAATTGCAGGCATACAGATCATAAGCGTGTTAATCCTATCAGTAGGATCAATGATTTTCAATCTAATAAAATCGTCAAAGTTATATAAAAGACATAAAAATCAAATATATATAAATATGAGGCCTTTTTATCACGCGTTGAACCATTTTTTATTTCTATGGCGCTCTCCCCCGATTCGAAAATAGAAGTCAGAGAAACGCAGCAATTCATTCATTTTTTATTTTATTTCTGCCAATGTATGTGCCGTTTCCATCCATTTAATTTTAGCCATTTTCACCATCGAGCGATTCGTTGGCCGAAGTTGTGACTTCTTCTTCTGCCATCATAAGCGCAAAAAAGGCGGATGATTAATCGACTTCGTGCCAAACAGATAATGAAATCTACCAGTCAAAAATTTATCCCATTCCCATATTGCTTCGGATCCCGCGGGAGCAATTTCCTCTTGGGGTAAGTTCCGCAGAGTGACAATTTTATCAAAACCCCATCCACGAGAACAAAAAAAAATATATATATATATATAACACGGGGGAAAAAATGATAGTAATGGCAATAATTATTATAATAGAACCTTATTTCTAGACAGTTCTGAAAACTCTCTGGTTGCCTCAAAACACGGTCGCCGTAAAGTATAATGTATAATAATATGGAGAGAGAGAGAGAGAGAGAAAAGTCTTCTATCTTTCTTTTGGTTGAAAAATCGTGCTCAATAAAGGTCGTAAGTTGAGAATAACTCGTATGTTGGCGGTGTTTTGGGATATTAGGTTTCAGTTTTTGTCGCCGTATGTTGATTGAAAATGAATTGGAGCCAGTGGCGTCGCTCACAAAGGGAGCAATCCCCTCCCACGCTTTTTTAACCCTTTCAGACCCTCGTGCCACAAATGTGTGCGCAGAGACACATTTGTGGTTGCGCCGCCTGCGGGCTACGCGAGTTTTGCCACCCTTCTCCTTCTCTCTCTCTAGTCTAATTTTCTTGAATATTTTTTCCCTTGGATTTGCCACCTTGTGCTATAATCCACTTGGCCTCTACCTACTCCTGAAAATACACCTACATCTCCAAGTCACCCTTTTAGTCACTCACATGATTGCACACTATTTCAGTCACTCCCATGCTTGCACACTATTTCAGTCACTCCCATGCTTGCACACTATTTCAGTCACTCCCATGCTTGCACACTATTTTACCGCTGTGGTGGTCGAGTGGTTATAGTGACGGGCTCGCGATGCGAGGATCCGGGTTCGAACCCCACAGTGGTGGTCGGCTGAAGTTGGTTTTCTGTGGTTCCCAACTTCAAGGCGCAAATGCGAGCAGATCTCCCCGTTAAAAAGTCTTGCCACAGAGAGCAACAGTCTTACAACGATAAATCATTCAATCATAACACTTCACTCATAGTTAGAAAAACTAGTGGCAGATGGCAGCACTACACATAACAACCATTACAGAGAAACAACAAAGCTTCCCGTCAGGTTTCACTACACGTACACGCACATTCCCGCATGTACCGATTCGTTGGGGGGTTCCGCGGGGTGCAGTAGTAGTAGGTAGGGCCTCCAAAAAATGACTCGGGGGTCCATGATGTTCTTAAGTCAGCCACCTCGTTGGGCAATTTGCCTGTTGTAGCGTTGTATTTGTATTTCGTCACTCCCATGCTTGCACACTATTTTAGTCACTCCCATGCTTGCACACTATTTTAGTCACTCCCATGCTTGCACACTATTTTAGTCACTCCCATGCTTGCACACTATTTTAGTCACTCCCATGCTTGCACACTATTTTAGTCACTCCCATGCTTGCACACTGTTTTTTGTCCCTCAAATATCTGCATAAGTTCTAGGTCACTCCTTTGCACACTTACGTGCTTGCACTCTCTGGGTCACTCTTTTGCTCACTCAAGAGATCGCAAACTTTTTAGGTCATTCTTTTGGTCACCCACTGTCCTAGTCCTTTACTTTCTCGGCAGAGGTGAATTTATTTAGTTATTGTTTATTTAATTATACAAGTTTTGCTGTATTTTGCCCGTTCTACTAATTTTTCTTCCAAACGCATTCCTCAAATTTACGGCCTGTGAACTTGCCTCCCTGGGCTATAGCCCGCTCTAAGCCCCACTGTAAATACGCTATTGTGTGCGGGTTGCTTTATTTCACTGTAGAATTTTTTCTTTTGACCTCAGGGAATTAAGCCCGAACTTAGAGGATTCTGTAAGTTTTGAGTTAGAAATGTAGTGAATATGAACTTTCATGGCTTTCATCAGAGGGCAGCACTTAAAGTTGAACTTTCAGGGGGGGTTTTAAGACAGCTTCCGGGAGAAAGTGCCTCCGGAAAAGTGCTATTTATTACATACAATTTAGCAATAAAATTCTGGAAAAGGTTTTTATGTAAAGATGAATATACCCCCGCATCATCTTGGCTGAAAAAATTTGAACGAAGTGAATTATTTCACCACAAAAATTAAAATTTGAAAAAAAAAATTCCTGACATTTATGCATTTTTTGAGTACCGGAATTCAAAAACGTTTTGAAAATTCCAAAAAAATGAATGCTCGTGTCTGAAAGAGTAACTCAATTTGCCTATTGGTAATAAAATTTCAATTAAGCCTCGTTAAAATAAGGGAGAAAACGGGACATTTGTATAAAAAACTCGGGATGACGAAAAACTACGAGAATGTCCCGTAAAATATTGGGACGCGTCCATTCTAAATACACCAGTTTCCAACCCGCGAGTGATAAAACAACATACTTTACCACACACCAACTCCGGTATCACGTCTTCGTTAGCCCCGACTGGAGAGAGCAAGACGTCAGATGTCTTATCCTTGGCAGTGCTAAGAATTGCGTCTGCCCTAATCATCGTTCCTTGGGAGATCACGTGACGTGTTTAATGTCAGTGCGATTCCCCCGTTAATTTTCTCATGGCATTCATAGGAGTTTAACGGAGTTTAAAAAAATTAAAAGGATAATCTCAGTATTGAGAAGAAAGAGGTAATTCAAAGTTAATGGAAAAAAACTCTACAGTTAATGAAAGAGGTAATTTCAGAATTAACGGAAGATAATTCCCGCATTAATGGAAAAGAAACTATTTCAAAATTAATGAAAGAGATGTGTGAGTGCATATATTATGAGAGTATTACATGTGTGTGTGTGTGATCATAATACACATTTTTAGTTAATGTACCACGCTGTTGCCATTGTTTTTTCACTCGGGGTGAGGAAGCTTCTCAGATCATACTGTGATCTTTTCCCCATTATCCCACCTGCATCCATGCAACTATTAGCAATTCCTGTACTTGCGTAATATGTGTAGGTGAAATAAACTTGGAATTTGAATTTGTCAATTTCAAAACTAATGAAAAAAATAATTCCAAAATCAATGACAGAAATAAATTCAGAATTGAAGAAAGAAGCTATTCCAGGAAATACGAAAGAAATCATTTTAGGAATATTTTCTAACATAAATATTTTCTAACATTTAGAACGTAATATTGCGTCCAAACGCAAGCGGAATAAATTCAAACAAGTTCACTCTGTTTTCTTTCCTCTCTCTTCATCATCGCGAAGCTTTGTTGCAACCTTATAATTTATTTTCCTCTTGGATTTTTGTATACAATGATAGTGATTTTTTCCCCATATGTGATGTATCTTGCTTAACAGAGGGAAAGAGAGAGAGAACAGGTAAGGTGAGGGTGAAAATAGAGAAATCTACTTTGTACCTACATTCCTCGTTTTCCTTCTCCTTTTCCTTTTTTCTAACGCGCGGTTAGGTTAGGACAAGGTTGTCATATTCATCACCGATTCGTCAAATAAAGTGCATCCGAATTTCTTGCCAATCGCTTGTAAGCGAAGGGCTTAATAAAAGAGATAATTTCAAATATTTTGAAAGAACAAATATAGTGAATATATGTTCAAATAAATTGGCGTTTCTCACCCTATAGTCGGAAAACCAGAGATGGTCCACGACGATGGCGTGGGTGGTCCGCAGGCAGACTTAGTAATTAATAATGATTAATAAATTCAACTGAATGGAAAATTATTCGATTGTTGTAACTGATATTAGTAATATCCATATGGGTTCTAATCAAATTATACTTTTATACTTAGGTTTGCCATACATCGTCGAGGAAAATGCGATCCTAAATACGAGATATTACTAAATTTTGCCAAAAATTTAAATTTATTGCTTTAAATGGAACTTGCTAATTACTGTTATAACCGCAGAAAGGTGTGGAAACGAAGGGCTGATACAAATCGCCGTTCACAAAAATGTATTTCATTCACATTTCCAATTGTCATCAAAACCATTGTCAGAAGTAGGCACACGATCACGGATCGTTATTAAAATTACAAAACATGATTACGGACAGAACGTTAAACCTGAAAAATATGTGAGATGAATATTTATAATTTTTTCCATAATTATCATAATTTTATCATACTCTGAATACGTTGTGTGTATTCACAACTTTGGTAAATATTAAAAATTCAAATATTGTAGAAAAATGTATGAAAAAAATCGGAAACGCGAAAATTACAGAAATGTCCCGTAATACGGGGCGCAAGTGATGTCTGTCAAATTGTTTCAGACATACGATAAACATGTTGGGGTAAATCGAGAAGCTATCCATTCTTAGAATAAGACAACCATAAGTATTCTTTATGGGCATTGTATAATATTTTATCATGTGTATATATTGTTTGTAATTTGTGTTAATTGCATTTTTAATTGGGTTGCTGTATTTTTGAAACATATGACAACCATATTTTTATGGGCATCTTTTTATCAGCCACCTCGTTGGGCATTTTGCCTGTTGTGGCGTTGTATTTGTATTTGTATTTTACTGGTTTTTAGAAAGGTTGAGAAACGCTGAACTAAATAGATTAGATTTAGCAAAAAACAGCTCCATGAATAAGCGAAAATTTGATTCTGTTGTATGCTAATGTTACGGTATATGTGATAAATCCAGTTATCATCCATAACAACCGGTTATTATGCATAATCGTGAAATCTTTTGGTAAGTTTGATAAATATCCCCAAAAATAATCACTTTTACTCACGATTATGCATAGTACAAAAGCGTCGTTGGCAAATTTGATAAGCACTAAAAAAATTATCACTTTTACCGGCGATTATGCATAATACCCAAGCGTCGCGTCTTTGGTGAACATGATAAATTGTACTATACGGTATATTATGCGTGGTAATTCATACATGTATTGTGTCATTACATCGGGGTATGATCGTAAAATTTTTCGGGGTCCGACTATATTTATCACACATACCAGACTCATTTGGAATTTTTTTTCATACTTATCAAATTCCCCAATTACACTAGGATGGTATGCACATTCACAGATAAAGGCGGTAAAAATTTCAAGTATTTATGAAATCCACCAACTATAGTTGGGTATTATTCATAAACTCTGGTAAAAATTATATTTTTTAATATTTATCAAATTTATCAGCGATACTTGAGTGTTATGCATAATCGCCAGTAAAAGTTACAATTTTTTTAGTATTTATGAAATTTAGCGCGATATGGCAATTATGCATAATAGCCGGATTTATCGCATGTACCGTGACATTAATATCGGTTTCTAGATCGAAAGGAGCCACCCATTGGCGATATTTGGCTCGAACGGAGAGAGATATTGAGTGAAGGTTAGCTTCTACCACCTTCACTAAATGAATATAAACTGTTATTGTGAGTCTCGCCACCCCCCTCCCCGATCCGCCGCCTACTAAAAGCCAGCAAGTTATAAATCTTGATTCCCCGAAGACCCAAAGCCGAAGTCTGTGCATGTCATTAGAGGGGGGTTAGTTAGAGTATAAGTCTCTTCTCCTCGATCATTATTGCCTGAATGCAACTGACTCTGTTTCGCAATGTGCAGCGAAATACTCTCGCTCTCTCTCTCTCTTTCTGATTCATTAGGCTAATGCACAGAAGTCCTAGAAATAATCTGGAACATTCCATTTGCATGAATTACCATTAAGCGATTTAGACGAAAGAGAGAAACGAGAGACCTGTTATTTCATCTTCGAAATCACTTCTAATGGCAGCCAATAGATTGTGAAGAGATCTATCTATCTATCTATCCTGGTCCTGAAAAAAGGGGGCCAGAGTTGTTATCTTCTCTTCTTTTGCCTTAATTCCTTTCCAAAAAAAAAAGAAACTAAAATACCGGGACATTAACGTCCTGACAAAAATAGTTTAGGGGATGTTATTAATGATGGTCTATATCCCTCCGTTTTTCGTCTAATGAAGATGGCGTCATTCGACGGACGAGGATTTAATGTATATCATTCGAAAGTTCGTGGAAATATTATTTCTGTGGTTCAGGGCTCTAGGGTTCTGGATTCTATGAGAAGAAAGGGTTTTGAATGGACATACTCATTAGGGTGCATTTGAGCAATGGGATTCTAGTGAAGTGACTCTGAGATAAGTCTCAAATGTAACTGTCTGGTAACTTAGATAAAGAGAAGTTACGATAAATCTATTATTGTACATGAGAATCTTAACCTGTATACTTCTCTAAATCTTTTCCCACCGGTGGCTTCCCTTTGGAACCATTATTTGTCGGCCAATTGTCTTATCCATGGATCAGATCTGGGAATTGGCCACCAAATTTCACTTTTCAAAATTATGTTTGAGGCCGTGGGCCACCTCAGATGACTCCGAGGGCAATGGATCAGATCTTGACCCTCGATCCATGGCTTGAACATGAATGATTTAGAGCAGTGGTTCCGAACCTTTGTAAGGCCGTGTTCCGGTTTCATTCATTAATGTTAGGGGTGGCCCGGTCAAACACATGACAAATTACGAATGAATGGGACAAAAAGGAAACGAGAAATCACTCGCGGCCCGGCGGTTGAGAAACATTGCTTCAGAGCACAGTTTCCCAACCGGTGTTCCATGAAGGCTTTTTTGGAATTCTCCGGAATCAAACGTCACGGAACCCTTTAGAAACCCCGAAACCCAGGGAGTTTTTAATTTAAAAAAAACTTTCTCATCCCGGATGCCCGTAAAGGCATAACTGAAAGTCGTTCATTTTCAATTTTGCTGAAATAGTGTCGTTTAAAAAAAAATTCGGACCATTTGGGTAGTGATAGTGATAGGAACCGAGAGACACACACCCAGGCTCTGTCACACTCGGTGATATAAACACATTGTACCAGGGGACTCGGGTGCCTCCGGGGAACCAAACCATTTATTGAGCTTGAGAAAGATATGTTGCATACATGGGCAGGTGCCATTACACACCTCGCCGGTAAACAAGTATAAAATTTATGATCGAAAAAATGGTGATTCATGTGAATAAATCACAAAATCACAATTATAAATCACGAAATCATCATAATAATCGTCATAATCGAGAATAGTTCTTGATTAAATTTGATTTTATTCTTCTCAGGGATTTTCATTGAATCAGTAACTATCACATCAATGAAAGCTGTCAATCTGCTGCTGGGCTGATCTAATCGCTGCAACGTGTGGTTTGATTTGGTCCAAAGACATTCGTCAGCAATTGCTGCTTGTATCCAACTTTTCGAGAAGCACGTGTGGATCAAACCATTCTCGACTACTCAGGCTCCTCTTCTTCTTCCCCTTCTCTAAACAGATGTATGAGATCGCTGTCTGGGTGTAGTTGACGTCGTATTCTAGTGGATCTCCTAAGTGGCATAGGTGGCTCTCTATCTGGTTCTGGCTCTGGGACAAGCTCTGATATCCTCAGGGTGCTGCTCTAGAAAGCGGACCAGTTTACGTATTTTACTTTTCGAATCTTTTCGCTTCAGGATCAGGGCTATCTTAAGAACATCATGGGCCCCGGCCAAGTGATTTTTCTGAGGCCCTAACAAGAAAATTCTCGAAAAATTATACTACTTCTCATTTTTCTGAGGCCCCCCGGGCAATGCCCGAGTGAGCCCATGCGTTAAGACGGCACTGTTCAGGATGCACTCAAGCCAAGGTATTCGCAGATGTTCAACTGGCTCTCTGAAGTGGAAAGCCGTTGTCTTGGGGCATAGAGTTGCGTAGTGAAGAGGCGTGCCTATGGCCGAACATGCACATTTATCACTGGGGATTGATTTGAACCTATGAAGGTTAGCCGCAAACGAGCCATGGCTCGTTACGAACATTATCATCTCACGTGACCATTTATGGTTCCGAGGCACTACATGTCGCAGGATGCTATGAGTTGATCGACTGGGCTCTGTGTTGTCATCCCACCTCTGTTGCCAGATACCGTTCATGCACAACCGTTCAAACATTCTGCTAACTTGAGGTACTAAAATCGAGGATCGGCGTGGCTAAAAATTGGTACAGCTCTGGATTGTGGTATGATATCACATCTTGTGAGGTGTCGTTGGGTTTGTTTCAATGATTTCTACGAGAATACGAAATCGCAAATAAAAAATAAAATAGTGATCACTTCCAAAGTATGGAGTGAAGCGAACTTCGAAAATCCTCTTTCTTCCACAAAATATCATGATTTAAGGCCAATGAATGGTTTCAAAATTATCAAAAAATGCATTCAGACGATAGACCAGTTCAAAAAGGAACAAGAAAATCAAACGTTTTGAATGTCAAAGGGGAGTCTTTTTGACAGTGTCTCACTTTTAAGAAGCCGAGCGCCTTAGGTGATTTCCGTGCATGTCCAAACTCACTAGCTCATCCGTGTTTCGTTGCGAGACGGAACCCCTGATAAGATAATTATCACGGGTCTGCGATGAAGAAAATTTTTTTCAAAATAATTAGTGTTTTTTATAGTTTTTAGATGCTGATTATTGGAAAAATAGTTAAAAATTCCATCACGTACACAGTTTTATCACAAATCAGTGGTCTAATGTGTAAGAGTTTTGTATATATAAGCAACGTAATATTATTTTTATGAATTTTTAGTGAACATATCTATATATTTTAAATAATAGTAACAATAATAATTAAAAAATGAAAATTATTATCAAATCGATATTAATTATAATTAATAATTATTAATTATTGATACATCAAAGAGAGGTCAGTGCTATTACATAAATGGGAAATAAGGATGCTTCTGTGCCTGTTATAGGCATTCAGTTCATTTGAAAGAGTGGTATGAAAATCTTGAATGGATCACTATTCAGCATCGATTTTAAAAATGATATCGATCCTAAAAATGATACATATGCACAAAACAAAATATCAACAAAAGAGGAACAAAATATGCAGATCAGTTTTGCACTGAAGTATGGCCTAACCTAAGAGAAAAGGAAAATATGCAGTAAACTAAAAGCTATTCGTAAAAAATGAAGAACACGTGTATTTAGAAGTACAAAAAAATATGCATGTAAAAATGCCTAAAAAAATTAACAATACTCAGTGGTGAAATATTTTGATTGAATTTGAGTAATAAAAAGATAAAAATAATCTTCTACCACATTATTACAATGCGATCAATTGAAAAAAAAGAAGCTAAAAATATGCACTTTTCTAAAATTTCAGTGATTTTATGCATTTATGTGCGCTAACTGTGAAAAGTGCTGAAATATGCAATTACATATGCACTTATGTATTCGATTTGCATATAATTCGGGGGGCTCTATTCGTAACCATCAAGGGTTCCGCGAGATCTTTTACGTTTGAAGCGACGGAAAGTAACTCTCCGTCGGCCAATCAGACGGATTTTTCAATTTCACGTCGAATGTCCATCAAGTCAATATCCTCAAAAATGAGAACAAATATTTCTAAAAAGAAAACAAAGAGAAAAAGTGAATAGTTTATTATTTTCCCCATGGCCGCACGGGGTAAGTTCTTTGATTTCCGATGTGTCGTGATGAAATTAACGGACATTATCAATATCACAGAGTCAACTTCACTCATGTGGACACACGCGGACGAAGGCCGATAAGGTCAATCTAATCATGTGGTCGCCGTCCTCACACAAAACCAAATTACTTTCGTGGAGTGGAAATGACCTAGAGGTAGACGAGGATTGTTTGTTCAAAGCTCACGATTTGAGCTCTATTGAAACCAGAATCGCGTGTTGTCGGTTTTTGTTTGGTCGTTTATTGGTTGTTCCCTTCGAATCTCTCTCCATCATAATGATAATACACTTCACTCCCTCCTTCCATCATGTCGGTCGCGCAACTAGTCGCTCCTCATGCCTATTAACCTTTCTGTTTTCTCTCCCCCATTCCCCTTTTTTTTTACCAGGGCTGCCAATTGCCGGAACATTGGCGATAAAATTTCAATGTATATTCGACCTATCTCATATAAAATACTTGTATGTTAAGCGTCTATGCAGGGTGCATAGGAAAGTCCCTATATCCTGGAATAACTCGTGAACTGTTGATCCTTGGCGCATATTTCCAATTAGAAAAAAGTATCCAAATAACGTGTAGGTGTCAGATAAATCATTAATGTTGCGAGGGATTCTATAGTTATCGAAATAAAATAAAAAATTAACTTTTTATTTAATCGCCCTGTTAGAAAGTTGTTGCCCCGTCTCTCCTGAGCCCAGCATTACAATTATTTATTATAATGGTGATTATGTGATTTTTTTATGTTCGATTGCATATGATAATCACTCAGTTTATATTGTACATTATTTTATATTCGTACTTGATTATATACGATTATGTGATGATTTGTATGATAACTCGATTTGTATACAATTTTAAAATTATGTAACAAAGCTCACGGACCGTTGAAAGATTAAATCGCTGAGGCGATATATATTCTACATTTTGTGATCCTGGTCCATGGCCGGTATTCAATGTTAATGTCAATGCTATTGTGCTCTTAAACCATTGAGTCAGGGGTTTTAAGCTTTTGTGTTCCATGGACCCTCATGCCAATAAGATGAAAGAAACGAACCCTTTATGCCAAGGAGATGAAGGTCACAGACTCTTTATGCGAATGACATAAAAAGTCACGGACTTTTTTTTAATGCCAAAAAGGTCCACGGATCTTTTATGCCGATAAGAGGAAGACCGCGGACCTTTCATACCAATCAGATAAAAGCCAAAGAACATTTATACCAAAGAGATGGACCACGGACCATTTATGCCGAAAAGATGAAAATCCTGGACATTCTAAGACTATAAGATGAAAGTTTGATAATTTCTTATATTATCAATTTCGATTGGTTCTTAAATAATTATTTTTCACTAATTCTGAAGATGTTTTTGATTAATTACTGATTAAATTAATTAATTCTGATTAATTTTCATTTGAAATCGCTTTAAATGATTCTTTAATTATTTCTTCCAGTGATTTTGAATTCTTATCAATTCTGAAATTATTTCTATCATTACTTCCGAGTTTTCATCAATTTGTTCCAGAATTATTTGTTTCATTTATTCTAGAATTAATCGTTCTTCACAATGTTTAAGACCATATTCTGAAAATGATCGGTGGGCCACGACAAAAAGCTCCGAGGGTCAAATGGGGCCCGTGGGCTTTCGAACAAGATTAGTATATCTGTTATGATAAGTGTGATAAATCGGTTATTATTCATAATCACAAATCATCTCGGTAATTTTGATATTTTTATCACTTTTACTGGCTATTATGCATAATACCCAAGCGTACCTGGCTTGAATTGTTTATCGTTTGATAAACATGGTAGGGCAGCGATATAACGAACTCCTATTTAATTATTTTCACAATTCAGTGATTTCAGCCACACACTGACAAATCCTGTCAATGTAGGAATCTACTAAATGAGAACTTGCGAAAATTTCTTAAATCGAAAGATTTGTGAAATGAGAGTTTGCTATGTCGGGATACTATAATAAAATTTGTTAAATAGGAGTTCGTTATACCGTGGTTAGATTTTAGAATTCAGTAAATAGTATTTTGTTAACTGGGGTAGTTTTGTCACGGCTATATTATACATCCCTGAGAGAGACAAAAAATTTAAAAAAGTCAAATAAAAAAATTCGAAATAAAAACTTTAATTAAATTTTTAAATAAAATAATTTGTTAAACGAGAGTTCGTTGTATCGGGGTATGATCGTTAAATTTTCTAAATAGAAGTTTATTACATAGAGGTGAGCTCGTAAATTTTTTTTCAATGATAGTTCATTTAATAAGGGTACGATTTCAAAATTTGTCAAACAAGAGTGAATAATAAGAGTTATTTCATGGGTGTTCAGAAACATTCGTTAAATAAGAGTTCCTTATATCAGGTTCCAACTCTAGCTCACAATGCGTAATAACCGGCGAATGTGATGAATTTAGTACGATCCATCCTGTTTACCGTATTACGCATAAACGCTGGTAAAGTGACAAATTTAGGGAAATTTATCAAATTTACCAAAATGGTCGGCGATTATGCATAATGATCGAATTTATCACATTTACCGTAAGAGATCTGTCTTGTAAAAATTGTGGAGTAAGAAATTCAAAGAAGACAATATGACATGTTAATATGAATAATATTACGTCCAAGAATCAGGCAATCACTGTCAATAATTTTGGCACAAGAAGTGTGTTCGCCTGCTTAAAAAAGCTTTCTGACTACAGACTTGAACACAAGATTCGTAGACTCGCCATGGCACTGAATATCCATAATTCGACAAAATAATAAAAATACGACTTTCGGCAATGCCAGAAAATGCCAAACACACGAAGAATAAAGAGCCAAACACGGTGGCCTGCGAAAAAAGCAAGCAAGTCTATTCTGCGACGGGTGACGGAGTACCTATTCCCGTAATTTCATTAAAAGCCTCCCATTTCCCCGCCAGTGTCAACAAGGTTTTGAGGCAACAGCTATCAAGAGGGGTCGTTGTCACACCTCACGTGAGCGACCCCCCCCCCTCCGCTTCCAATATTGTGTTCGGACTCCACCCTTTAGCAAGAGAGAGAGAGAGAGACCCGTGACGTCACGAAAACGACAATCTGTTGCTGGAAGAGCTGTTTGCTCAGCAAGATTAAAAAAATCCGCGGTGTGTGCATGTTGTTTGTACAAAGGCCAGGTAGGAAATGACTGTGTGTGTGTGTGTGCGGCCGAGTGACAAAACGCAAAGAGTGACCGAGAGGCACACACATACTCCGTATAATAAGAGCCGGAGCCCTATATATCGCGTGGTCTATAATGGAATCATCCAGGAATTGTTTCCGTAATGTAGGGCGTGACAATGTTTGTATCACGTGACACTAGGCATAAACATTCCATCCTGTGGGGGTTTGTGTAGCACGAGAGTGAGATTCGCGTAATAAACAGATAATTAATTATCTTTCTGTGGGGCATCAAATAATTTTTTTAATTATATCAATCCACGTTTCGAAACGATTACTGGATGTTGTTTTCACTGCGATATTATATTGTATGCAGTGAAACAAACATAAGATATGATCAGTTTTTTTTGGGTTTTGTTCATCAGTGTAACAATCGCCCACAGTTATAACGGCATTATTGACGTTATGTCATAACTGAGGTGTCTCTGAAACGCTGTGAAAGCAAGAATGCGAAATAATATGTCGTTATATGCAAGTTCACGTCATTAACGTTGAAAGCGAAATTGGTGGATATTAAAGTGTCCTGGATACATTTTAAAAATCAATAACTAATCAATTGACATAAAGAGTGCGGTTTGTACTAGAATACATATCATTACCTGAGGTTTTTCTGATAGATTAAAAAAGTTTGTAAACTCACTCACAAATGGTGCTGTGAAACGAAAAACATGACATGACACACATAAAATGCAACACAGTGTATAATTATTGTTTATGGCAATTAGCGTTACATAAAAAAACCACATCCCAGCATCACCCTTTCACCCGTTTAGATGCAGCTTGAGCTAAAAAGGGCGTGCATACCAAATGTGATAGTTTTATCCAACGCTAATTGTTATTAACACATTAATTACAGGTATGCTCTGCTTGTGTTGTCCCTTATGTGTTATGTCGAGTTTTTTGTTTTATAGCGACACCTGTGAGTGAAATTTGAACTGTTCCATTTTCAATTCATCAAAAAAAACTATGTCATGATAAGTATTTAGTGCAAAAATAATTTTTTTATGTCAACTCGTTGATTTGTATGAAGAGATGGTATTTTTTCGGCCTCTCATTTTTTGCTGGGAAATTGATTTGAATTAGAAATTGAATTTCTCTCAGTAACTCGTTGATTTGTTATCAATTTTTAAAATGCGTCCAGGACTTCTCGTCTACCCTGTATTTTACAGGAATTAGTTTTTGAGGGAGCTTATAGACGTTATAGTCGAACTGCTGATGTATTGAAAAATAAGTTTGAACTAAACGAGATGCATCAAAACATGAATCAATATGGTGATACTATCTATTTGTGATCATGTTTCCATAGTGTATAAATTCAGTTTCTCACTGCAGTGAAATTCGTAGTGTGAGGATACTCTTCGGACCAACGAAAAAATATCGTTGTAAAGAGATTATCATCGTTATAGGAGAGGCAGTATTCTCCTCACATGCTATCAAATTTATAATGTGTGTGCTCTCGATATCTCTACAAGAGCATCATAAATTTGATAGCACGGCGTTGTTAGTGCCACTCGAAAATGCACTTACAAACATATAGAATTACAGATGGATACAGAGGTAAGGTGAAACCTCTCTTAAGGGTACCTTGCAGATGTGGTCACCCCCCCCCCCCTTTCACGGCAAATTAATGAATAAGTTTTATTTAAAAGACCCCCCCCCCTTTTTTTTTTAAACGGACGAATTTTTATTTTTACGCCGCTGTGGTGGTCGAGTGGTTATAGTGCCGGACTCGTGATGCGAGGATCCGGGTTCGAACCCCACAGTGGTGGTCGGCTGAAGTTGGTTTTCTGTGGTTCCCAACTTCAAGGCGCAAATGCGAGCCGATCTCCCCGTTAAAAAGTCTCGCCACAGAGAGCAACAGTCCTACAACGGTAAATCATTCAACCATAACACTTCACTCATAGTTAGTAAAACTGGGGGCAGATGACAGCACTACACATAACAAGCATTACACAGAAACAAACTTTACGTCAGGTTGCACTACACGTACACGCACATTCCCACATGTACCTATTCGTTGGGGGGTTCCGCGGGGGGGGGTGCATGTGTGGTGTAGCAGTAGTAGGTAGGGGCTCGGGGATCCATGATGTTCTTAAGTCAGCCACCTCGTTGGGCAATTTGCCTGTTGTGGCGTTGTATTTGTATTATGTCACGCTATTTCTAAATTATTTATGCATTTATGGGAGACCGGTATATATAAAGAGTTCGAAGTATCTTATGCTTTTTTTCAAACTTTTTAACAACAATATACCGAAATCAAGGTTCGAATTTTTCAGTTTAAAAAAAAATCTGTATTTTCTGGATTCTATATTTGAAGTCGATTCGCAATCATACGATAGACATCGATCCCATTTTGAAGATTTTTAACAGGAATTTTATTCAAAAAGCGCACTTTCTGCACGAAAATTTTTGCAAATTCTTCTTCCTTCAAGAAAAATGAAGTTTTACAAAATTTAAGCTTTCAGATTAAAAAATCGAGAGGAATAATCATTTTTCAGAAAATAATGTGCATTAAACATTAAATTGAAGCTCTTTTTAACCGTTTTAAGGGGGATGTCTTCAATCATGTAATATAATTAAGTCTTATTGAATTAATTAACTTGAACACGTCGATTGGTAATAATTTCTATGATGTGCAATATATGAATAGAATATTTCAGTAAATTTTCTAACTTTAATTTTCCAAAAAGTATGAATTTTTAAAATTTTTAACGTTTAGGAATTTATATTCTAATTAAGATTTCAGTTTTGTGCTTTAAAAACCGTGGAAAAATTTCTGTCACTGAAACCATTAATAAATGTTACGCATCGGTTTATAGCCTTTTCTATAAGCTTTAACATAACATCATTTTGTGTGTGTGTGTGAATCACGTAACTTGAGAAAATCACGTGTTGAAAATTTTTGAAACGGATACAATTCAGTTAATTTTTCATTCCGAAAATGTTAATATTTTATATTTAAGACGGGAAAAAATGTCTGAATCTATAGCAATTGGATCTCGAAATGAAAATTCAATTTTAAAACTGAATGTATTTTCAAAACAATTTATTTTAAGAAATTAAATTTCAAAATTGAAGAAATTTAAAAAAAATTGATCTTTGAATACGGAATGAAGAAATTAGAGCAAATGATATGACGATCGTGTTTCGTAACAATACTCATACATCCTATTATTCAAATTACACTTTCTTTAAATAAATTTCAAACACCTTAATATTTTCAATTCAATTCCGATGCATATTTAAATGACGCTCCTTTTACTTGGGGAGGTGGGTAATTTATATTCAAATCCCATAAGATTCCAGACATCAAATTTTCTTATCTCTGGTATCTTGTTATTACGATGCACGATTGGATTGAAACGATACATTCCCTGGATTATTATTATTTTATTGTGTTTCTTTGGAATATTAACGGCTTTAAACGAACGGAAGAGCTCTTTGGTGATATATTTTTATCTTATTTCCATCAATTCTTCTTGTCTACATTTGCATCAGTTTTCGCTTCTGCCGTAGACAAATATAAATTGCCGATACTTCTTCCCAACATACGAGAAGAGGTTGAAAAGTAACTATAATTTTCTTCTGGAAAAAAGATGGGATGTTATCTCTCTCTCGCTTAGTAAAAAAATTTCATTATAGGTTAATTTCTACATTCCACAATAAGTCTCAACCGTTCTATGACTAGGGATGCGTAATTTTCGTATGTGCGAAATAAATTCGATGAGTGTAAAATTTGCAAATTTTGACGAGTAAATGCGATAAACGTGAATTTGTAAATTTTGACAGATATAAATGTGAAAAATTTACCTTTACTACTTTTCTCGAAATCTTGATAATTTACACTTTTCTTAGCGAAAACTGGTTGTTATTTTGCTTAGTACTTGCACCGTGTGTCGTGTTATGTGCTTAAAAAACAATATTTCCATGCATAAAAAAAATCACATACGCAATTATTTCGCAAAGTATGTACCTGTTTCAGGCAACCTTCCTTCAGTTTTGAAAAAGAAGTGTTGATTCGTATAATACGAGTTCAGTTGACTTTCGTGTCTGAGTTCCGTAAGAAAATTACGTAATTAATTGACGATTCGGAAGGTTCAAGCTATAAATTTGTGTTGGCTTCGTGGAGTAAGTCTTGAAAGGATCTATCGAGTTCTTAAGTCGAGGGCATTTTTGAAAAAAGACAGAGAAAGTTTGAAAAATGAGAATGGTGATATTAAAGAAGAGTACAATATTATACTAAAACACTAGTAGATAATTGTTCAAAAATTGGCTCTACACATGACATCCCACTCAACAAATGAAACCTACCAGCGCATAGGTATTTTGTCCATCTGACGGACATCCACTTCTACATCATCTCTGCACCAAAATTAATTATTGAAAAATTTCGCCAAATTTTTTCAAAGACATGCCATGAGATGGGCTTATCGTGATATATACAATCATTTTAATAGGCAACTACACTATATTTCCAAAAGTCTGTGACCTTTTCGGAGTTTAGACATTTTCTCGAATCTCTAGAAATATGCTGGGCATATCGTTCTGAAATTTCGTTCAAGTGAACTCTATGCGTTTAATCACAATTTTCAATGAAAATTTGGTCACGAGTGCAAATAGGAAACAGGCAAAAAATTGAAAGAGAAAAAACGTTTTTTGATAAACACGGTATAATAAAAAAAACTGCAAATCATTTGTAATTTTCACGGAGTAATACTAACCGTATGCAATACTTGTGCGCATATTCGTGAGAATAGCGCGTATATATCCACGAAGAGATTAACGTTTTCTATAGAAATTCCAATTTTCATCGCACGTTTTTTGTTTATAACATACGGAGTTTTCAACCAATTTTTATGAAGTTTACAGAAAATCTGGCACTACACATGAGCTACCCGGTATAAAAACTTAGAATTTGATAATTCCTTATTCAACGCGGTACAAACATTTCGAGTAAATGATTTTTAACTCCGCATGCGCAGGAAATATCTATTTAAGTTTTTCATAATGTGGTTGCCGGATATATAATGCAACTAAAATTAAAATTCCAGTTGAATGTCATGAATATTCAGAAAGTTATACGCGATATCGTGAGCTAAAGTTACTGATCTAAGTTATTGGCTGGAAGTACCTGAATGGTACTCTCAGATACTGATGATACGGGATTTCCTACAAATTACTATTTCGATTATTTTACGTTATTTGATTATTTCAAAACTAA
This sequence comes from Pholcus phalangioides, assembly GCF_987345545.1. Classification (NCBI taxonomy): domain Eukaryota; kingdom Metazoa; phylum Arthropoda; class Arachnida; order Araneae; family Pholcidae; genus Pholcus; species Pholcus phalangioides. Next base: position 1,127,175 of record NW_028301616.1, on the reverse strand, counting down.
GCCCACAGCTTTATGCGAGTGAGCGAAGACGAAGTGAATGTCTGATGCTACATGAGAAAAATCTTTGAACCTAACACACGTGTATCATGTCAAAATGAAGAAACTGAATGAAATAATCAAAGACAGAAAATAATCGAAATACCAATTTGTGCACAAGAAAATTCCCTTATCAACCAGGTACTCTTATTCAGAAACTTAAATTACAGCTCACGATATCACGTATATCTTTCTGAATTTTCGCGACACTCAACTGAAGTTTTTATTAAGTTGCATCATCTGGCAACCCAATCAAATTATGAAGAAATAAAATAGGTATTTTCTGCGCATGTGCAATTGAAAATTATTTAATAAAAATATTCATATCTCGTTGGATACGGAATTGTATGCATGTTATCTTCCGTGTAGTGCCAGATTTTATATGAATTTCATAAAAATTATTGAAAACTCCGCATTTTATAAACAAAAAACGTGCGATGAAAATTGCAATTTTTATAGAAAACATTTATCTCTTTATACGTACTATTCTCACGAATATGCGCACAAGTATTGCAAGAAAATAGTAAAATATTCTTTTAAAAGTATCAAATACAAATACAAATACAACTCCACAACAAGCGAAATGCCCAACGAGGTGGCTGAGAAAAAGATGCCCATAAAAATATGGATGTCATATATTTCAAAAATACAGCAACCCAATTAAAAATACAATTAATACAGAACATTCAAATCATTTCATCATATCAAATCATTTGAAATTTTTTATCGTACAGGGTAAATCAAAAACCTTCTTTTCTTATTTAATTTCTTGTCTGCCCTCTAAATGCACTCGTGACTGAATTTTTATTGGAAATTGTGAGTACAAGCACAGGGCTCTCGCGTGACAGAAATTTCAGAACGATTTGCCCAGTATTTTTCTAGAAATTTGAGGAAAAATATCTAAACTCCAAAAAGGACACAGACTTTTCAAGATCTAGTGTGTATAATAACGCATAATTCACGGCCAAAAATAATATTTAAAAAAATGCAGGATTTTTTTTTCCTACCGAATTAATTTACTTAATAGACTCTTTTTATCTCTAGAACCATCTTTTTTTCTGCCTTATCTTGTCCATTCAAATCTCGTTCGTAGGTAGAGAAGAAAAAAAATTCCATAAAATTAGGGGGAAGCTATGTATTGTTTCGAGTCTGTACACGTCCTGTTGGGTGTAAGGGATTCATGCAGAAAAAAAAAGAGGGGCACCAAGAGAAGTCCCGCGAGACACCAAAGTTCATTCTGTTCTGATGTAAACTAAGGGGTTGGCGGTATCAGAGAGTCTGTCCGTCCATGTGTAATCAGGGTTAGTCCAGTTCGTCGGCAAAATCTCGCTAGTGATTAACGCAGACTGGAAGCCGCTTGATTCATTTCCAGTTTATTACATTAAATTAACTCTACGTCCAGTCGAGAGGGCGTGCATGTGTGTGTGTGAGAGAGAGAGGGTCATCTCCCCTCCTAGCAATCACCATCTCCCCCGGGAGACCCGGCGCTTGACCGGTGGGCTGCTGATGATTCTCGGGAAAATGTTGCTCCCGCTCTGTGTTAAGCAAGCTTGTTCGACTCGGATTTTATTTTATTTTTATTGTGTGTTTGACAATAGATAACATGAATGTGTAAAAAACGGGTATTTCATGAAGATTGTTCGAAAAGAAATAGAAATTTTGCAGTTGATTTCCAAAGTAAAATGCAGGTGAACTTGGTTTATTCGAGATTCATATTCAGTTTAATGCTGCTGTCACCTTCGCAATTGGTTTTATAACCAGAGCAATAAATTGTAATTTGAAATTTTAATATTCAATTTAATGTTGCAGTTTTTTTGTTATAAATAATGATAAATTCAATTTTTTCCCTAATGTTTTGGATAATCCGAAGTTTGATTCAGACATATCCGTTTGCAAAAGTCTCTTTTCTCAGAATTCTTGGCTAACTTTTGGTCATCTTTTTCTTTATTCCATGGTTTATACCGGGAGGTGTGGGCAACTTCTCACTATTCACGGGCGAATATAATGGCCAGCTGCAGCATCGCGGGCCGCACCAGGGACAAAGCTAGTCACTCCGGTACATAATCAGTAAAAGTCAGTAAAATCAGCCGCATCAGTAAAATGACCTAACTATACATCCACCATAGGTAATATGGTGAAAAAAGACCAATTTAGCCATTAAAATTTTACCTGGGCTTCATTTTTTCATAAACTGATACATATACATATGTTTATCTGGTTTCCAGCAAGTAGATGCAGCGCAACAGAAATTACTGTTTCTTTTGCAGCAAAAAAAATGAAAATTTCAAAAGGAAAAAAATATAGAAGAATTCATAAATAAAAAACGTTATAACCAATGTCTAGGGCTCTCTCTCATTAGGGGGGAACACCCTGACATTGGCTTAACACAGAATGTTTCTGATTCCCCAGACATTGGTTATAACTTTTTTCATTTTTGAATTCTTGTATATTTTTTTAATTTTGAAATTTTCATTTTTTGTACTTTTCAAGTTCACGTATTTTTTTTTCTTTTTTTTATAAATGAAAAATGATATTTTTCAATTTCTTTCACTGCACTGCATCTTGCAGCTGCCTATGGCGCTGGTATTGGTGAGTTTCGACAAATTTTAAATTCTCATAATATTCATTTTGTACATTTTTCTATATATATATATATATGCTGCTTTGCTTATTTTCAACAAAATTAGGTCGCGGGCCGCAACAGATGACCAGGGTAGCCACATTTGGTCCATGGGACATGGATTGAACATGTATGGTCTACAGTGGAAAAATGGCTACTTCTAACCGCGCGAGGGAGATTCCATCAGATCAGACATTTAAACATTAGTCATCATGAAATAAATCCGACGACATTATTTTTGTAATAAAAAATTCTTTATTGCACGAAACCTAAAACAATTTACAGCCTTAAATATTCGATAAGATGAAAAGGTGAATTCATTTTTTTTTCCATATTATTTACAAATTCAATTTGTGCAAATTTACCGACATCTATATCACAGGATTTATTTACATCGAGAAAGGTCAGTTTATTTAAAGTAATTTCTCCCTTAATTTAACATCTTTTTTTTCCGCTAATATTTTAGATACATATTGCACTGTGGAAAAAAATATGTACACGTGATGTACAGGGTGTCCCATAAATTCGTGAATAGTTTAAAAAATCATAAAAGTTAAAGGAATCGATATATATGAATGCGGTTTGCAAAAAAGTTATTCTCACTAAGGAAAAAAGAAATTAGTTCAAATTTTTGTCGTTGGAGAGCGCTGCCTGAAAGCAAATCACGGCGCTATAGACCTGAATTTCTTCAATGTCTCCAAAACGTTGGTGAAGCTTCAGCTGGTGATCCGGGGCTGAGGCAAAACAACTTAGCCAATCGTGCTTTATCCACCAAAATAACAATGAAAAAGCTCCAGCAGGGCAGAAAAATTCAGAAATGAGCTGTTTTAATCGTACACAACACACTTTATAGGTCTGTGATTTGCATATTTCCAGTGATTTGCTTTGGTGAAGTACCCCCTATCAGCAAAATTTGAATTAATTTTCTCTTCTATAAAAAGTTATTTTCACGGAGGATGCCTTTTCCGGTGCAGGAAAATATTTAATTGGAATATTTGTCGATAGAGGGTGTTGCACAAAAGTAAATCTCCAAATTCTGAACCTGAACCTTAATTCAATTACTTCTGCGTCCGAAACTTTCGTAAACTTTCGGCCGACGGTTCCTGGCTCAGGTAAAACAACTTCATCAATAGTGCTTGATCCAAAAATCTCAACATTATAATCAAAACCTTATGTGAGCAAAAGAAACAGGAAAATTCAGAAATGAGCTGTTAATTGCCCACCCTGCCTAGGACTCTAATTTGCATATTCCCCGTGATTTGCTTTCGTGCAATGCCCTCTATCGACAACTTTTTTCTGTTAAAAAAACTCCCTTCGTAAGAATAATTACATTTATAACTGGTATTAGCCTTATTCGTTTTTGAGTAATAACTATTTCGCATACTGCATTGAAATATACTAATTTTTGCAATTTTTTTATGAATTTTTAAACTATTCACGAATTTATGGGACACCCTGTACATTAAACACAAACCGAAACCAATTCTTTGCCATAAAATAAGTTACCGTAGATATTACAAAGGAAAAAAAAAGCATGTAAAAATTCTAACATGGAGTCTATTTTGGGTTTAGACACATGCAACTTTTGAAAATTATTTCAAAAGGCACTTTTATGTTTTTGTTAATAAATTTTGAATTTTTTAAAGGGGACCCCCAAAAAAAGACCCTTAAATTGAAAGAGAAGTGATTCCAGATTATATTTTTACGAAGGATATATTTTTTATAAGAGCCATTTGTGTGGTAATGGATTTCCATACATTTTCAAAACTTGCACATTCGTAATTTTGCACATGCGCAGTGTCTTTCGGCATATCGTTCAAATATTTCCGCCGTTTTGAATCACGTCGGCAATGTATGTGTGTACAGGGCCGCCTTCACTCGACGTGGGGCCCGGTGCAAAAATAATATGGGTCAGAGGCATCTCAATAATTCCGGGGCCCACAGCCCCAATTTTATATAATCTGTGGAGAGAAGGGGAATCGGACATCCAAAAATTCGTACAATGTCACAAAAAACACAATGATGTTGAAAAATACCCATGCGTAAAAATATAGACAAAGTTAAATATAAATTACCAAAGAAATAATAATAATGAAAATTTCGAACTGAAGAAAGTTTTAAGTTGATGAAAACAAAAAGATTTCAAACGGAACTAAAATTTGTACCTGATGAAAATGAACTGATGAAAATTCAGTATTGTGATGAGTTGAAAATAATAACAACAGTTGATAAAAGAGTTAATCACCATCACCCACGAAGGATAAATCAAAGAATTAATTCCATAATTGATGAAAATTCAAAATAAATGCAATTTTTTAGAATTCATGAAAATTTTCAGAATAAACGAAATAAATTCTTATAAAATTGATAAAAATTTCCAGAATAAGTGAAGAAATACTTTTAGAATTGATTAAAGAGTTCAGAATAAATGAAAAAATAATATTTCCAGTTTTGATAAAAATTCAAAATTCCAAAAATGATTCAGAATTAATGAAAGAAATTTTACCGTAAGAGACCGCACCTGTCGCATATCGGTAAGAGCAGCTTTGTGTGTGTTTGTCCTTTTCGTTCGAACGGAATTACCGGTTAAACGTTTTTGCAGCCACACAAGAGAATACAGTTATCTATCAGTTACTAATTATATGCATCACATACATTGGGCTTGACCATGCTCGAATTGGAGTCAATTTTTCATAATCATTGTCAACAAGAGATTATCTAGCAATTACTACATCTATTTCTGCAGGAACGCAATCAGCGTACGATTTCGATTTACAATGGCCACCGTGATACCTGATTATGCTATACCTAGTAAGATACTTGACAGGGCGAAACGGAAATAAGTCCCGAGTCGAGTGTCAATGAGGTCTGATTCGGGAAAACCAATGTCCGTCGTGGGGTTTTTACTAAAGATACCAATCTATAGCCTTCTGCCCCCAGGACTTAGCACTGTATAACGGCAATCCAAGCTGAAATTTCACCCTACAACAGTAGGGTAAAACTAAGCTGTCTCACGACGGTCTGTGCCGACTGGTCCATTATAGGCTTCCCTACCGTAAGAAATTCGACAACAGAGATTTTTCGCCCAGTATAAAGAATAATGTCATGAGTGATAACAAAATTCGTAAGTGGTTAATATTATTGATGAAGGCCGGAGAGAGCACGAAAAGATCGTCGGTTCATAATATACTTTCTTCCGGCCTTTCATGAATGACAGCCTTGTCATCACTATGGCATTTGAACCACGAAATTCACAGATCTGGCGACGGGTCCGTGTCTTGTTCTACAGATGGCGGTTCACTTGTTTCTTCCCACGCATTTCAATTTTTAAATGAAAGTCAATTTAACGACATGATTTAAAATGGCTTTTGTTTGCGTGTGCAATATATCTCTGTGGGATTAAAAAGCAAAATCACCGCTAGGAAAATTCATCGGCAAATTCACCGACAACAATTCGTCACCAATGAGTGAGTCACCGAGTGATTCACTAACTCTCACTCACTCGCTCTCCTGCCAGAAAAAATCACTCGATCATTTACTAAAAACCTGATCGCTCACTTGCTTATTCATCCACTCATTTGCTCAGTCATAACTCACTCACGCATTCATTTGCTCACTAACTATCTGGCTCGTTGTCAATCACTCACGCACACACACACATACTCACTCACTTGCTAATCAACGCACTCACTCTGACGCTTTTTCGATGAATTGCTTGTCGGTGAATTTCCCCAGCGGTAAATTTTCCATTCTGTGAATTGCGTGGCGGTGAATTTTCCGCAAACGCTCGGTGGAGGTAGACACTGTGCATGTACAAAATTAAGATTCGTTTGGCAAGATAATTCTAAACGATCTTCACTTGAAAATAGCCCTGGTATTGGTGATAATTTTAATAATTATTTATGATAATACGGTCCTGCGAAAATTATGCAGCAATCGAGTTGCGTGATGCCTGAGCTTTTGCAGCTTTATCCTAAATTTTCAGTCGGAAGTTATTCTGTTTAATAGTGAGAGAAAAAGATCATTTCTAGATCGATCTTTAAAAACACATTGTGGCTGTGGCGAATGTTTTCAATGTAATTGTCGCAGGTCGGCATGTTGCGTCTCCTTGTGCCTTCTGAGGTCGACTTTCCTCTGGAAAGCTCTGCCGCAGATCTCACACGCGAAAGGCTTGAAGCCCGTGTGCTTCCTGCTGTGCGTTATCAAGTTCGATGATTGGCTGAAAGCTTTTCCGCACACTGTACATTTATGTGGCTTCTCTCCTAGAAAATAGACACAAAATACAAATTATTAATATAAAAATTATATCAAATAAGTAAATATCAAATTATTTAATGTAAAACTATTTTTCTATGTAAGACATTAAATTAATATAATCTTTTTATCTTGAATTTTAGTTCCTACTCAATGTACAGGGTGTCGCATAAATTCCTAAATAGATTAAAAATTCATAAAACTGAAGGAGTTGGTATATTTGAATATGATTTGTGAAAAAGTTATTCTCACGAACAGGGATTTTTTTTTTTTTTTTGGTGAAGAAAAATATTTAGTTCAGATTTTTGTCGATAGAGGCACTGCACGAAAGCAAATCACAGATTTCTGAACTTGAACCTTTCTCCAGTCTCTTCTGTGACCGAAATTTTCCCAAAGCTTCAGCTGTCGATTCGTGACTAAGGTAAAACAACTTGACCAATAGTGCTCGTGAATCGTGCTTGGACCACGAATGTCAGCATCATGACAAAAACTTCATGTGTGCGCCAGTATGAAGAAAGTTCAGAAATTTTACTCTTATTTCATTTCGTGCACGCTCTCTGTCCACGAAAATATGAACCAAACCTTTTCTATTAAAAACAACACCTTTCATGCGAATAACCGTTCTGAACTGCGTTGCGAAGCGCCGAGTTGTCCCCCATCTTCTCCATCTTGAGTTGCAATATGCAAATTGACAATCGAGCATGTCTATATATCCATGGTTATTCTTATTTAAATGGATATAGAGAATGAGAATAACTTTTCTCACACACACACACACACACACACACACACAAACCACATTCAAAAATCAAACCGATTTCTTCAAAATTCTGCAAAAAATTTAGTTCAAATTTTTGTTGATAGAAGGTGCTTCATGAAAGCAAATCACTCTCGAAATTGCAAATCAGAGTCATAAAATGCAAGGTTGTACGAATATCAGCTCATTTCCAAAATTTTTCCTGTTACTAGCACTTACATGAGGTTTTAATTTTGATACTAACATTGGTGAACAGAGTCACATTTTACAGTAGAATCTCTCGATAACGGACACTCATGGAACCAAAAATTTTGTCCACTTACGAGGAGTAACAGTTAATGGACAGTAAAATACAGGGTGTTTCAAAAAGAATCATCCGATTAAAATAAAAAAAAAACATAATTATTCAGCTTTTAATCCGTTTTGATCGAATAATGTACAGGTAGAAAGAAGGGAATCTTGAGTTTCCCACAGTTGCCGACAGGTAGAGCCAATGCCCTTCCTTCGACCGCCACTTCAGTGTTTGTCAAGATGGCGACTGCACAACAGAAATCGTTTTGTGTGTTCTAAGCTTTGTGAAGTGCGAATCCGTAACAACTGTTCATCGTAATTTTCGTCGACAATACCCTAGTGTTGAACTTCCTACTGCTCAGAGCATTAGGCGATGGTTCCGAGACACGGGTTGTCTGTGTAAAGGGAAATCCTGGCCGTCCCCGCATGTCAGACGAAAATGTGGAGCGCGTCCGACAGAGTTTCGCACGTAGTCCACTGAAATCCACTCGCAGTGGATGCAAACATGCTCGCAAAGGTTTGGGTGAATTTGACTACCGTATAGACCTATGCCGCGCATCCCAAGGTGGACATATTGAACACCTTTAATTTGATTTGAAAAAAATTTATGATTAGCCATGTAATGCAAAATTAATCTTAAGTGTCTATGTGTTCAATATATTTCGTAATAAACGCATTTCAAATCAGGTGATTCTTTTTGAAACACCTGTACGTTAAGTCCCGTCAATGCAATTCAAAAAAGTGCCCATTAGTTGAGGTGTCTGCTAACGGGAGGGCCCGTTATAGGATATCCACTGTAAAATGGTCGTGTTTCTTATGTTACTCACGAGAGAATAGTAAAGATACCTCCTTTCCTTGGATAGACGATACCTTCTGGAAACAACAGGTAGAAATTTCCAATGTTTTCAGACATAAATGAGCTCCAAAATTTTGCTCAAAAAATAACATTTCCACTAATTTTCTTCCAAAACGGAACATTTCCAAAGTTTAACTGCAAGTTTTACCTCCCTTGAATGTTGATGAAGAAACGTGACATTTGAATATTCTTATATCACTCCCGTATACCAACTGCTTGGCTATTTTCCGCTTTTGTAAAGCAGCCCATTTAGAAAGGCCAGAAAAAATGTTTTTTCACTTCTACTTTAAATTTGGTAATTGTGCAAACGTTCCCTACTGAAAATAAGCTCCTCAATATTGCTTAAAATTTGACATATAAAAACGACTTTTTCATAGAAAATTACACTAGTACAAAATTCATTATTATCTTCAATATTTTGAGGCATTTTCTATCAAAAAATGTCATTAAATTTCATTCCATTTTATAGGAAAGTGTTAAAGAAAAGGTGGTCGGATATCTTAATGTCAATAGATTGGATTCAATTAACGGGCAAAGAAAAAGGTTTTTCTGTTTGCAGGAGTCACAGAAATTACTTGAACTCGTATAAAAAGCTTCTACGTATCGGCTTTCTCTTCCTTGATGGAAACAGTAATAACACGTATTAACCATCCATAGAGACAGACAAAAATACACTCTATTTCTTGGTGAGTTTGAAGCTCCAGAGACCACTTCATGCCCTCGTTCCAGAGGAGAATTCACTCGGAAAAAACCGAACAAATGAGTCAATCGGTTTTTCACGGAAATGGCCAATTTATAACTTGTTTTTTCCTCTATTTTCCGGCAATTTTCATTATTTTCACTTCTTCTTATCCCTTTCAGTGTTTTCCAATTTTCCGCTATAGTGTTTTTGCCTTCCTATCTAAAGCGAATGTATGGTCCAAATCCATGTTCGGGACATAAGACTTTTCCTTTTTTTCCAAAAGATTTAGCTTAGCCTTATTGAAACCCTGTACCTTCGTACAGTATGTATGAAGTTTCTGACTACACGACCTTTTTTATATTGTTTTCTCTCTGTGTACTCTCTCTCTCTCTCTCTGTATATCTCTCTGGAGAAAAGGTAGCGAAAGAGGCTTGTTTCTGTGCTGTTGTCGATGCTTTTAGAGAGTCGAGCCATCACGGAGAAGGGTTGTTGGAATTCTGTTCACCCAAAATCAAAATGAATACAGTAGACTCTGGACTACCCAGCCTTAATGTGGCGGAAAGACGGGCCGGATAACAGAATAGGCTAAAGTTCTATAAATGCTCACTTCCAATTCTCAGTCATTCATCAAAAAACACCAATTTTATACCGAAACCGCTCTTATTTGCATTTTCCGACCGCTAAATGCAGACGAGTGCTTAATGAATGCTTGTTATATACTGAACTGTACGTTTTAAAAACTTATTACAGAATAAATGGTCCAAGAATAAAAATATTTTTATTCATATCACATATAATATATATGACGTAATATATATATATATATATATGTTACGTCTAGAGCTCGGATTATATGCGTTAAAAAAGTGGCAAAATACGCTCTAAAATAAAGATAAATCTCCACTTAAGTAATGTCAAGATATGCCTCGAAATCAAAAATATGTGAAAAAAATCAAAACAAATTCATCTAATAAATTCGAAGTGAAAAACAGAAAAATATACGCATTAGTAAAGTGTAAAATTGTGAAAATGTGCATTTAAAAATATCGAAATATGTACAAAAACGGAAAAAGAAATATGCATATTGGGAAGCACTGAAGAGTATGGGCTAATCCAAGAGAAATTCCACCACTTCGCCTGCCCTGACCGTATGAGTGAACAAGTAGGTTGGTTGGATGACCGTATGAGTGAGTGACAGTATGTGACCGTATGAGAAGTGAGTGGGGCCGCTCATACGGTCACTCACACGATCACTCACTTGGTCGTTCGTGTAATTATTCACTCACTCACTCATGCAGACAATAACTCACTCACTTGGTCACTCATGCAGACAATAACTCACTCACTTGGTCACTCATACAGTTACTCACTGACCCCCATGACCACTCACTCGCTTATATAGTCACTCATGTGATCACTCCCGCACTCCCGCACACGGTCACTTACCCAATCACTTGGTCATTCACGCAGTCAGTCATTCAGTCACTCTGTCAGGACAGGCGAAATGTGTCGGGGACAAAACGTACAAGGGGTAAAATGTCATAAGCGAAATATGCGGATTCCATTTGAGTTAATTGCTCTACACTGCAAAGTGTTTTACCGTACAGTACTTTTGTGTACTACACAGAATGTAGCTTCCCAGCAACTTCATTTACACTTTCGGAATCTAGATGGTGCAAAATACCATTAAACACCCTCGAAAGAACAAACACTGATAAGGAATTAAATAATATATATCGCGCGCGAAGGTGATTTTGAATGAAATATAAATAATATCGTTATAGAGGGGTTCCGAAATATCTTCAAAAGATATTCTTATAAAGGGGTTTATCGATGTAAAGATATCGTTGTATCGGGAGGAGTTTAACATGTGACTATAAGCGATTCCAGACAAGAATTGAAAAAATATCGTTTTAGAGGGGTTTATTGCTATGTCGGGTATCGTTATAGTGAGGTCTTAGTATTTTAATGGGTATAAACTAATTTAAAGATGATCAAAAACGCTTTGCTATTAAAGTTTTTCTCGTGCTTTTCTCAGTTTCGGAGATAGCACCAGAAATTTCTGGAAATTACCACCAGGGGTCACTTTAGTTTATCTCATCTTATATAAAACATGCAATTTAGTACATCTAAAATTTTTTTTCTGTTTCTGTTCAGGGCTGCCCTTAACAGACGGCGCGAAAATAATAGCAGAGCCCCTTAGCCCCAGACTTTTTTCTTCTGTGAGAGAAGGGAATCGAAAAGATGAAAATAATGAACATTCCGAATAAATGCGGGAAATAATTTCAGAATTAGTGAAAGTTCAGAACAAAAGAAAAAAAAATACTTTTAGAATTGTTGAAAATTGAAATGAGATAACGAATTTTACGATCGCAATACATGCATTACATGCATTACATACAATACATGCATTAATTATTATGTGTAGTAAGTATATCATATAGTACGATTTATCATGGTCTACTAATGACGCGACACTTGGGTATTATCCATAATCGCCGGTAAAAATTATATTTTTTTGTACTTAAGTCGCTGATAAAAGTGATTAATATAGGGAAATTTATCAAACTTACAAAAATGCTCGGTGATTATGCATAATAACCGGTTATTATGCGTAATAGAGCCGTATTTATCACATTTACCGTTACATGTACACAAGCGACATAGAAAAATCTTCAGATATAAGAATCAAAATGGGCGAACCGAACGTGATTCTTATAAGCGGTGGCTAATGTATTTCCAACTACAGTAGTCAACACTTATTAGAATCACTGGTTATAAGAATCAACCGCTTATAAGAGTCAAATCGGCAAAAAGAAAGCAAAACGTTATTTCGAACGAATATTATTATAAACGGATTAAAATTTTTATTTTCTACGAAACTGCCTTAGTAGTGGCAACTTGTAACGTATTTTTGTTATTCAGAAGATTATTTTTGAGGACCACTTATTGTCACTCCCACCTTTGTAATAATCATCATATATTTATTGACTCCCCCCCCCCCCCCGCAGGGCCCTGTTAAGAGCATCATGCCCCCCCCCCCTCTCCCGGGGATAAGCGAGTTTTGTGAGGCCTGGCTAAAAACGTACATACTTTCGAATAAATTTCAATCAGATCTCATTTTGTGCGGCCCCTTCTTCTCTTGAAGCCCCCGGGCCGTGCCCGGGTGTACCTATACGCTGATGAGGTACTGCTCCCCACGAACAGTGAGGATTAGAGTTTTGTAGTTAGGTGAACTTCCACGAATGACAGACAGGGCTGCAACTAGAGGGGGGAAGCAGACGAGTATGGCGCCCCGAGCGCTGGATTAGAGCGGGAGCGCCGAATTCACTGTTTTACTACTCCTTGTAAATTATAAGGGGGCGACAAAATGAGTGCTTGCGCTGGCTGACAAAGTACCTATTTGCGGCCCTGATGACAGAACTTAAGAGGAGATTTATGGTAGAAAAAGAGAAAAAATCGAATCTCATAGGTCCTCCCCCCATCCCCTACCCCAAAGTTGTTCACTTTGGGAAACATCGATGAGTTTTGCGCTCGGACAATAGTACAGTTACTGTGTACATTTCCGTCAGTCTACTTTGGCAACGAACGATATGCTATGGATATTCAAACTGATTTAAAATTTTGAGAATTAAAAATTTTATATCTAACAAGAAGTTAAAAACGTTTTTTTTTGTTTTTTTACTGCAAAAACATCACAATCTTTTCTTAAGCGACCCCCCCCCCCTCTCCCCACTCTTTGCGCACTCCAGTGGTAACCATATAGGAGCAACAGAAAAAAAAATCTCCGGATATAAGAATCAATCCCTTATAATAGACGTCTTCAAAGTATGGTTAAGCGGGCCACACACAGTTAGCCCTTGGAGCTTTTTGTTGTGGCCCGCCGATCATTATCGAGAAATGTTTGAAAACATTGAAAGACGATTGATTCTAAAGAAATAATTTCGGAACGAATGAAAGAGAGAAATAATTCTAGAATTATTCAAAGAAATACTATAAAATTGATCAACCTTTTTATTTTCAGAATTTTTGAAGCAAAAATTTGGCAATTGGGGAAAAAAGTAATTTATAAATCAATCAGAGAAATAATTTCGTAATTTTTAGTAGAAATTATTTAATTATTAATAAAAGAATAACTATAATTATTGAAAGAAATAATTTCAGAATTATGTATATACAGAAAGGAATAATTATAGAGTCAATTAAAATAGTTTCAGATTGGCATTAATCAGAAATAATTGAACTTATCAGTAATCAATCAGAAACTTCTACAGAATTGATCTGAACAAAATTATTTCATAACTAATCAAAATTGATAATTAATAAAATGAATAATTTATGAAAAAAGAGTGTTCAATTATTTTTGCCCCTGTTCAGTTTCAGAAACAATAATAGAAAGAACTTAATAGGAAGGGGCTCCATTGGCCCCTTTCTATTAAGATGCGACTATAAAGTTGATAAGAAGCCCTTGTATATCTGGGGGAAAAGAAGAAGATTCTCTACCTTATAATTCTCTACTTTATAATTATAAAAACCCCATTATCGGTTGGTGGTCCGCGGGCTTCGTGGAACCTTTCAATCTGGCCCGCGGTGTTTGAAAGGTTGAAGACCCCTGCCTTATAAGAAGCAAAATGACTGAACCAAGCGTGATTCTTATAAGCGGAGGCTACTGTACGTTAGCCAAACTAGAGGCCAACCCGAGCAGTTGCATCGCCAAAATGTAGCAGCACTTCTCTTTATAAGGTCTCTCTGTGTCTCTACACATATATATCTCCAGAGAAGATTGGGTGATGGCACTGATTGTCCAGTTATTTCGGTTGTGCCGGCGTCCGGCGTCGGAATCACTTCGTTTTATTGGCCCGAAAGAAGCAAAAGGCCCAGCGAAGAATAAAGAAAAGAGGTTGTGCCCTTGCATTTGAACCCGGCGAGAGCCATGATTTGAGCACCAAAGCCATTGTCCCTAACGCAAATCAAATTGGGAATTCCCCCCTCGGCGCATCTATCTTTCATGCGGTGCGCCTCCGTGTGTTTCCTGCGTGTACTGCACTACCTCCAGGAGTGGGGTTCGCACTCATACCAGCAGCACGTGGTCCGACAGCCAAACATCGCAATATGACCCGGAGTATATAAGTCAGTCCCCATTGACATTCAGGTCCGTTCAGTCTCGTAGCGTTTTAATGGCGGAAAAAAGGAGAGGCCACACTACCGCCACCGCCCTTCTGTGTGTTATGGTTATTGCGAGAAAAGTTTCTGGAGCTGGTGGAGATAGACCATGCGCTGTTTTTTTGCGCCGTCGATTTTTCTTGTTTCAGAGGTTACAAGATGAAACCTGAATCGGAACTGCTGTTTTACTGTTTTTACTATTCGTTTCGCAATATTGAATATTGCTCTGGAAAGTCGTTACGTCTCGGGTCAAATTGTCTCCGGCTTTCATTTTCTAAATCCTCTCTCTTCTTGCCCCAAACTTGTATTTGTTGTAAAGTCAGTCCCACTTTCTCTTTCTACACCAATTTCTCCTCCATTACAACAATTCTTTTGCTCTAAGTGTTATGCACGTGAGTAATGCCTGCTGCCCGGAGTCCCAAATCGTCCTGGGGGGAAAAAAACCTATCCACATACAGTCAATAAATGCTTTCGAGCCCGAGCTTCGTTGTAATTTCAAGAAATGTACTTCTACAAGCTGTTCTAATTCGGCCTTTGTCTCATCAACCACTCGTCGTAGAGGAATTGCACCAATTTAAAAAATGCGCAAAATATGTTAAAAAATCACTGTGTACTCCAGTTTGAAGCGTAAAAATACAGCGTGTCATTGAATAAAAAATCTTAGTTCTTATACGGTCTCCCTGTCCTTTAACTTCCAATTCGGAAATCGTTGTCCTGTCTCTCTCGATTCCAAAAAATTAAATTTCATGTTTCTAAGTGCGATATTTTTATTTAGATATCGGAGAAAAGTTAGGAAAGGACAGCATAAATGAGGGAAAGAAGCGTTGCGCGTTAGTGTTTATGCTGTCCCCCCCCCCTCCCCCAACGTTTTTCTGATATTTGGATTCAAAAATATCTCAGCAAATATTGCACTTAGAAACATGGAATTTAATTTTTTGACCGCGAGAGAGACAGGGCAACAAATTTCTAACTGGAAGTTAGAGAACAGGGAGACCGTACAAATATTTAGAATTTTTTCAATGACACACTGTATTTTCACTCTTGAAATAAATACAAATACAACGCCACAACAGGCAAAATGCCCAACGAGGTGGCTGATAAAAAGATGCCCATAAAAATATGGATGTCATATATTTCAAAAAAACAGCAACCCAATTAAAAATGCAATTAACAAAAATTGTAAACAATATATACGCATGATAAAATATTATACAACGCCCATAAAGAATACTTATGGTTGTCTTATTCTAAGAATGGATAGAGCTTCTCGATTTACCCCAACATGTTTATCGTAT
Source organism: Pholcus phalangioides (assembly GCF_987345545.1). Lineage (NCBI taxonomy): Eukaryota > Metazoa > Arthropoda > Arachnida > Araneae > Pholcidae > Pholcus > Pholcus phalangioides. The sequence goes on along the minus strand of NW_028301616.1, from coordinate 1,111,221 downwards.
TTCTTTTTAAACGTGTCAATTGTGTTACAATTTACTACCTCCGGGGGTAAGCTATTCCATTTATTAACAACCCTATTAGAGAAAAATTCCCTGCGACACCATAGCCTTGCATTGCCAATCACCAATCGATACTAGTGTCCCCTTGTAAAAGCAGTCGATTGGCGGTGTACTAAAAGTTCATGGTCCATCCTATCCATCCCATTTAAAATTTTGAACACTTCGATCATATCTCCTCGACACCTGCGTTCATCCAATGTAAACATATTCAAAAAATGAAGTCTCTCTTCATAACTCAAGCCCTGTGTGCCAATAAGGACACGCGTAGCTCTTCTCTGCACCCCTTCAACCAAGTCTATGTTTCTCTGCAGGTATGGCCTCCAAAACCTTACAGCATACTCCAGTCCAGGACGAACTAAGCCTCGAAAAAGCGGACACAGTGATTTTTGAGCATATTTTGGGCATTTTTTAAATTAGAGCAATGCCTCTTCGACGAATGGTTGATGAGATAAAGGCCGAATTAGGACTTACAGGAAACGTAAGTCCCTGTACATCAGGGGTACCCGTATATCAGGGGTCTTGAACGAACGTGTGGCGCTCGGAGCTTTTTTGTAGTGACCCGTCGAACATTTTCAGAAAATGGTTGAAAACATTAAAGTATGATTAATTCTAGAATAAACTGATGGAAACTCAGAATCACTGAAAGAAATAATTTTTGAATTTTCGAAACAAATAATTTCAGAATTGGTGAGAAAAAAAGAACTTATAAATCCTTGAGAGAAATAATTTCGTAACTTCTGATAGAAATTATTTCACAATCAATAAAAGAACAATTGCAAAGTTATTGAAAGAAATTATTTTAAGCTCTTGAATATTGAGAAGGAAAATAATTTCAGAATTACCGGATTAAGCAATTGAAAAAATCATTTAAAATGAAAATTAATCAGAATTAATGAATTTAATCATTAATTAATCGAAAACTTTTTCATAATTAGTGAAAAAAGTTATTTGAGAACTAATCGAAATTGATAACTAATAAAATAAGTAATTTCAGAATAAATAAAAATCTTCAGTTATTTTTGTCGCTGTTTAAGTCGAGGCCCTTTTTTGGCCTCTTTTAAAAAGATATCATTCAATCACGTGAGTTGACAGTCCGCGGGTTTCGCGAGAAGTTTCAATTTGGCCCGCGGTATCTGAAAAAAGGTTGAAGACGCCTCTCCTATATGTTACTATTGAGAGGAGTATTAACAGACTTTTCAACCGGGATGAATTGAGATTGGGATCACTGAAAATTTTTTCCCGATATAAGGGGAAGCTGAAAAGCAGATTAGACCAGGAGATATTAACCTAAAAATCAAGAACACGATCAGCTCATCGACCCGTGGGTTTACTTTAAATTCATAAATGCTTGTTAGTAGGGTTAGGATTTTTATGACCTAAAAAGTGATAGAAAATTCTCCCTAAAAATGCAATTATGTCCTAAAAAACTGAAAATATGCCATAAAAACTATAAATTTGCCTTACGAAGTCGAAAAAATACTAAAAATTTCCCTTGTTCCGGTACCGTAAACGCGGACTACTTGGACCCTAGAACCCTTCTTTGTCCCAAAACGATAGAATAATAAAGCGTACTCTAATTAATACTACTACTAAACTACAAATACACCACGTCCATATTCCTCTGCGGAACTTCTAACGAATCGATACATGTTGGAATATGCGTGTACGTGTTACGAACCTAACGTGAGGATTGTTTCTGTTAATGCTTGTTACAGTGCAAGTGTTTCTCAACCTTTCTAAACCCAAAGACCAGTAAAACGTCTGAAACCATTCGACGGACCACTCGCGTCCCGTATCACGTTACATTTCTGTATTTTTAGTGGTTCTGAATTTCTTTTCATACATTTGTCCCGTTTTTTCAATGATGTTTATTTGAATTAATAATGTTCACTAAAATCAATAGTAAACAGCGTTTTCATAACTTATGATAATTTTGGGTATAAATAGAAATATTAATCTCAAATTGTCAAGTTAAATTGATTTTTTTTCTCCATTTTTTCAGCAATTTTAACTGCAACTGGGGATTTTGCTGACTTATGGCAACGTTTTTAAATGCATCCCGTATTCAACTTGATTTTTTACGCTGTGGTTGCACGCGGTTTTTCCTCTCTCAAAATCTTTCAACTGTGAGGGTTGTAATCGAGCTTTTTGTTATATTAGGTATTTGCCTATTTGGAAACACAATTCAATGCTTCTAACTGTAGTACGATTAAAATTTCGTTCAATCTTTGATTTTTTCCGAAAACATTAATTAAAAATATAAGCTGTGGTAAAAAAAAACTTCAGAAATGCACCCTCCTTTGGCCCAACATAGGGACAAAGTAAGAGAAATAAGAGGGCAGGATTTTTGCAACCCTTGATGATTTTTTTTTTTTGTGAATGAACTTGAAATAATTATGTTCTTTTTTTTAAATGTTTATCTTATTTCAAGTTTTTATTTCCAGACTAGAAATATGATTTATAAATACAAGCGTTAGCATGGAAGTCGAGGTTATGCAGACTACAGCAATGGCCACCTTCAAAACTGTTTACGTACAATTAGATCTGTTGAAATACACCAAACGCAACCCGCTGATAAATTTAAAATATATACCTCGAAGCACCGTTAAAAGCACACTTAAAAAACACATTTTCTAGCAATCCAGATCATCCCAAGGTTTTAAGTGCCGAGGAGGAACTAGTATTTGCTGATCACGTGACAAAATGTGTGATTATTGTGTGATTCCTAATACAGTAGTTAATCCTTCAAAGCCTGTTGAAAGAAATCTTTTTTTGATCGATTTCTAAGGCTTAATACTGTGGGATCGTTCAAATATTACGTCATCATCGAGGTGGGGGGGGGGGAGGGAGTTTCCGATTTGCTGACTTTTGATGACAAGGGGGGAGAGGGGTTTGGATAATGCTTGCGTCATCAACTACCCTTTATGAAAATATTAGTTAGGATTCAGAGGGGCAGAGCTGATGACGAAATTTTGCTGACGAGGGGGTCAAAATGGTTAAAAATTTGCTTAGGTAATACTTGAACGGCCCCTGTTTAGCAAAAATTGGAAAAAAAAAACCATGTAGATAATTGTTATTTTTATTATCAATGCAAGTTAAAATACACTCATGTCCATAAATTAAGGATAATGCCAGCTCCGGCAAATAAAGGTTCAGAAACAAAACAAACGTTACTTATTCATAAAGCCCATTTATTAAACAAAAGATAAAGAACAAAAACGATGATGTATGTATGATACCATTCATAAAAACTACGATTTTTGCTCCCTGGAGCAATTGTAAAAAACATCTCCTTTACAAAAACTTACTATTACATGGTTGGTACGATGGTTAATACATTGTATGTCTCCCATGCGATGAAATACAGTCCGTACAACGCCTAGGCATGCTGAGTATCGAATTATCGATCTGATCTTGGGGAAGATCACTCCACTCAGCAAGCAATGCTCTCCGAAGTTCCGGTACACATGTTGCAGGTGGTTGACGGGCTGCAACTCGTCGGCCAAGCATGTCCCACACATGCTCTATCGGATTCAAGTCAGGTGAGAATGCTGGCCATTCCATACGGGTTATATCCTCAGATTCAAGGCATTCGTTTACGATGTTTGCTCGGTGAGGACGGCGTTGTCATCCACGAACACAAATTCTGCGCCCATGGCAATGCCCTTCTTTTGGCAGTTACTGCCAAATACCGATCTTCATTCGGCGTTGCAACTCGGGGGCGAACTGTACTGTAACGTCTACTGACATTTCCGTTATCTTGGAATCGTTGCCAAAGCCTAGAGATGACACTGTGGGCAATTCCAAGTTCCTCGGATACTTCCATCTGAGTACGCCCACATTCCAGGCGGCCGACAATTCCACCACGTAAAAAATCATCCACATGCGTCCTCTGTGTCATAACTATTCGCTTATGGCACTGAGCGACTTACAGAACTCTTGTGAACAATTTCACTTCTTTGCCACCATTCCTTATATACTCCCCTTCTTACACTCTCGTCATTGTGACGTACTATCGGCATCATCTGGTGGCTTCCTGAAATTTGAATATCATTCTTGCAGATGTGTGTGATAATTCTACAGGTGAAATTTTTACTTTAGATTTCGATTTCCGTGTGATTCTGAATTATCCTTAATTTATGGACATGAGTGTATAAATTTTATACCAAAAATTGAAGTAGTATTTATTACGAGCCCAGGTTCAAAAAATACCTTAGCTCTCCCTTTAATGCTTTAAGATAGGAAAAACTGAAGTGGGCCATAGTCAGGCCCACATACAAGGGTAACATTGCCCCAAAATGTTTTAATTTTTTTAATTAGCTGAAGTTAAAAGAAACGTTTTTTATTTACAGGCACATGATATAAGATAGCCTATCGATATGAGAAAAAGGTTGCCAGAACCTCAATAATACTAATAATATTGGGCTTATTGGAAAGTGAATTATAAATTTTTTAAAAATGAGAGCAAAAGTGGCCCGCGTTCACGGTAATGCAAGATAGCTGCCCCCGACCCGCTCCTGGCGTCATCCGGGAACAATTTTGTTGATTCGACGCCCGAGAGGAGTCCGCCCAGCATGAGAGGCTTGGTGAACTACTCTCACTACTCTCGTAAGTTTTGGGTCAAAATAAGTCAAGTGTCTAGTGCTAGTTTTGCCTCAAAGGTCAATTGAATCACTATCACTACTTGTGCAACGTGATTCACCGGAACGCCTAAGGAGATTCGCCCCGCTTTCGGGGAAAACTCCTTTATTTATATGCCAACGAGAGTTTCAAATGCAGTCGATCCCGCTTATAACGTTGGCGTTTAGATCGTTTTCCCGCTTAGTACGACAAATTTTCGTGAATTTAAGTTTTTTCCTATATTGATAATGGATAGAGATAAAAGATTTAATAAATTTAAATCTTTTTCCGGATAAAACGTTTAAATTTTTTGCTATTCCCCTTTACAACGTTCGGAAAATTTACATCGGGCTTTTCCCTCCCTTAAAATTAGTTTATCACTTTTTCACCCTTATTTTCATGTAAAGAAACGAAAATGGTGGTTATGACTGTGAAAAAGCGTTGGATATTCTTTTTCTTGTTCTCTCACTTTGTACAAAAATAGTGAGCAGAGCATAATTGCCCTTAACAGACACCCCTCAGAGGCGGTCACTCTTCTTTTACAGCCATATAATATTTCCCCCGTATAATAGAAAAATGCATTTCAAACCCCTGACTAACAATCACCCCTCCCCCCCCCCCTCTTTTACGAACGACTTTTTTTTTTGTTCCGCCACTGACCGCAAAAGAGAGGTTTTACTGTATTATGAGCAATATTTATTTGAAAAATTATAAAAAAAATGATTAAGCTTAAATAAACCTTCAAAAAATGCATTTATTCTGAAAATTATTTGATTTTATGCATTCATATGCATTAATGCCAAAATATGCAAATGCATGTGCACATAATCCAGGCTCTAGTTTTAACAAAAATAATTGCTTTTTATTTAATCTCCATACGTATCGTAATGTTCGTTAATAAATTAAAAACGACATAAAAAAAACTATGGTCGGTGTAAAGCTGTCGTAATTCTTATAGACATTTCCCGCTTATAACGTTTTTAGTTACGGTTTCTTCAAAAACGTTATTAGCGAAATCGACTGTACGTCTGTCGATGGCGAACACATTTATATTTTTATTACACTTTATATACAATTGCGCGGCAAGTGAAAATTTCATAAAATTTAAAATTTTAAAGTTTCTGAATTTTTTAAAATACTATCACTTCACATATCTTAAAAGGTCTAGTTCGTGGCATTACGAACCAACATTTTAAGACGCAAAACAATTATTTTTATGCAGAAATTCAAATTTGGGCAAATGAAGTTGAGCAAGTGGTAGTGTGTGTGTATCCTCACATTTTTGTTTTTTTCCACTTTTGCTTGTAAACGAAAAATAATAAAAAAAACGAATGAAAAATACCAAAGAATATATATATATGTGAATGACCAAAGTGTGTGTGGATATGTTCCCTTTTTGGTAGAAACGACCCATTTTAAATTGTAATTTCGACCAAAACTATCCCCGTTTGAATAAACCCTGTTGCATAATCCTACAGTTTCAGAAACCATTGAAAAGTACATTTCGAAAAAAAAAATGGAAATGTTCCCTTTTTTGAAAATAAGCTCCTCTCACACACACACACATTTAGTAATCATAGTCCATGAAATCACCCGATGAATCGTAACAAGTACAATTACAAATTCAACGCCACAACAGACAAAATGCCCAACGAGGTGGCTGCTCTATCGCAATGTTTTTCAACCTTTTCTAGCCCGTGGCCCCTTTTGGCGATATTTTCTTTTCTTGCCCACTCGTGTCTCGTCCAGGGTCACGTACTCTCGTGCTGGAGTGAGGCCCTTTCTACTTATTGCACTGAATTTCATCAAAACTATACTTATAATGGGAAAAAATTTATAAGATCGAGCTCTGGAACCTGGTCCAGGCACGGATCTCTGGAAGTTTGTGGGATGATCATCTCTCGTAAGAGCCGAATTGTAAGGGAAAAAATAGGTCTGTATAAAATACGGGACAGTCCAACGAACCTCAGGAGGGACGATAAATGGCCTCTCCCGACGCATCACCCTGTGTCACTGCCTACCCTGGGCTGGAGTACTGTGAGCTTCGTGACGCTCCTGGGAGTCGCGACGCATACTTTGAGAAACAATGGTATAGGAGACCAATAACTACTGAAATTTTGAACAAATAAATCAGTGCCTGGGTGTGTATGTTAGCATTTTTCTCAACTTAATTACCCTTTTCCTGAGGCTACTCAAGCACGGCTCTTAATCAGCAGATAAGGAGGCACATCCTCCAAAATACCCTCGCTTTTAAATTATTTTGCTCCAATGGATAGCGCTATTCACACGTTGGCCATTACCATGAATTTCGCATGTTTTGCAAGCCAGTTAAAACCGTGTGGACGGGATGAAAAAGCAATTAAGTCTATCTTATTTAGAGAGTATCTTCTCCCATTTTCCATGCTTAAGAGGGGACGAGAATACGCAATAGACGCGTTTAAGAAATCTGCTCTTGAAAAAGTTGGGGCCGAATCCCAAGGGTGATGATCATACGGATGAAAAGCTCCGTGTTTTAATGCCCCGGGTTATTATATTTACCAATCACCACCGATCTACTACTACTACTACTCCAGTGTAGAAGACAATAATAAAAAGGAATGTATATATCACGAACAAAAAAGATGCAGGTTTTTCAGGACGGGGGGGAGGGGGGGGGAAGGTAATGTACGTACAAGCGAAAGTAAAGAGCGAGGAACGTAGAGTGTGTATGGAGTGGAGGCCACCGACCGATCTTTGGGGTCCCACGAGACCCGTCAACTTGTAATACAATTTCCTATGAACCCTTGCGCAAACTACGATGAATTAAATTCGTGTTTCGTAGATGATGGTCGGTGGTGGCAGTAGCGGAGAAAACAGCCCAAAGAGAGTAAGTACACGGTGGCAAAGGTTGGGTGAACTGACGCTAGTACATAGTATGTACGTATGTATGTATGTATGTATGTAGTTGTTGTAGTATATTAAAGGCTGTTGCCGGATGACGGGTGGGGGATGGGGAAAAAGCGAAAGGCGTTTGATAGCGACCTGTCTGGCGTTGGTTAATATGGCCTATGAGACATTCTAGTGAATGCACTCCACGTAATTGAATCAGGCGCATCAGCAGTCGGCAATCGGGATTTTTGGATAGTTGGTGGGAGGAAAGTATATGTACGTATATATTAAGAGAGAGAGAATGGAAGAGTGGTGGTGGGGTAGGAGGCATGGCCGGAATTATCTTCAGCCGGAGCTTTATGCTTATGAGCTAGAACTCTAGAGCTCTTAATGGCGATGAGGAGAGAACACACACGCACACATAAGTACGAGAAGGTGGAGGAAAAGTCGCAACGACAGCTTCAATCATGGTCGGTACATATTAAAGGCTCCTTCTTTGTTTGTCACATTGAAGGGATGGGCTCTCGTGCAAAGACTCCACCCTATCTGTCGGTCGGTTCGCGCAGTAAGTACTACGATATCATCGGATGGGATGGGATGAGTATCCAGCTGATCATCCTTCCATCTTTATCGAAGATAAGCTCGAAATAAGCTGTCAAAGAAATCTCGAAGAGGGATGTAGCGGCATTTCCCAATGGGTTTGTTTTTCTCGATTCCATTTTTTCCTATTTTTCTTCGAGTTTTCTGTCTTTTACTTTCGAGATTGGATTTGGATCTGTTGTGAAGACTCTTTGATTGGATTCGAGTTGGAAAACGAAATAATTCTTTTTCGATATAATTGATGTTATTAAAGAGTTCTTACACCATATGCCATAGGAGGAGCTTATTTTCATAAGGGAACATTTCCACTTTTTTTCCGAAATGCCTTTTTTAACGGTTTATGAATTTTCGGGATAAGCTGTGTCAAATTATGAAACCAGGATCATTCAAACGGGAATGTTTTTGGTAGAAATTACTATGAAAAGTCAGTCGATTCTATCAAAAGAGAACACATATCCACCTTTTTCATATACTTCGATATCTTTCCATCTCTCGATAACGGGCACCCAGAAATTTTGTCCGCTAATAAGGAGTGTCCGTTAATGGATAGTAAGATACATTGAGTCCCGTCGACGTAATTTAAAATTGTGTCCGTTAGTGGAGAGTGTTGACGGGAGTGTTCGTTATGAGAGGTTCTACTGTAAAGTTATCGCGTTTCTTATGTTAATGAAGAGAAGGCACAGTAAGGAGTACCTTCCTGGGCTAGTTAAAACCTTCTGAAATCCAACGGCGACGTAGAAATTTTCAATTATTCAGACTTTGACCAGCTCAAATTTTAGTCAAAAGTTAACATTTCCACTAAATTTCTTTGAAAACGGAACATTTCCAAAATTCAAATAATAAATTCAGATAAAGAATGAGCTTAGATATTTCTGCAGCAAGATTTAGTCCAAAATTGCATGATGATGATGATGATGATGATTCGCGAGCACCCTGGTCCTCTTCAAAGTCTCAACACAACGCGACTGATTTCATACGCGACATCTTGATCGATGCCCGAATTGAATAGGAATTTCCCTTCATAATTTAACTATGTACACATTGATGCTCCTCTTCTAATGATAGGCATGCAATGGTGCTCTTGACTCTGTAATTAGGAAAACTATTGAGAGATACTCCTTACTCCATGGTTAAGTTTAGCTCATCCAAGAGGATGTCAAATTCGGGTACATGTTGATAATGTCTATTTCGAGGTCGACAGCTGTGGAACATATTCATTCTGTAACAATGAATCAATGTAAACATGGAAACACGTTTTTCTTTTTATCGTGCCCTTCATACAAACCCTGCAGACGAAAATATCCACCCACCCTTCTTGAAATCTGAAAGTGGTTTTGTTGTTCCTCTAAATTGTTCTCAACCAGGTACAATGAGTGTTAGCAGTTTTGAACTCCGCAGAGGAATGTATACGAGTTGTATGTACGGTTAAGTAAGTAAGTAAATTAGTAAGTTATATATAGGTAGGTGGTGGTATTTATCACCTGAGTATGAAACAGCACCAAGTGTGGATGAAGCGGGACATCATCCCCCCCACGAAGAGACTGATGTAAGAACTCAAACGTGTGTGAAGTCAGCGGAATTTTTTTTTACACTGTGGCCTCGTTGATTTTTCAATGGCAGAAACGTAAGATCGTATTTGCTTCAAGTTATGTTTGCTTGTGATGAGCTTGGGGGGCAGAGAATAAACTATCACATTCCTTTGAATAGGGTTGCCAGACGTCTTCGTTTAGGTAGAAATGTCTTCTATTCTTTTTATGTCATTTCAAGCGTCCTTTTACGTTTTAGAAAATTTGCGCTTTTGTCCTCATTTTTAGGTTTCCAGAATTTTTCTTTTTTTTCTGGGGAATTTTTTTCCCCACTGTGACACATATGTCTCTGCATTGATATGGGTTTGCATGTGTGTGTGTGTTTGTTTAACGCGCTTAGACAAATCGCCATCAAAGTTCCCAAAATGCAAGAACCCAAGTTGCCTTCAAGCGGGGCAGATGGTATCCCAATCATGGCGCAGCTTGCTCCTGGGTAAAATAATTAAAAATTTAAAAAAAAACAGCTCTGGAAGAAGAAAATCACAACACTCATTTTGAGAATACCATTGTTTCACCAATAGTTAAAACTGAAGTAGGGAAGGGTGGGGTGTTCAGGGTAGAGTTTAAGAAGACAAAGGAAGCTTTCAGAAATAGTAGTGAATGTAAGAAAAGACAAGATTCATTAAAAACGTAAACCTCTCTTCGCCTTGCCCTAGGCAAAGCTATAAAAGTGACCAGACGGCGTGAACATTTCATAATACGCGAAGAGAGACCAATTGCAATTTATTCCCCCCCCCCCCGATTTAGTTGGGGAAAATTATTGTTGTGGTGCTGGTGGGTTTTTGTCGGCACAGTGGCGCCATCTGTTGTGAACGTTAGGGAAAGTGACGCTAGTAGGGCGCAGGCGTCCTGCTTTCTCGGTTTCGAATCTGGTAACCCTACCTTCGAGAAGCTCATAAAGAAAAATCGTGGAAGCAGGCGAAAGAATTTTCTTGGTCCAAACGAGGTGACATTTCGCTTCAAGGCTAACCTGGACGTCGTTCAAAAAGCACAACGGACGAAAACATTTAACAAAATTCGCAGTGTGAAAAAAAGTGTTTGATTGTTGCCAAACAATCTCGGAGTTGGAATCATTGACTGGAGTTTGATGGTTTTCTTGAGAACCAGCAGTGGCACCACAAATTCAAGTATATCTGCCACTTTAACTTCTAATATCAAATAGAGATGGCAGCACTTCTTTAACAGGTAATACTCATAATTTTGGCGTCACCTCCGTTAAGGCAGCACCTCCTGAAGATAGAAGGCCTCCACACTCTGCTTGTGACGTCAGTAAGTTGTCCATTTTCCCTCAGAGTATTAAGGGGGAAAAAATTCCCTGCTCGTGCCAGTGTAATCGTTGTGAGGAAAAGAAATGATCGGGCCCAGAATTGGCGATTTCTATGCCCCACATCCAATCATTATGCTGTATTTGTGAGTCGATCAGGAAGATTCTACGCCAAAATAAGAAGAAACGAAATAGGATGCCGTGTTTCAAAATGTGGCAAACTTTCTAGGTAGTCTGAATGACGTTTATGGTAAGCCATGCGGAGGCCTTCTATCGCTAGGAGGTGCTGGTTAAGGCCACACATATACACACACGCAGCACGTTTCGGCATGCACACATTCGAGAGAAATTCCCCAGAAAAGTGTTTAAGAGGAACATTTACGGCTAAGTAATACTAGTAGCAGCTCTGAATAGAAGACAAACACAGGGCAGGGCCTCATAGATGTAACATATTGAAATAAAAATATTCTTTCCTCCAATTTCGAATCCACAAAACATTTTTATTGAATATTGTTTTGAGAATGTAATGTTGGGACTTTCTTTTTGTAATGCAGCGTCCATGTCTGAAGCGATGGTCTGCAAAAACCTCAACAAAGTGAGCGTCAAACGATTACGCAACAGGAACAAAAATATGTGGCAGTCACCGGTGACTTTCTCTAAAAAAACGCAGTAGTCGCTCGAGTTTAACGTTGGGAGCAAAAGTAATTGCAGAGAGAAGAAGAGGGCTCTCGTCACGCAAAAGAGGCATTTAGCCGTGCGATTCGTAGATCTGTAGAAGATGCGTAGTCTTCATTCTTGTACGGTCATTTTGCTTTAATAAAATCACCTTTTGAAACAGTTTCTTTGACTACATGTAGGCTTACAATTGTCGTTGTTGCGAGGGCGTAGAAATACCGAATTTTTCCTGCTGTTGTTTCCACCAAAAGGAAACAAAACCTGATGCAAACAGTCTGTCATTGAAAAAAAAAACCCCAAGGGGATCTCTAAGTAACGCAAGAAACAATCATTCTGACTTCGTAGAAACCTTTCCTCAAAGACGCTGCTTGACTAACTGTTGTCTGATAATAGTCACATGCACCCATTAAGTGAAAGTAGTAACGTCTCTTCCCCCCTAGGAAAAAAATATTTTTCAGTCCCTCTCGTATACGCATCCAAACGACATATGACAGCTTTTGTCTCCATTGGGTCCGAATTCGGTTGGTTGCAATTTCTTACGGCAAGAAATCGGACATACACGTGAGAGAGACCAATGATCCTAATCCAAGTCGATCCATGCATTCACACTGGGAAAATGTTCGTGTTTGCCTGAGTTCCTTGCAACATTGTCGTGACCATCAAGAGTTCCATGAGAAACCAAAACTATAGAACTCTGGTCCAACTTGATTTAGCACAATGCTAATATTTTAATGGGATGCTCAATCCCGGAGGTCGATAGAACACTCTGCGGTGACCATCGAGCACTGTTACATGCATGTTCATCGTGAATGAATAGGCTTACGGTTATACGAACGAAATAGGTTGAACATGAGAAAAATTGCGCTTACCTGTGTGAATATATGTATGCTTCTTCATGTCTGACTTCTGATGGAACCGCTTGCCGCAATACTGGCACGGGTAAGGCCTGGTGTCCGAGTGTATCAGCAGGTGAGTCGACAAGGTTGAGGAGCGCTTGAACGACTTGCCGCACTGCTTGCACTCGAACGTCCTCTCGGCCGTGTGGATCGCCTTGTGTTGGCTCAAACTGACCTCGTGGCCGAAAGTCTTGTTGCAGAGTTCGCACGCGAACGGCCTCTTGCCACTGTGCGACCGCCTCGAATGCACCTCGAGGCCGTGAGGGGTGCTGAATATCTTGTCGCACTTGACGCAGGAAAACACGTCCCCGCTCACCGTCGGGTACCTAATGGCTGTCTTGAGAAAATGCGGGTCGAGCCCGTGGTGATGGTGGTGGAAGTGATGCGGATGCAACTGCTTCGCTAGCGTCGACGCCGACGGGCCCAGCCCGAATAACGGGAACGAAACGCAATGAGCCGTCAGTGGCGGGAACGGCCTAAATATGTCCGTGATCACCTCGCCGCTGCAGGGATGACCGGCTGTCGTCGGGGGCGACGAGGTGCCCCGCAACAGCATGCCAGACTGTTGATCCTGGTGGTGGTTCTGTTGCGGGAAAGACGGTGGAGACGTGTGTGGAGCATTCGACAGGAGTAGAGAAGGGCTACGAAAGTCATTGGGCCAAAGTCCGAAACTCAAGGAACGCAGGTCACTGGCCGCCGAGCTGTTCGGTAGGTATGGCACTTGGAATGAGAAATCTTTCGGAGGTGGCGTCCGGCTCGTTTCCGAAGAAGGAATGTCCAGTTTTGACCCTGGAATGAATCAAGCAACAGTGAATGATACTAATTAGGCTTTTGTGCGTCAAGGTGTGCATGAAAGTATAGTAAAAATCAAGTTATTAGCCTGTGGTCCCTATTCAGCCTGGTCCAATAGCCATTTGCAAATATTCGCTAACCCACGCAATGTTCGCCTCCCAGTGCTGCGAAGAAGCACCAGTGGCATAGACTAGCTACACAATGGCTTGGTCTGATCAAATATTCCTTGGCGAGTTTTGCTTCGAGAACACTCTCCAAGGATACTAATACGCGAACGCGTGTTGGGACTATTGGCGTTCTTCACCAATGTGTGTCCAGATTGGAAGATCCGGAAGGAAGACGGCTCCTTGGACTTGGACTGTGAACTGGAAGTTCCTGGTCGTTCTCTTCGACCAGCCTAAAATAGGATGGCCTCTTCAAGCCTCCAACATCTGACAATCATTGCCAATACTCCAGCGGCCACACAACTTGCCCATGACCAACATTGGAACGTATTGAGCCAGGCTGGACACCAGTGTGGGCCTCGACTTTACTCTATACTAACAATTTAGAAGCTGGGTGTGATTTTATGGTGTTACTTAAGGGTGGAATACTGGAGAAAGTCTTCCATTCGGTAGTCTACAATTCTCGAAAGTCATAATAAACTTTCAAAGCTTGTTGGCATATTGCCAGAATTGCTTCTTCCGCAACATTTCCCAATCGCATGGAACCCTACTCGCGCATTCAAGCCTATATCTGTGTGACTTGCCAAGATCGAAAGTGGTGTGTGAGGGATGACGAGTCACGGACGGAACAAGCAAAACGCGCCAAACAAGTCCACGGTTTGTGGGGGTTCCGATATTGTCCATTGACTGCTTGCAGATGCTTGCCTTCAAATAAACGTCTCTGCATAAGGACCAATCAGGTATATAAAATAATAATTAAGACACAGACACAATCGATCTCTTGCCGATTTATCACTTTCCAGTTCGATGGACAGATGGCAGCACTTGAATCAGATAACACGCACGCCTCGGAATAAAATCAATACAATCACTTCCCGGCATACACTTCCACTCATCTGTCATGGTACTTGTATGTACATATGCATGCTCGCTTTGACAAGGAAAATAATTTTTTTTGATTTTCTTTCTTTTCTCATTTTCTCTCAAGTCTCCGTCCGTGGGTCCTCCTAAGTTTGACGTTCGTCTAGTGCACGTTGATTGGATCGCAATGAAATATTTCGTGGCATCCGTACGCATTGATGGGAAATTTGAGCAAACCACTCAAGGACAACGCATTGGGCAACATGCATCGACAGGTCCAAGAAATAGTTCTTCCACGTACCTGTCGACCCCCCCCTCTCCCCCCCCCCCTGTTTTTCGGTGGCTATATTTAAGCAAGCTGACCAGGCGTTTTGAATGACTCCGTCTGCCAGCTACAGTAATTCCGGCCCATGAGCCATGGTCCTGTGGAATTTCAACTTTCAGACGTTTCGTTTGCAACAGGAGTCTTCAACCCATGGCCCGCGCACTAAATGTGGCCCTTCCAGCTTTCCACTGTGGCCCGCCGTTTACCATTTTTAGAAAATAACTACTTTACATAAAAAAACTATTGAATTCCAAAAATAATTCATTATATAAAGACAGCTGTGACCCCCACTGATATCTGAACTGTTGTATTTAGAACCGGAGATACTTTCCAGATCCATAGTAAGTCTGTGCATTTGATACATTGAAAAGGCCATCGGAGACACAGCAAAAACAGCTATTGAGGCCTATGATTTCATATAGGCTACATATTTCAAGAGGCCAAATTCGACATCCAAAAGGTATCGCCTACATAATTACAGAATTTACAGATATGCTGAAAAAATGCCTTAATGAAAGAAATAATTTTAGAATTATGGAAAAAAATAATTTCATAATTAATGAAAGTTTTTAAAATTAATGAAAAAATAATAATTTCAGAATTATCGGGACAAACTTCAGATTTAATAAAAGAAATAATTGATTAAAAATAATTAATTAATGAAGGAAGTTATTTGAAAATGAATCAAAATTCAAATTTAATGAGATAAATAAATTCAGAGTTGACAAAAGTGTTCAATACATTTGGAGAACCCCGTTAAATAACCGTGAATACCACGGTAAGACGTGGTGGCCCGCGGGCTTCGTGGAAAGTTTAATTTGGCCCGCAATGTCTGAAGACCCTGGTCGTATAGCGAAGGAGATCACAGTGACTCCGCTCCATCGGAGATTTCTCCACAAATGTGGACAGAGAAGCAAGTTCCACTATGACATATGGCTATTTAGCCCGGAACACTATCTCATCATCATCACGACACCGGCCATGATAGCCTTCGTTTTCAGGTTCCAAGGATCCCTTAAAACGAATGCATAATCATAGAACTGCCGAACTGCCCGGTCCCAACACATGCGAGTCGACGCAAAAGGACCACGACTCCAGGGGATACCTCACAAGACTTGAAGCACTACATACAGCAGTTTTAGGGAGTTCCTTCCCATCAAACCTTGTGCCGATACCACCGCTTCTAATTCGATTTGCAGCTCCGGATAAAGAGAGAGAGAGGAGAGATTCCTCGCAAAACCCCAAAGGGATTAGAGGGAACCTGAACTTCTGGATTAAGGTTACCAATGATACATCCTACCCCATCACCCTACAGTGAAGTATCATCTCTTACACCCGATAATTTGGCAACCCCACCACCATAAATGGCTCAATCCAGTTACGAAATAGGGTTCCAATTCCCCCAACCTTCGTCAATGTTAAGTGGGGGGAACCGTTCTCCCCCTCTCGAGTATCGGTGTGAATACACTGTAGTGAGGGTACGAAGCAAATTGTGTACGCGGTATAGAGACGTTGAGGGGGTTACTGGGGGGTGCCCCTAAACGGTTCCGACGCACACAAAAAAACGGTATGACTTGTGGGTACCAAAAAAGAGCTTCTGGTGAGGAAGTGCAAATGATTCAATTGGCCGTATGAATATATGAACGGCGGAAAAAATCACATATGTAATAAATACAGTGTGAGAGAGAGAGAGGAGTTTATTGTAAGGTAAGTGCAGGGGAGAAGCCGATCACCGCCTTTTCATGCTGTATAATAAAAAAAGGAGGGAAAAAAAAGCCAATTTCGCGGCTCTTTTGACAGTCGAGTGCTCGGTAAAAAGAGAAAAAATTACGTAAAAAGAAAGAGCATAAAAGAGAGGGTAAATGTGCATTTACATGAAGCAGGCGTTGGAAAGGGATAGCACATATGTGCAAGTAGGAGGGAGGGATGTTGCAATGATAATAATGCCATCAACATCCATTCGATTATTCGCAACGTTAATCGATTAAAATGATTTCAATGAGTTATTCATGAGTGGCAGAAAGAAATTAAGTTGCTGTCGCGACCCCTGATGTCGATTTTTTTCAAAAATGACTTAATTTTTTTTTCGTTCAATCGCAAATTAAATGCAAAAAATTTCGTGTGTATCGATTAATTTGTTCCTTCAAAATAAAACAGAGAAGCAATGAAATATTACGGGGCAAATGTGACGAATGCCCGACGAGGTTATTATGCATAATCACCGATCATTTCGGTAGGTTTGATAAGTTTTGCGAATTTATCACATTTACAAGTGATTATGTATAATCAAAATCCCAGAGAGCTCGTATTGGTGAACATGGTAAATCGTCAATTAATTACATACATTTACCAAACATTTCTCTCTAACTTCAGTCTATAAGATGAACCGATTTGGATGTTGATAAATGTGATGATAACAAAAATGTTGATAAATGTGAAGAAAGCTAACATTACAATGCTGATAATAATTTATGCGTTTTTATCCTTTTATAACACTTATTTTCATTTAATTTAGTTTTTACGGCAAAACATATGTGTGGTGCACCCATCGCGTACGGGAGATACTGACTGATGACTGGTTGAATTTAAGTTGCGTGATTTCTTCCATATATTTATCTTACTCGCAAACTTCAATCGTATCACATACGAGAAAAACACTCTGAACGCGATTTTCTGAGATTCCACTCTGAGCTCAGTCGTAAGATTAAAAAGAGGATTCCCCGTGAGCTTTTTTGATGATGAAACAATTGACCTATTGTTTCCTCATATAAATATCATACTGAATAATAATGTGGGTCCGTAGCCATGGCCCCCACAAGGGGTGGGCTGACAAGGCTCCAGGTCTGGGGCCCGGGACGATTTTCACCTTTTTTTGTTTTTTCGCGCTGTAAATTCATCATAAAGGGGGCCCGTGAAAATCTGGGCTCGCATAAGATCGCACGCCTGGGGGCCCTGCTCCAGGATGCGGGGCCATGTCTGTAGCATTCATCTCATCAGCACGAGGGGTCTGGGGAGACAAAAGGTTCAGAACTCCTGCCAAATGGGATATTTTGTCCATAATTGTCCTCGTCATCAAGGGCGGCTTAAGCGAGGATACAAGGGGCGTGGTGCACCACCCAGTTTATAAGGGGCAGCAGCTTAGGCTTTAGTTAGACATTAAAATTTGTAATTTTTTCAATAGCAAGAACTTAAATGAGATCATGCTTTTCAGTCACACGTTTGAGACGACGAACATGTTGAGAAAACTTGGCGGGAACAGACAGGGCCCGGGACTTTCTGGAACGGCCAAATGGAAACAAATGAAAAATTCGGCTTCATACTTGTCCGGGATCTGGAGCACGCCTTTGAAATAAATTTCCTAATAAGTAGCCTCGTTATATTTCCTCTTTACGGGATTAGTACAAGTACGACCGGCATTATCCTATAAAGTTTCATAAAAGATCTTTTACAAAACTTCAAAAAAAGCAACCAATAATCTTATTGGTTGTTTCTCAAGTTTTCTGAGCAATCTGTCATTAAACTTTTACGGTGTAATCTCGGCCTAATGATCATGCCTCCCCCCTCCCCCAAAGGCGGCGCTGATAGGAGTAAAGTCTGGTACGATTCTGTCATTTTTTGTTTTTCATGCTATAAATTCACTATAGCCTGGGGATTCTGCTTCAGGCTGTAGGGGTCATGCTAATGATGACTGGTCAATAAGAGTTGTAATGTAGGTCAAGTCATCTGTCACGATTGAGAACGTTAAAATAATCCTGAACCAAAATGCAATTTCTTCAGCGGGACGTATGGTCATGGTCATTTTGTTTCGTAAACATTGGTTTGTGGTTTTGTATGAAAAAAAAAATCAAGTTTATATCCCAGTGTCGTCACCTTTCTTGAAGCCCTGCCACTCATTCGCTAGAGTCGCCTTCAGGGGCGGCGTATGAAGCTTTGTACACGGGTGGCAGGTAAGCATGAGCCGCCCCTGCCCGCCATACATCGAGTCAGTTTTCACTCGGTGGGAAATCTGAATGGACCATATTTGTTTACTTCATTAAGATATTTCTTACAACTGAATATTGATTTGATATTAATTGAATTGATATTCCAGGTCCCAAGATTAATCGATTTATGAAAAAATTATTTTTATCGATTATATTTTCGTTGAGAGTGATTCGAAACTTACTTGAGATGGAATCGGTGTTGGCCGTCGTCGTTGTTGTTGTTCTGTGGTCGGCGGCGAATGGAGAAGCAGCAGCCAATAGGTGAGGAGCGAACAGAGGCAAAAACGGGAGACCGGGTTCCAAACCGGGAACAGATTTGAAAGCGAAAGCACCGGCCGGGAGGCCGTACCATAATCCCGGCAGGCAGGTCGGTGATGGTTCGGCCGCTGATCGTCCGCCGTTGATCGGTGGCAATCGCTGCTCCGTCGTCGTCTCGATGTTATCGGCTGCCGAACTCGAAGAAGGCGGTGACGAAACTCGAGGAGCCAATTCTGCAAACGTCGGCGTTCGATCCCCTCCTACAAATCAATTATTCAAACACTTATTAATTAATACCAACGATTTCCTAAAATACAGTCAAACTCGATTATAACGGCATTGATGATGCCATGAAATTGTCGTTATAACAGATTTTTTGGGTTTAAAATTTAGAAAAAAGTCGAAAAAGCTATAATATATATGTTACTGCCAAAGCCCGAAGTTGGCCACTTCGTGACGTGACCAGTCCAGTTGACCTGGCCAATGTCCGAAATTCGGGCTTTCGCCGGCTCCTATATATATATATCGATCCCTATGATCCGGAGTCATCACCACGTTGGCGTATTTTTTGTGACAATTATGGCCATTTATAATTAGCCACAGCTAACCGTAATTACAATTCGGGCTTTCACCGTCACCTTTATCTTGATCCCTATATATGTATCACTAAGATATCAATATTCAGACTCTTTTGATCGTTAGGGTTGGCATTGCTAACCGTAGTAATTATGGTTAGCAATGACACCTGCACTTCAATTGGAATTTTTTTTTCAAATTATTTTATTAGAGTAAAAAATTTGCATTAATTAAATTGTTATCGAAAAATTACAAATTTCGAAGGTTACCTTATATATTGTTCTATATTCACCGCAGCTTTTACAATTCCATAAAAATACGTAAATTTGGAGGCTTGTAGAGCTTATAAATGCCGGCGCGTTCATTATACAATATTTTGGTTTTTAAAAACACACAACTGAAAAAATAGGAGGTGTGACAAAAGATACTAGAAACGCCCTTAAAATGGGGTCATCTATTTCTTTTTATAGCAATGTTTCTCCACCTGTGGCCATGTGCCCCTATATTTGCAGTCCTGGGGTATTCTAAAGAGGTCACGGGTAAAAATCGAATCTAGGGGGAAACCATGACAGGTTTTCAAGGGGACCACAAAGAACCGTGAAAAAAAAAGGAAAATTAAAGGAAAATTCGGAGCTTCTCTATCTCTCGAAGTTAAACATGAAACGGGAAAAGAGTGACTTATTTCAGAATCCGCGGCAGAACTGTTCGTAGAACCAGGAAGTCTTGAAGCCTAGGTCAAGAGGAACCTCGTATCCACTGGGGGACCAGCGTGATAAAATCCGGGAGAGGATTTTCGAGGGCTTTTATTTCCAGCTATGTATGGGGCTGCAGAACATTACTTTGACTGAGGGTCCGTGATGTTGTTTCGGCTCTGCATACAACCCTCACAAGAGGAAACTTCACTGGATTCCACCCCAGGGCTTAGAAGATCGACTTTTTTATTTAAAATTTTGTTCACTATAAATTTACTTAAAAAAACAATTCATTAAATAGAGAAAGAGTCTCGCTCCTGGATAATTCCGAAGGTGAAACGAGAACAAAATATGTTCTAAAGCACTGTACACAGTGGGTGAAAAGGTTATGTGATATTACTGGACTTACCGGACCGAAGTATTGTGTGAAAAATTTAATTCTTAATTTTTTTGAGAGTTTCTTTCTTAAACGAGGGGCTTTGGAGATGAAATATGACGGCATTAGGAAACCCTTTTTGTTTGAGAATCAGCTATTTGGTAACGATGAGACGACTTCTACAGTGGAACCTCTTGATAACGGACACCCGCGTGAATAAGTTTTTGTCTGCTAGAGAAGAAGTGACCGTTAATATATAACAATATATATAGAAATCTTTTGCGTTTTATGGGCTTCAGAAGTGCCCGTGAGCGACGAATGTCTGCTAGGAGAGGTCGATTGTATTACTAAATTCGCACATGCGCCTCATAAACATTCCTCTGCAGAATTTCTTCCGAACAGGTGCATGCAGAAATTACGTTTACCTAATTTATCTAATTTACGTATACCTAACGTAATAAGTAAGTGTTGCCATCCGTGATCAGAATTCTGAAGCAACAACACGCGCAGGTTATTTCACGTGTACGTATTATGCGTGAATTTTAAATATTACTCCTATTGCTGTATCTCTTCAGCCAATGACAAGATTGGATGGACACCCTGTACAACACGTCAGGCACCTCTGCCTAAAGCCACTCAAAAGAGACAGATGTCGACGAATCTTTTACAAGCTCGGGTGATGTTATCGTTATCAAAGCCACGATCCACGTATTAACTTATAAAGATAAGGGAGTAATTTTTTACTACCGGTTAAGGTTTCTCTTGTTCCGGTTTGTGTTTTAACAGGTGTTTTTTCTTATAACAGCCAATAAACTCACTTGTAATCACTGCTCGTTCATTTCACCGATGATGCCTGTGTTAACACCGATAACGACACGCGTATATTAAAATATATGCTCTTTAATGTTATCTCGGCGTGTTGTTTTTCAATGGAAAAAGAAACGCAAAGCGACTATAACAATAATAATAATAATAATAACAATAACAAGGATGCGAGTTTTAGCGTCAGGCGTTTGAAATCCCAGTCATATATTGCGGAGGGAGCTGTCACCTAAGGTGATGTATGGTCCCCCTACGGCGACGAATGGTGGCTCTTTTGAAATTTCGCGGACAGTTCATGGAACTTTAAATGTTTTAAAAGGCGTAAATTACTGCCGGGTTAGTTGAGAGCTCCCTTTGGCCCCCCCGACGACACCTTCCTTGGAAAAGACGACACGTCGTCCAGACACCTTTTGTGTACATATTTCTTTGTCTCTTACCACGAAAATGTGAAAATGTTTACTTCGCTGGAAGAGTTATGGCTGAATAACTGCTAAAGGACTTGTCGGGACTGTGAAAAATCTGAAAAAAGGTCATGGCCGATGTTTTTTGGGGTTTTTTTCCCCTTCCATTTTTGCGAAAAAAATTTCAGTACAGTGGAACCTCCCCTAACGGACACCTTTCCAATTCCCAGTCCTGCGGAATAAAGCTTTAATGAATTTAAATCCCCGTTAACGGACGCTGTATGCCGCTGTGGTGGTCGAGTGGTCATAGTGGCGGATTCGCATCGCGAGGACCCGAGTTCAAACCCTACAGTTGCCGCAGTGGTGGTCGGCTGAAGTTTGTTATCTGTGGTTCCCAACTTTGAGGCGCGAATTCGACCGATCTCCCCCACTGGAAAATAAATCTCGCCACAGAGAGCAACAAGGCCTACAACGACACAATTATTACATTTCACTCATAGTTAAAAAAATTGACGTCATGTGGCAACACCACACATAACAAGCATTGCACAGAAACAAACTTCACAATACATACATACATACATACATACATGCACAGCTTCCAACGTGGTCCAGGTATTCTTCGACCACCTGCTAAAATCTCTTCATTGAGACAGAGAGGCGGGCCGTGAGTTAGGAGGCCTGGTTACGAGGACACTCTCGATAGCGGACAGTAAGATCAGGCAAAAACTGATTTTTTTCCAAACTCTAACTTATTCATTTTTTGTCGTAAACCGAGAATTTATCGTGTCCAGCTGAGATTGTGTTTAATTCCAAGCTCGTGTTGGTAAATATTATGCAAATCGTCAATTAATCGTCAATTAACTGAACATAACTATGGTCCACGATGGTGAATACGAATGGTGTAATGTTGTTTTTGTTTGTCAATGCGTGTAAAGAAAGCCAACATTACGAGACTGATAATGTTGTTATGAATTCTTTCACCTTCGTTTTAAATTTATTTTAGTTTAATTTTTATTGCAAAATATGTGCGCATTACACGTATCATGTAAGGGTAAAAATAATTAATTGGCTTAATGAGGAGAAGAAAGGTTATATATAAATTTTTCCATACTTATCAAGCTTTACAACTTTGGGAATTATGCATAATCTCCGATAAAATGCAATGAAACTTAATTAAACTTTCTTTATCGAGACGATTGGCGATTATGCATAATCACCAGTGTACTTTTATACACACACAATAACATATACATTTTAACATTAAAATATATGGGAACCGATTCCGACCGTAGCCAATCGTATAAATCCAATCGTTGCAATGTATATCGTAACCTCCCCATTAGCGGACAAAATTTTTTGTCTCATGGGTGTCGAGAGGTTCTACTGTATAACGATACTCTGCGAGCAAAGAAAAATTGTCGTT
Organism: Pholcus phalangioides; assembly: GCF_987345545.1. NCBI lineage: Eukaryota > Metazoa > Arthropoda > Arachnida > Araneae > Pholcidae > Pholcus > Pholcus phalangioides. The sequence continues at coordinate 1,087,979 of NW_028301616.1, read as the reverse complement.
GTAGAGATGTTATCGTTATACAGAGAGATATTATCATCAGTCGCTACCTAATTTATGACGTTGTTGGTACCGCTATAATATTTATAGGTATTAATTATTCTGCATTATAGGTATTAATTATTCTGCATTATAGGTATTAATTATTCTGCATTATAGGTATTAATTATTCTGCATTACAGGTATTAATTATTCTGCATTATAGGTATTAATTATTTTGCATTATACCAAAAAATTTATAATTGATTAATCAATTATTACAGTTCAGTCGATTGCCAACCCCCCGGTAAAGTGGTTTACTGTACATCGCTTTTGTGTGGTAGCATAGGTGTACAAGTAGCGCTTTCACGGAAACACCATTTACACCATACATGCTTGAACCCACTTCCGCCGGCCAAATGCGACTCTCGAAGTCATATGATGTCTCCCGCGACCTAAACCTTAATTTTGTAAAAAAAATTATCTAAGCGTCACATTTACAGATCAGTTAAGGGACTCGTAGAGCATTTACAATCATTTAAGTGACCCGCAGAGCAGTTTCGCATCACTTAAGTTGCCCGCGGTTCATTCCTAAACCACTTCTTGGCTTGGTGGCGCGGGTGAGCCCTCTACCGCGAGCAGGCCAGGTGCTGGGCCACATCTCCTTCCTCGGCTTGGTGGTATTTTAGCTCATTTATTTATCAATATAAAGTGCGATACAGTCTCTCGATTATCTTGCAGCAGCGGCTTTCAACCCATGGCCCGCTGGCCAAATGTCACACTCCGAGCTTTTTCCTGTGGATTGCCGACCATTTTTAGAAAATAGCTACTTTGCACATAAAAACGATTAAATTCCACAATAACAAAAAAAATCGTTCGAGAGCTCTGGCTACTCTTATAACTGCTTTATTTAGAACTTTCGATCTTTATTCGAACTTTCCAGATTCCATAGCAATGCTGTGCATGCATTACAAGGGCCGTCATAACGAATCCAAATAGACCCGGAGATAAAACAGTTTTTGAGGCCCACGATTTCATACAGGCTACATATTTCGAGAGGCAAAATTCAGCATCCAAAAGGTGTACGTAATTACAGAATTCACGGAGACGCTAAGAAACGCCTTGATGAAAGAAATAATTTCAGAGTTATTAAAAAATAATTTCATAATTGTTGAATCAATAATTTATAAAAAATAGTTACAGAATTAGTGAAAGAAATAATTACAGAACTAGGGATAGAAATAATTTCGCAATTATGAGGGAGAGGAATGTCAAAATTGAGGAATGTCAGAGGAGTCATTGAAAAAAATTAAGAATTTTTGAAATAAATAATATCGATGAAAATTTGAAATTGATGAAAAAATAATTTCAGAAATATCGGGCGAATTTCAGATTTAATGAAAGAAAGTGATTAAAAAGTATTAATTAGTGGATTATTTAATGAAATTTATTCATTTATTTGAAAATAAATGAAAATTAAAATTTGATGAAAGAAATAAATTCATAATAAATAAAAGTGCGCAATAAATTTTGGTATATATATATACATTATATAACCCCGCTTAATAACCACGAATACTACAATATGATTTGGTGGCCCGTGGGCTTCATAGAAAATTTAATTTGACCCGCAATGTCTGAAGAAGTGAAGAGCCCTGCCTTACAGGTATGGGGCCGTTCAAGTATTACGTAAGCAAATTTTTAGCCATCTTTGACCCCCTTCCCCCCCCCCTTATCAGCAAAATTTCGTCATCAGCTCTACCCCTCTGAATCTTAACGCATATTTGTGGGATCAGAGACGTACACGGGGGGTCATAAGGGGGCTCGTGCCCCCCCCCCTCCCACGATCAACAATTTATTTTTTAATGCAAAAAAATATTTTTTAAATTGAAATTTCGGAAGGAAATACCTTAATGTGTTGCTATAATCAATTTCTGTTAATTTCAATGTTATTTGAAGGCTATGAACTCAAAATTTATCTTTAATAAATTCATTACGACCCACCCTCTAAGCCATATAATGATAAATCGCATAAAGACCCTTGGCCCGCGGACCAAATATGGCCCTGGGGGTTATCTGATGCGGCCTGCCCTCTTCAAACCTAATTTTGTAAAAATGAACTAAGCGGCACATTTACAGATCGCTTGAGTTTCCCGTGGTACAATTCCAGAACATTTAAGCGGCCCGTGGCACTGCACATTTTCAGATCACTTAAATGACCCGGGACACAGTTCCAGAACACTTAAGCGATCCGTGACATATTCAGAGATCCCTTCAGTGACATGTGACGTAGTTTTAGAGCACTTAAGTGGCCTCCAGTGCAGTTCTACACCACTCAAGTTACCACATTCTCAGATTATTTAAGTGTGTGTGATGCGCGGCATATAATTACGGATCGGATCACTTGAGTGATGCGTGGCACAGATCTAGAGCACTTAAGCTGCCCGGACACATTTCTAGATCACTTGGATCCGTGAAAAATTTAGAGATCACTAAAGTGGCTCTGTAGGGCACTTATCAATAGTGGGGGGGAGGGGAATGTTACTTCAAGTGCCCCTCCCTTCGGGGAACCCCGTATGGTGAACTATGTTTGCCGGGCCAAGTTGAAATCAATGTTATATTGCATGAATATCTAATTCAAAAGTATGGTCGGATTAATTACTTCATATTTAATTTTCTCTGCTTGTTATCTCTAAGCGAACTCAATATTTCAGAAATCGAGAATTCAATACAATTTTTAAAATTATTGATGTGGCAGGAAACCCCACTAAATTTCCCCATTTATACAGTAAAATCGGCAATTTTAACACTGATTTCTATGGGGATCATCCTTTGCCTTACCCTCGAAATGATGCTGATGATGATTCTGACGACTATTGTAAAAGTGACAAACCATTGTAAAGGCATATACACGTCTGAAACGCATTCCTAGGGAAGCACGATAACCAAAGTAAACGTTCCAAAAGTGATTGTTGAGGCCCAGAAACCATTGTTGCCCGACAGTTTTCGTCCCATTTCGGGCACTTACCCAGGCCTAACAAACTGTCAAAGTAGCCTATCGTTCAAGTCGGGTCCCGTTTGGAATAGTATATGCAAAATTTGGCGACGATCGATCTAAAATTGCAGATTTGTATAGAAAACACACACACACACACAGAAAATCAATTTTATATATATAGATAACGAATCGGCGATAAATCTGGTAACCTTGTGCTAACCTAATCGCACGTTAGAAGAAGGTGAGAGTGGGAAGTATAGTAGATAAAGTGAGGATAAGAGAGTTTTTTTTTCGAGTCCATTATTTATCCTCACCCTACGTGTTTTCTTTCGCTCTTACATGTATATAGTAGAAAGATACATTATAAAGAAAAAAGCAATTTCCGTAGATAATATGGTTGCTATTAAGCTTCGGGATGAAGAAGAGAGGAAAGAAAACACAGAGAACTTGTTTGAACTTATTCCACTGGTGTTTTGACGTAATATTACGCCCGTGTTCGTGAAGAGGTTAAGCAACCATTCTTACCATTGACTGGGTCAGCGGCGAAAAGTATTTATCATTTAAATGCGCAATAAACTAATGTTAATAAAATAACCAATGGTAGAGATCATTCTATATGTGCACAGTTCCTAAAAATTACAACTTTTGCGCCAATGAAAACTTGCCACACAATGATAAAATTGCCAAAGCACAGTAATTTTTCATCTTCAGTATTTCAATAAATATTTAAAAGCATGAAATATTTTTGCGAATAACTTTACATGTTAAATTTTATTAGTTAAAAGTTTTGGAACATGGGGATTGTTTATAACGATCCCCCCTCCCCCTATGTATATACGATCCTTAGAAGGACATTTTAGAAACCGCATGTTATTTGAAACTTTTTGTAGTTGCAAGTATGTTTCTTAAGTAAACGGTTGCACAGATAGCCTTGCGGATAAACAATTTGAATCACTCTGTAGTGCTGAACCTGTGAAAAATTTGACTTGGGGCTCGCCAAAGACCTCGACCTGAAGGCGATATTAGAAAACTTCAAACTTTTTGGAGTAGCGAGCGCTGCTTGCGCCCATGATTAAAAGAAGAGATTCCCCTTTCGGCACGTTTGACAAACAACAAACATACAACATTCCTCGGAAAAAAGACTGGTTATTATTACTATCATCATTTTCTTCTTTTTTTTTGGAGATGATGATTATTTTGTGTATTTTATTAATTTATACAATATTGTTGGCCCTGGGGCCTATACAAGAGCCAAAGAGGCAAAGATATTGTTTGATATTGGACAAAAAACTAATGATAGTGGGGCATTCGACAATAGAGCCTGGGAGTTTGTTCCATTCATCAATGATGCGAGGAAAGAAGCTGTGTTTAAAGCAGTCAAAGTGGAAAAATAGGTTTTAATTTAAGGGAGTGGTCGTGTCTTCGAGAGAGATGTAGGATGGTTTGGCTTGGATACCAGAAGTATCAAAATTGAGATGATCATGGAAAATCATATATAAAAGGGTTAATCGAGAAATAAGACGAAGAGTGTGGAGAGGGGGAGGAGATTAAGCTCGTTTTTAAGTTCGGTCACGGAAACAAAAGATGACCAGCAATCGTGGACAAATCAGGTGAATTTATTTTGGATTGATTCGAGTTTGTCTATGTTAAATTATTTACAAGGATTTTCATCTCTGCGCTTCCACGGAGACTTGAACCCCGGTCTCTCGTTTGCCGGACGAGTGCTCTACCAACTAAGCTGTGGGAACAGATAGAATATTTGCCCCTTGGAGCGTATATATATGTTGAAAGGCTCCGTACATGGACGGCTGCAATCATTAACTAGCTCGTGAATGACATAGATCACCAGATGGAGACATGTAGCGACAGAGCATTCGTCCGGCAAACGAGATACCGGGGTTCGAGTCCCCGTGGAGGCAGAGATGAATTTTTTCCCCTTGTAATCATCATAAAAAAAATAATAATAACAACCAGTCTTTTGAGGAATCTTTGTATTAACAAATGGACAGGGCATTTCTACGTACAAACAACGAGCATGCATGGAATCAGGATAATTATAATCCTTGAATGCGATTCGCCCAGGGCGTTTTATTGAAACGTTGATTAAGTGCTCGAGAGCACGGAATCAGGCACGAGCTATGAGCACGTTTGATGCTCGCGAGCAACAGGTTGAAAATACCTTCTGTAGGATTAGAGAGAGCTCATGCCGGGCATGTTGGCCAATAGTCCAGTCCTGCGTGCAAATGCAAGCCAGAAATAATTTCATTGTTGGGGAAATTATTTATATTATTAATTATCAATTAAATTAGTTTTGATTTCTGAAATAATTTTTTTAGTAAATTTGAAAACTTTTTGATTAATTGTTTATTAAATTAATTAATTCTGAAATTAATTTTGACTTTAAATGATTTTTTAGTTATTCATTGCGGTAATTCTGAAATTATTTCCTTCTCAAGATGTCTTGAAATCATTTCTATGCAATAATTATGCAATTATTCTTTTATATATATTGATATAAAAAAAATTCTTCGGAATAATTTCGAAATTATTTCTCTCATTAATTTATAATTTATTTTTTTGACTAATTCTGAAATTTGTTTCGAAAGTTCTGGATTTGATCAATTCTAGAATTATTTCTTCCATTAATTCTGAAATTATTTCTTTTATTAATTTTACAATTAATCGTCTTTCAATGTTACAACCATTTTCTGAAATTATCGGCGGACCAACCAAAAGCTCCGAGATCCAAATGTGGCCCGCGGCCCACACATTGAAGATCCCTTACTTGCTTTAAAGGATGATACAAATTGTTTGTCCACAGGACTGTCTCTGTAATCGTTAACACTAGAATTCCAATTACAAAAAGTTTTCAAATGACCTGCGTTTTCTTAAAATGTAATTTTTTTAAGGGGTCGACGCATAAAAAAAATTAAGAAATTAGCTTTTTATGCGGTCCCTGTGTGCTAAAACTTCCAATTAGTGAAATTTGGGGACATATGAACACAGTACTTTATTTCAGTTCAGGTATTTTCCAATATAGAGTGCGATATAGTCTCAGTTACCTTTCAGGTATTCGAATATTCGAAAATAACCAAATATACAAGATATACGGAAGACTGGATGTTGTGAAGATATTTATTATTTGAGATGTTAATTTTTTTTAAGGAAGGAAAAAACTCATCACTACCTCTACCGGGAGTCGAACCCGGGTCCCTCGATTGCCGGACGAGTGCTCTGACCACTAAGCTACAGAGGAGATAGAGATTTTCCTTCGCTAGAGCGTATATATGCCGAACGTAGTAGGTAGTGATGAGTTTTTTCCTTCCTTAAAAAAATTAACATCTCAAATAATAAATATCTTCACAACATCCAGTCTTCCGTTTATCTTGTATTAACAAGTGGAGAGCGACATTTATGTCATATAACCAAATATAGTACCAACGGTACAGCGCCATCTATGCATGAAATTTTAAACTTTTAAAAAAAAATTGTGTATATATATAATGAGCATTTTACTGTAGATATTTTCCAATTTTTCCTGATTTTAAATTTTTCGTAGACTTTTAGTCTAGTGTTATAGTTTCTAAAGGTATTAATATTGATATTTATTTACATTATTATGAAATTTCTATGTAGGGAATTAAGTTTAACTCTGTAAAAGGAAGAAGAGTACAACGTTGCGCTTTCTTACTTAGGAAATGAAGCAACCATTATTTTCATTGACTGAGTCAACGACAAAAGGCATTTATCTTTTAAATGTGCAATAAAATAGCCAATGGTTGAAACCATTCTATTCTGCGTAGTCCCTAAAAACGACAACTTTTGAGCCGATGAATACTTGCCAACACAATGAAGAAATTGCCAAAACATAGTTTTTCATCTTCAATATCTCGATAAATAATGCGTTTGAAAGTATGAAATTATTTATAAATAACTTTTTTCGAAGAGAGCAGATTCTCCAGTTCAATAATTGGGGTTTTTAAGCCCACGGCGATTGTATGAAAAGATATTTATTTTAAGTATAAGACACTCAGAAAATGACATTTTAGAAAACCGCATGTTATTCGAAACTTTTTTAGTTGCAAGTATGTTTCTAAATTCAACGATTGCAGACACAGTCTCGTGGACAAACAATTTTAATCACCCTATAATGTTGAACCCATGAAAAATTTGGCATCGGAACCTCAGCCTAAAGGCAATGCTATAAAACGGGTCTGCCTATAACCATGATTAAAAGAAGAGCACTCTTACGGCAAGTTTGTTTGTCAAACAACAAACATGCCGGTTGAAAATGCCTGCTGTAGGATGTGGAAGCTCATGTGTCGGCAAATAGAGTTTCAGTCCAGCCCTGCTTCCTATAAGGCGGACCTGCGCACCAGGTCAAGATCCACTCGTGACTATTCATGACTTGAACCAGGTTCTATAATGGCCCCCAGATACACAAATGGTGGCATTTCTCGAACTAATTAAACATTTCTGGTTTGTTGATGGTGTCCCAAGGGAAAAATGATATACTAAGCCAAAGATTCGGAAATCATCCATTTAGAGCCCAATTTCCTAAACTTTTTGTTCCACACATCGCCCCCTTCTTCAGAAATTTTTTCTTCCATCGCCACCCCCCCCCCTCAATCCATTGGACCCTATGCTATACTCGTAGCTTCTACCGCCCCCTTGGACTATTCCATCCCCCTTCGCCGAATGTGATATTGCCGACTTTGGAAACGCCAATTTAAAACAAGGATGTTCAACCTTTAGGCGAGTGTGTGTCAATTTATTGATTTGAAAACGTGTCGCGGGCCATTTAAGTGATCTGTAAATGCACTGCAGGCCTCTTGAATGATCTGGAACTGTGATGCGGATAACTTAAATGATCGGTAAATATGCCACGGGTCACTTTAGTGAACTGTAAATGTACATGGGGTGTGCTTGAGCGATCTAGAACTGTGACGCGGTTCACTCGAGTGGTTTGTAAATATGTCCCCGTGACTTCAAGTGATTTAGAAATGTGCCGCAGCCCGCTTAGGTGATGCGTAACAGAGCTGTAAGTCACCTAAGTGATCTGGAACTGTGTCGTGGGACACTTAAGTGATCTGTAAATGAGCCGCGGATTCCTCAACTGATCTGGGAATGTGCAGCGGGTCACTCAAATGATCTGGAACTGTGCTGTGGGTCACATAAGTGAATGTGCCGCATGTTAATTTTTTAAAGATTTGATTTGAGGTCGCGGGCCACATCAGATGACTCCGAGGGCCATGGATTCAGCATGTAGGATTTAGTGCAAATTGAAACTATGTACGAGGCCCTTTAGACGAATAGTTATCGACGAGCCCCGGTTCTCGATTTGATTCTATTTCAATCGAAACCTCAAACGAACCGGACATAAATGTGCTGATATTTGATTCCCAAGATACGGGCCGCTTTAAACGCCATAAAAAAAGAAAAGAAATGCAACAGACTTCTCTTTGCTTCTCCGGTTCTTTGTCGGCCGCCATAAAAAAACAGAAACGCCTTCGTTTCGTGAGGCTTAAAGGCCAACTGACGAAATGTCGGTCGGCAGTGATTTATTGGAGCCGCGCACGAGCGTACAGATAATACGAGCGAGTAAAGATAACTTTCGCGATAACGATAACGTCGTTATCATGAAAAGGGAAGATGACGAGCACCTGTTCAAATCAAACGCTACTCGCTCGCTGTAAGACATAAATCGACGTCTGAATTGTTGGAAGGCTTCCGTTCTCACTGGTGCAACTTGACATAGGTTCGCCTGCGCACATGTTCCACACCATTCATTTAAGCCATGGCCACACTCGTGTCAAGGCTGGCCCAATTGCCATTCACAAATATTTGCTTCCAATTTTTGCCTTTCTCCAAAGAGGCATGTGCATTTTCTCTCCGAAATGCATCTTCATATCCGATTGGTATCGACTTTGCACACTTTTAAACGTATTTTTTCATTAATTGAGCCGTCTCCCCCACCCTAGGAGCCCATCAATCATTTCACTCATAGTTATAAAAACTGATGGCAGATGGCGGCACTACACATAACAACCATTACACAGAAAAAAACGTCACGGTAGCTTCATACACGCACACATTCCACCATGCACTAATTCGTTAGATGTTCCGCAGAAGAATGAGAACGATGTGCATGTGTGATTCAGTAGCAGTAAAGTAGCCTAGGAGCCCTGCTCACGGATGTGGAGGGCCATGCTTTTCAGTATCCTTACTATTGGGTCGCGTGCGTGTGTGTGCATCATGAGGCGGCGTAACACCCCCCCCCCCCCACAACACACAAAAATTGAATTATTGAACTGGCAGCACGAATGTTACACACACAGAAAACACTGGATACACATCCAGACTGTTAGGTGCACACAAATATTTTCGGCACAACTCGTTTTCCAGTGAAAGAATTTAAAATGGTAAATTGCCCCCATGGCGATAGATCTACTACTACTAAACCATACATGCACCTCGTCCATATTCCTCTGCGGAACTTCTAACGAATTGGTACATGTTGAAATGTGCGTGTACGTGTTGTGAACCTAACATGAAGTTTTTTCTGTGTAATGCGTGTTACGTGTAGTGCTGTCATCTGCCATCAATTTTTCTAACTATGAGTGAAGTGTAACGATCGAATAACTGTACTGTTGTTGGCCTGTTGCTCTTTGTGGCGATAGACTTGAGTTGCGCTCAGTTTAAGAGAAGACCACCTGATATTCAGGGAGTGAACAATAATATCAACCTCCACCAACGCATGTATTTAGTATGAATTAATTTTGTATCACAGTTCACATTAGCGATTCTGAAAGTGTGCGTTATGAGGCTTCCACTGCGTGTCCCCGAACTTCGCCCACGAAGTTGTTTCAGGGCATCAGGATATTGATGTGGGCCCACTCGCAGAGATTAGAAGGAGCGTGAGCTCACCTGTGTTTTATGCAGATATTACTAACCATGAGCCGATTTCTAGATGGGTGAATCGGGAACTGCCCAAAAGCACCATAATTTCGTTTTTAAGCCTCAAAAATTAAAACAAAAAAAATATCCACCGACTAAACAAACATTTTTGATCCTATTCTTGGAGATCCTCAAACGCTTACTTTTCCCAGAGTCCCCACCTGTGTCTGGCCCTTCGCAGGTTACTAACCTATACACTCTACGGACCGAGTGTGTATGTGTGTAAGACGAAGAGAGAGAGAGCGTTGACTATATCAGTGAGAGGTGATAAATGAGGACAAGGATAACCCTTCATGTTTAATGTTTGAGTCATCCTGCGCGTAAAGCTAATAGGACACGGTCGTAAAGATTACGGTCTCCAAACACAAACGGTCTCACGTAGTACTTACAACAAAGTTTTCACTCTCGGGTCGTAAATTCGGTCCAATTTTCATTCGTTTCTTCATCTCCCGCGAGAAAAATCCGGCCAATGTCAATATATGACTACTTTCGGATCATCAAAATCACATTCATTTGCATATTTATGAAGTAAAAGTCCCCGTTGAAACAGACTCAAAATCAAACTGAAAAAACAAATTTTGCCCATTTGTTTCGGAATCCCGTTCGATTCGAATTTTCCGTGATCCGATCCGATGATTGGAATCGCATTTCTTCGATCCGGTCTGAGGAGTGGGAACAAATCTTAAAACGAACACCAGAAAAAATTCCGTAAAATTAGACGCCGCGGAAACCCGACAACATCGAATCATGATCATAAAGCAATTACAAGCTTTATGATCCCAACACTAGTAAAAATCCGACAAGTCGAAATCCCGACATTATCAAAAACTCGATGCGCCGAAATTTGCACTCTGGTAGAAACCCGAGACTAATGAAACCTCTATAATACCAAAATTTCAACAGCCTTAAATCCATTTAATACAGAGATCCCGATTCTACCGAAATATCCTACAAATTCGCGAAATCCTCAAAATACCGAAATCCCGATAGCCTTAAACCCTTAAATGTATAAAAATCCTGACACCACAGACCGAGAAATCCCGATATTGTGACATCAACAGTCCTGACAGTGAAAAATCCCGACAGTATAGTTAAATCATAATTACATCTAAAAAGGCCAAAATCACCAAGAACTAACGAAATCCCACACACAATCGAATTCTTAATAATTCACTATGAACGCGTTTTTCAAATGCGTTTTTAAGCACGGTTCTAGCGGAACGGTTATACAGCCGGAAAACTCGCTATAGCAAACCCGGTTAAAACGAACAAAATTTTCGCTCGTTTAGGGTTTGTTATAAAAGGGTTCGAATGAACACTGTCTTTTAAAGAAAATTTGCGAGTATGCATCTTATATGCTGAACTTTTAGTGTATATCGGACTAGTAATAACTTAGGTAATTAATTATCCGATGAAATGTTCGGATCGATGGCATATCACATACAGAGAATTAAAATCGGAATTTTTTTTTTGAATAATCGAACGATGATATATAGTCAAACTCGGTTATAACAACATCGAACATTCCGCGAAATTTTAACGTTTTAACCGAGGAGCCGTAACAACCTAGGGGTTGATGTTTTGAACCTTTTAACCAAAAAAATATATAATCGGATACAATCAAAAAGTGTTCATGAAGTTGTTTTATTATGACTAGAGTTATCTGGGGAAATACGAGAAATCGAAATCATAAATACGGGCATCACCGATTCTCGCTATAAATGTTGCCGATTCTCAGCCAAATCGCCACAAATTGCTCCTTATAAATAATTCTTGGCGATAAACGCAGTGATACAGCAAATCTTCAGTGATTCAAGATGTAGTTCACGGGGGGGAAGAAAAGTGATCACTTCCAGGGTTTCCTCTCAACAGCATCTCATTTCATTTTTATTTCAAACCGTGCATCGCCCAGGCTCTATCGACAGTTGTCAATTTTAGCCAATGCCCCGGATGAGGAGCCGAACGGTGTCTGGTGCTTTATTATGCATATACAGGGTGGGCAAAAAATCCGTAGAAACTTTAAAAATTCATAAAAACCGGAGAAAATATCCTAAATAAAAAACGGTTCGCAGGGTTAGCATCGCTACGTCACGGGCATTTTTTAAGATAGCAAAAAAATAACAAAAAACAGTTGATAGATGGCGCTGATACGAGCGGTGGTGGAAATATGAAAATGAGACGGTTATGAGAACTTGCGCTCCTAATCCAAAACAAGTTCACCGTTGTAAACCGTGTATGTGGACCTGCTGCTCTCTGCCGTTGCTGGATTCGCCTGCAATGTGTTATCCCCTGTGGTGGTGGTCATGTGGAACACATACTGCTATAATAAACGATTTGGCGGCGTTCTGTTCGTTATTTGCGTATCTTTTCTTTCACTTGCGTACGTCAGCACCACCGGTCGGCTGTTTTTGAGTTGTTTTCTTTTTCCTGTCAAAAAAATTCTCGTGTCCTAACGATGCTAACCACGCAAACCGTTTTTTATTTCGGTTTTCCCGTTTTTTATTCATTTTTAAAGTTTTTACGGACTTTTTGCCCACCCTGTGTATTTGTATTAAATGAACGACAATAAAACACATTAAAAAAAGTAACAAATTTATAAAGTTGCAAATAGCAAAAATTGACGTCCCCTATGGCTTTGTAGCTCTAGGTTGTTGTAGCTCTAGGTTGTTGTAGCTCCCTTTGTTGCTTACGTAGCCTGGCCCAGGTCTAAGCTTCTTGGATTTCTGGCTCGGGTGAGCCCAGGTGCTGGACCACATCTCCCCTCTCGGCATGGTGGCTCTAGTGAGCTTTCTACTGTGGTCAGGTCAGTCAACACCTTGGGTCAGTCCGGAACCCCGTCTACTCGGCTTGGCAGCTCGGGTGAGCCCTTCGTGTCACCTCAACAGCATCACAGCGCCCCCACCCGGGCAATGTGATTTTTCTAGGCTTCTCTTACTTGGCTAGAAATACCTGTAACTCAATTTACATATTTTAAATTTGGCTCTTTCTGCAGTTCAGACCTCCGGCCGTTCGTTAAGACGCACAGCTATGAATATTTATAGTCGTAATTACCTTTCTTTTCTTTCAAACCGAGTACACCTCAGGTCTATCGCCATCTATGGGCGATTTACTACCTAGTGAGCTGTGCCGAGTCGTAATTGCCATAATAAAATCTATAAATGATCTAAATCAGTGTTTCTTAACCTTTTTTAGCTCATGGTTTCCCCCCCCCATGTGTCACATTTTTCGTGCCCCCCCCCTCCGCCTTATATATCCCCAGAGCTCCCTCTACCCTCATCCAAGAGTGAGTTATTTTCTACTTATCGAACTTAGTTTAATCGAAACTAAATTTATTATGAATGAAATTTTAATAAATCAGACCAATCTCTGCAGTCCTGGCCAGGCATGGATTATCATCTCTCCATGGAGCCAAATTACATGGTGAAAACCGGTCTGTGTAAAATACGGGACGATCCAACGAACCTGCACGATAAATCGACCCTCCCAACACATCAACCGTTGTTCTGAAGGCCCTCCATACTTATCTGGAAGTAACAGCTTACATATGAAAATCATAGTACCAGATCCCATATCTCCTCCCTCCATTATAGACATGAAGACCTGGGTCATGTCCACATAGACCCGAAGGACCTGGTTCTATGGACGGATCTGATGGATTCTGAAAGTAGTAATATTTTTCAACCATGTTTCACTTTTAAAGCTATTTCTCTTCACAGGTCTCAATGACTCCCTTCACCCATTTGTCGTGGTTCACCTTTCTTCTGATTTTCTCTCTTGACCAAAAAATATCCCAGGACCGCAAGGGAGCCATTTGGCCCCAGGTTGAGAACCACTGATCTTCGTCTCCGATTTTAATAAGGAGCTTTTCATTGAAAAAGGGAGGGCCTCCTTTATAAGCGAGATTCGTGAACATTATTCTCTATGGGAATTAGTCAAGACCACCAATTATTGACGTTCAGGCCCCGTTCACATGTACAATAAAACATCCTGGGAAGTTCCCGGTAACGGGGATTTGCGCTACAAACCGTTCACACACACACACACACACATGACGTTAAGTTTATGCCGGAATCCCACCTCTTCTTCGTCACTGGTTACGTAGGTTGAACGGAAGTGATTGATTCAAGATGGTTGACGAAGGAGCTTATAGAAGTTTTCGCGGCGCAAAGGATTATGGGAGAGAAGGTCGGTGTCGACCTCCAATCCACCCCAAGAAAGATGGACTTTTTTTGATGAGCTTCTCTCCCACCTTTCCCTACGAGGGGAAAAAAGTTGTCATGCCGGTAATTACCACCAAAGCGACCCCCAATCTTGCACATGTGAACGGGGCTTCAGAGACGTCGACATGAAGAAAACATTTGGATGGGGCCACGGCAGGAGGCAACTGCCCTGGGCGGCAAAATTTAGGGGGCGGCAATTTTAAGTGGGATCAAAGAACACCATTACAAAATTATTTAATTTTGAAGTTGTGAGTGAAGGGCAAAAATCCTAGTTAGTCCCTGGGAGGAGTGAAAGTTGCTGGTTGTCCCGTATATACGGGACTCAAGCGTACGCATGAGAAGGAAGCATTGCTTTCTTTTTTCAGAAATTAGTGGCAGGAGGGGGCTCGGCCTCATTACAAAATTTATCGTTGGGACTCAAATGGCCTCAGCCCCTAGGTTCTGGTGCCTACGTTGACGTTATAACCGAGATGTGGTTATAACCGAGTTCAACTGCATTTGTGTGTGTGGTTTCAGTTTGTTATTGAATTGAAGAAGTATATAATATCCTGTCCTCTGCACCATACATGCTCAAACCATGACCCACGGGCCAAATGTAGTCCTCCGAATCATCTGATGTGACCTGTGCCCTCAAACCTAATTTTGCAAATTTGAACTATATGTAAGCCATAATTTATAAGATCACTCAAGTGACCCGCGGTGCAGTTCCACATCAGTTAAGTGGTCCCAGAGCACTTGAGCGTCCCATGGCACAGTTTCAGATCACTCAAGTGACTTGAGGTACATTCTTAAATCACTCAAGTGACCCGCGGCACATTTGCAAATCGCTCGAGTGACCCGCGGCACATTTTCAGATCAATCAAGTAACCCGCTACACATTTTCAGATTACTTAAATGACCGGTGACGGCGCTGTTCCAGATCACTCAAGTGACCCCTCAAGGCGTTTTGATATAATGAAGTGGCTTTCAAGGCGTTTCGATGCAATGAAGTGGCCCGCGAGATGTTTTAATACCAGTGGCACGCGCTTTCCAAAAGGTTGAGCAACGTTGCTCTATACGTACGTAATATAGAGTGACGTAAAGGTAAATAAAGCTCTTAGACCATTGGTTCCGCTGTAGGCAAATTATAAGCCATTTATTGGTGTCAAGTGTGTACGGGAAGGAGTGCGGGGGGGGGGAGAGGGAGAGAAGGATAAAAAATCGGATTTCTCTCAAAAAAGGGGGATTTATTTATCCCTGGATCCCATCAAGCCATATAAAAAAATTTCTATGGGATTCTGAAGGGTCCGTGGGGAGGGAGAGCTTATCCCTCCGATAATGGGATGATCTCTTTCTCGCGTTCTCTGACGTATTTTGCCATTTCATGTCCACAATTGGTCATGTGTGCGCTGAACAAAATAACAGATGGTTACATAGGCTCCGCATCCTGGAGCAGCCCCCCCCCCCCGTAGGTTGGGATATTTTGCGGGGCACCGAGGCAGACTTTTCACGGACCCTTCTATATTGAATTTATATTGTAAAAAAAACAAGAAAATAATGAGACTTGTGCCGGGCCGCAGCATAGGCGGTACAGGGGGAGGACGAAGTAGGTTATCACCCCCTCCCTACCCCATCGATGAGCCTGTATCCGCTTACGGGCTTACTTTACCGCACACCAACTACGATCATATCACCATACAACAATTCACTACCGATCAAGTTATGTCGGAAATGAAAGCGCCATCTATTGGTCCCCCCTCAATTTCGGTAGGGAAAGTGCTTGTTAGCTATGATCGAACCCTCGGACCTGACTTCAGCCTTCACATACACACACACACACATGGTGTTAGACGAGCATCTTACTATGGAGGCCCGACCCACTCCTTTGGGAACCATGACGTACTCTATATACTCCACGTACAATGCAGTATTGAACTAATTTTTTGTACCCGTGAATTCAGGGACCTCCAATATTTTTTCGAGTCGCGAGCACCGTACATGCCCAGCATCAGGAAAAGAAGAGCACCCATTATTACAAGGGTCTAATATATGATGCGGGCAACAACTCGAAATTAAACTTCCAAAGCCAGTGGTTCTCAAACTCTTGCGGCCCCCTTGCCCCAATTCATGGTAAATCCGCGGCTCCCCAGAAAAGTTTAGTATAGATAAAATAACTTCTTATAAAAGAAACACTGCAAAGCATGAATAGGGCGCACAAAATCCCTGACAAAAGTTGGCAACGTCCCTAGGAGCTGCGACTCACAGTTTGAGCAATACTGCTCTACAACGTACATGCTCAACCTGTGACACTTGTGGGATCATCTGATGTGACCCAGACCCAGGGTCGTAACTAGAACTTTTGTGTTATTTTGACACCCTTCCCAATGACTTTAAAATTCTATAAGTTTATGACGTTTTCCTTTGTTGCCACGTAAAATTTGTCACCCCCCCCCTAAATGTTGCCGCCCGGGACATTTATCCCATCCTCTAGTTCCGGCCCTGCCCGGACCTCAAACCTCATTTATAAAAATGAACATATATATGTTAATTTTTATTCATAGTTCTAGAACACCCAAGTGGCCCGTGGCACAACTCCATATCACTTGCGTGACCCGCAACACTGTTCCAGATCATCCAAGCGACGCGCAGCGCATCTACAAATCACTCAGGTGACCTGTGACGCTCTTTAAGACCCACTCAAGTGACCTGCGGCACATTTTCAGATCATTGAAGTGGCCCGCAACACATTTTCGAACCAACGAGGTGGCGCGCACTCTTCTAAAGGGTTGAGCACCTTTGCTCTACAACGATATTTTTTCTAGTCCTGTTTAGAAATGTCTAAGCCTTCGGGCTTCAGTGTTTGCTTATGTATATTTTCAGATGACCAAAAAAAATTGCATATAATCCGGTTCTTAACCTTTTCTGTCACACGGACCCTTTGCGTCGATAAGATAAGCCGAGGTGAACTCTTAAAGAAAAGTCACCTTGTCTCCGTCGGGACTCGAGCCCAGGTCCTCTTCCAAATCTGACAACTGCCTTTTGTCCTACCACATACACCACTGGAGACGCCCCGCTTTCGGAAGATGTCTAATTTCTTGATGTGTATTGACCTGAGAAAAACCGTCTCATTAGGGGCTACGATGTTAATTTTTCTACACCTAAATGAGGTTCCCCTTAAAGCTTGGGTGCCCACAGGAGGGCTTAGCATACTATACTATACCGGGCGGCAAATTTGAGGAATGAGCCGCCAAGAGAAGTGCGGCGAAATTTGTATAACCCTCAATAAATCCATCTCTTCCCAGACAGCAAGGGATCAATGAGTGACCAAAACAGTGACCCAGAGCGAGGGCGCTCAACTTTTTAGACAGTGCGGGCCACTTGAGTGATCTATTACAGTGTCGCGGATCACTTACATAATTTGGAAATGTGCCACGGGCTGCTAGAGAAATCTTTAAATATGCGGTGGGTCACTTGAGTGACCTATAAATGTGCCGCGGGATGATTAAGGATTTAAAATTGTGCCGAGGGCCACTTAAGTGATCTGAAATGCACCGCGGATCACTTAATTGAAATGAGAGTGTGCCACTGACAACTTGAGTGATTTTACACAGCGCCCCAGGTCACTTAGATGATGTGCAAATGTGCCACGGGTCACTTAAATGATCTGGCACAGCACCCGAGATCACGTAAGGTAAGTGATTTGTAAGTGTACCCCAAGTCACTTACATGTGATATGATACAGTGCCGCGTAGTTCATTTTTACAAAATTAAATTTGAGATCACGTGCACACATCAGATGACTCCGAGGGCCAGAATTGGCCCGCTGGCCATGCATTGAGCATGTATGACCTACAGAGCTTGCAAGTACATGAGTGAGCAAAAGAGTGACTTAGAGCGTGAGCAAGCATGTGAATGACCAAACGAGTGGCCTACAGTGCAAAGGACCAGGTCAGTGAGTGACCAAGAGCGTGTGCAAGCATGTGAGTGACTAAGGGCCGTATTCACCGACATGTTTTAAACTTTTAGTCACAATTTTTGGATAAGAGATCAACATAGATTGGTCAAAAAGCTAAATTTATCCAATCCGTCTCGATTTCTTATCGAAAAATTGTGACTATAGTTTAAACCATGTCGGTGAATACCGCTCTAAAAGAGTGACTTTAATACAGGTGTCCTTGCAAGAGGGGGGGAATCAAGCGGGTTATTGCATAGGGTGGTCAGTGGTTAAGTTAAATTAGACTAGAATGGGAGAACTCCGGCAAAATTAGTGTAGCCCACGGGTGGTAAAACCATTAATGCGCCTCTGGGTGCCCCTGGCTCGAATGTTAATCTTTGTACACCAAATTTACTTACTTAAGGTTCCCCTAAACCCAGGGCCACCCTTACCAAACGCGGGCCAGATGAGTTTGAACAATTTCGGAGTACCGAAAATGTTTAGGGCTCCCCTTTTGCCCCGATTTTATATGTTTTGGGGGGGGGGAGGGAATTGGCGTCCATTACCTCAAAATGTACAGGAACGCTGAGAAATATCCATACAAAAAAATTTAAAAATTAAAAACTAACGGGAGGAAAAAAATTCCTGAAACCAATGAAAGTTGTTCAGTCGATGAATTAATTGAGAGGTAAATAATTCCAATACAAAATTCAGACTTAATAGAAGAAATAATTCCAGAGCGGATGAAAATTTAGAGCTAATGAAATGAACAAATTATTCCAGAATTGATAAAATTTCAAAATTAACGGGAAAAAAAATTCTAGAATTGATGAAAATCGATGAGAACCAGGGAAATTAATAATATTTCAGGGATGAAAGAAAATTCCAGAATCGAGGAAAAATCAGAATTAATGAAACAATAATTCCAGAATTGATGAAAATTAAGAGTAAATGAAAGAAATAATCCCCAAATCGATAAAAATTCAGAATTAATGCAAGAAAAACTTGAAAATTCGAAAAATTAAAATTAATTTAAAAATTGGAAAATTTAAGAATTAATTCAAGAATTGGTGAAAGCTTCTAATTTACCGCGATTGCGGGGCCCGGTACGACCACACCTGTCACGCACCCCCTAAGGGCGGCTCTGCCTAAACCAGGGCCACTTTTACCAGACGCGGGCCCCAGTACGAAAATAATAGTGGGGGCCAGGTGCGTCTCAACTATTTTGGGGCAGCAAAAAATGTTTGGGACACCCCTCCTTTGCCCTGATTTTATATATTTTGAGAGGGACGGGAATCGGCATCTATTATTTCAGAATATACAGAAATGCTGAAAAATATAAACTTAAAAAATTTTAAACAAGCAATTAAATGTAAATTAACAAAAAAAAAAATTGACGAAAATCCTGCATTAAAGGTAAGTTTAAATTAATGAGACAAACAATTCCCGAAACTAATGAAAGTTTCTGAATTGAGATGAAAATTCAGAAACAATTAAAAAAACGATATGTCCAGAATTAATGAAAGAAATATTTCCATGAATTCAAAATTATGAGTGAAACTAATAATTGCAAAGCGTGGGGCCTGGTGCGACCGCACCTGCCGTAAACCACTAAGTGGCGGTTCTGGCCTAAGTCTCGAGTCGGTGGGAAACTGCTCCTGTTGCTCCAGCTTTGCCATTAATTAAAGCGAAGGCGCCCTTTTTGATGTTTTAAAATCTTTAAAATTTTAGTTTATAAAACTCTGAGGGCCATTTGGCCTCAAGAGAAGAGGGGCCTCACAAAAATGAAATTTGGTTGAAATTTTCTAGAATTTACCTGGTAGGGCCTCAAAAAAACCGCTTTTCCTGGGGGCCCATGATGCTCTTAAGGCGACCCTGCCGAGTAAGTGCCGCAGGCACGACTCTCAACCTCCCGTGTTTGGTCATGGCCCCCCAGAAGGATGGGACTGACGGGGCTACGGTTCGGGATAAGTCTTATCTTTTTTTTTGTTTTTCCACGGTATGAATTCACTATAAAGTAAGCCTTTACTAGACGCGGGGACCAGTGGGAAAATGCAGATGCGTCTTTACGATTTCGGTATAAAAAAACAATTAAATTATTACAAAATATGCAGGAATTCGGAAAAATATTTTGCATATACAGAAAAGACACAATCCAATGTAAATTAACAAAAAATAGAAATTAATGAAAATTCCGAACTGAAGAGAATTTTGAATTGATGAAAGAAATAATAATTGTGCAAAATCAATTGAAATTAGGACCTATTAAAAGAAATTGTCTGAGAACGAATGAAAATTCGGAATCGATGAATTGAAAAGAAGAAAAATAATTGACGGGAAATAATTTCAACGCCCACGAAAATTCAGAACATGCGGAAGAAATGTTCCCAAAAATGATGGAAAACTCAGAATTTCAGACTTGATTTGAAAATTTAAAATTTATTGAAGAAAAAATTCCAGAATTACATTTTTTCTAGATGAAAATGTAAAACTCCAAAATGGATGAAAATTCAGAATTTATGAAAAACATTATTATTGCTGTACGTGCGAGGCCCCACAAAACGAGGGTACCCGGTGTGACTGCACCTGTCACACACACTCTTAAGGGCTCCTCTGTAAAGTAACCCGTGGAAAATTTGGCCTGGTGATTCGCGTAAGATCCCAGCCATTAGTAAAAAAAGCCCGAGTGACGCAGTGGTAAGATGCTCGTCTTCCACTATTAAGATTACCATCAACGTCCACGGGTTCGAATCGTAAGGGCAAGAGCATCAGAAACAAATTCTTTATCTACAGAACCTGGTTAAACCACCGATACATGATGCTTTCATTTCCCAACCAAGTCCACTAGTAGGAAATTGTCGTGTGGCGATAAATGACCGGAGTTGGTGTGCGATAAAGTAGCCATTACTAAAACATATACTCACAGTCAGTCTGAAGAGAAATGGGAGCATATCCCAGCCTTGGAGGAGGGGGCTGCCTGTTACGTATTATAGTCAACCAGACCTCCTTGAAATACCAGGCTGGCTGTCATCTTTGAGCAAAAGTGTAATGTCAGTATTATCGCTATAGCCAATCTCGCGGGTCTCTATCCTGATTTTTTTTTTTTTTTCAACGATATTTCCGAGACATCACATGGAGAAGCGTACACTTTCTTTGCTTCTCCAGGGCAAGTCCGCTCCCCTTTTTCGGCGTCTTGTAGTCACCTATTACGTGACATGATTCTATTCAAGTTTCGGAGCCTCACTTAGATACCTTCGGAGACTCATACACTTCCAAGAATTCGAAACTCTCAACGCGTTCGAGAAATATCCCCAAGAAACGAAACCAGTTCCCATTTATTTCGAACCGGTTCATACAGAAGGATGACACAAGATTTACAGATTTAAATACAAATAAGGCCGCAACAGCCAAATTGAGGTGGCTGAGAAATTATGGCCACAAAAAATATGGATGTCAAATATAACCAAAACCCAATATTAAAGCATATATCACGAAAGTAAGAACAAATAAATCAATACCATATGATATGTTGCCCATAAAAAAGATTAGCGTTGTCTTATCCTTTAAGTATAGAAAGCTTCTCGATTTATCCCAATATGTCTATATCGTACTTCTTTTTAAACGTGTCAATCGTGTCGAAATTCATGATCCCGCGAAGGTAAGCTATTTCATTTATATTGTGACAACCTTATCGGAGAAAAACTCCTGAGACACCACAACTTGGAAGTGTCCCTTACCAATCGACACTGGTGGACCCTTGTCGAAAGCAGTTAATTAACTGTGTATTAATAGGGACTAACTCGTTAACACTATTTAGGGACTAACTCGTGGTCCATCCCGTTGATAATTTTAGACTATTCGATGTATTCCCTCCCCAACACCCGCGTTCTTCCAATGTGTGTAATAAACATATTCAAGAAATCTAGTCTTTCTTCATAGCTCAAGCCCTTGTGAGCTCTTCTCTGAAGCCCCTCAAACAAGTCTACGTCCCCCTGTAGGTATGATCTCCAAAACCTCACGGCATACTCCAGTCCAGGACGAACTAAGCTTTGAAGAAGTGGAAGAATCACTTTAAGAGAATGTGAAGAGACCTAAGAATGAAACCGAGCTTTCGATTCGAGTTTCTGACAGCAGCTGAACTTAAAAAGTGAGTTAAGTAAGTGAAATATCACAAGCAAAAGTGTGGCTAATTCTAGATTCCAGTAGAACTACCCAATGGAGTCCCGAGGGAAAAAAATTGACTGACGGGCATCTGGCCCGGGGTTCGGAGATCCATATTATACATTTTTTTACACCACAATTATTTTCAAATATCAATTTGATAAATGCGGCTCCCAGATGTTAGAAGGCGGGGGTCACCACAAAAGAAAAATATATCATAAAAGGGGGGCACGAATATATTTTTCTGGCGAAAATATATATATATATATATATAGATATAGATATATATCACCCGAAAAATATATTCGGGCGATATACAGTGGATCCCGCTTATAACGTTTTTCAAAAAACCGTCCTCGAAAACGTTGTAAGTGGGGAAACGCTTTAAATGGGAAATCTTAATAAGAATTTCTTATAGTTGAGACCACGAAAATAAGTCGTGCTAAGCGGGAAATCGTTATAAGTGGGAACGTTGTGAGCGGGATCGACTGTATATATATTCGCCCGAATATATATCGGGCGAAAAGGGTAGAAAAAGTCTTTTCCCGTATAACGTAAAAAAAATCACAGAATATACTCTATTTAAAAAAAACTTTAAGGAAGGCTCTTTCTTACCTTTATCGGATCTTTTCGGGGTGACGACCCTGAAAGCGCTTCCCATCTCGGGTCCGACACCGATCGCCCTCGGCCTCGGCGCACTAGAAGATCCAGTCTCCAACTGGTTACGGACCCTGTTCGGGTCGGGTGATACCCTGGTCATTCGTGTATATATCAGAGAATAAAACTTTACAATTTTAAAGGGTTCGGCTCGGGGTCGGAGCACGTGTATATACAATCATTAAGGCCGTCTCCGGGTTATGGACCGAGTGACGAACCACGCGAGTGTCGTGTGTGCGACCCTTTCACTCACTTGTCTTTTAATTTTTTTGTTGGGTTGAGACCGGGATGCTCGGGAAACCCGCGCGGAAGCGGAGCGGTTAAAATAAAAGTACAGAAGTGGGAGGAGAGAAGGATTCTGGGAAGCTGAGAAATGGGTGCGGCCTGTGACGAAACGGACCAATCGCGAAAGCTTCGAAGGGCGGGGTTTGCGGGATCGTAATAAGTCTTGTTGCGCACAATCGCTTCGAAATCAATGTCCCACAGGCTGAGAAATAACAAGAAACTTTTTCCTCGCGCCGACGCTTTTTACAGATTTTTGCATTTTTTTTGCTCCTACTTATTTGCTTTTTTACCTGAAAAGGGAGAAAAATTCGCACTTATTTTCTCTGATGAGCGTGTGGTTAAATTAAATTGCAAATAATCGTTATGCGGAAGTGATAATAATAATTGCATGTTGTGATTCGAAATCAGAATCGAAACCCGATAATGTATTCACTTTATTGTTTCATTTTGTTACATAAAATACAAGATGAGACAAAAAAATCAGCCAAGGGTGGGGAGGGGGGGGGGTCTAGAGACCCATACTGCTTGATACATTGCAAGTTTATAATGAATACTAATGAACACACTTACTTATTAGTGAATAAAATCAACAAACTAAAACGGAAAAGAGAAATAAAATATAAAAAAAACGCAAAAGGGGAGATTTAAAAATTAAAATTTCCCTTTTTTTCCCTGTTTTTTTTGTAGTGGTTAATATGAGGGGGAAATTAAATATCAAGCAAACTTTCGCATGATTTGTAGTCTTTTTGGCAACACAGTAACTATGTGAAATATAGGAAACTGTTATTTTCCGGATATTATGCTGAGGTGAGCTCGGAAAGAAAAGTCATCACGTCTCCGCCGGGACTCGAACCCAGGCCCTCTTGCATACCGGGCAAGCATGCTACCATCTACACCACTGGAGACACATGAATCTGCCTTCCTAATTTCACGCACTGTGTCGTGAGGCGCTGAAGTAGAGGCATTAGTAGCCATTTCCTGAAGTTAAGAGAGGCTACTAATGCCTCTACTTCAGCGCCTCACGACACAGTGCGTGAAATTAGGAAGGGAGATTCACGTGTCTCCAGTGGTATAGATGGTAGCATGCTTTCCCGGTATGCAAGAGGGCCTGGGTTCGAGTCCCGGCGGAGACGTGATGACTTTTCTTTCCGAGCTCACCTCAGCATAATATCCGGAAAATAACAGTTTCCTTGATATCTCTGGCTGAGAAAAAGCCATCTATATCTTTCTATGTGAAATATACATTGCATGGTTTTCAGACGAGTACAAATAATAAGAATCAATATCATGTTGCAATGCGTAAGATCGCATAGATTCATAATTTAACTGAGTATGGAGTATATGACAGTTCAAAAGAAACTCTCGATGTCACTGATTGAAAAAAGATATTGCTTCGTGTGTCTTTCAAAAAAGTAATAAATTAGTAAATAACAACATATAAGAGTTGCAAGATTTTGGGATGAGGTAAGTAAAATGCTTCTTTTAGAAGAGCTTTGTGGATAAGTGGAAGCGAGTATATATTGTTCAATCTGTATTTGAGAAACAAGAATTATTTAAAGGCAAAGTAAAAAAATTGTCGTTTAAAAATAATTATTATAGTAGATTTGTAGAAGTAAAGCTGACGTAAGGGAAGGATTCCAAGACTGTGAAAAAGTTGTTTTGAAGGCAGACCCGTCATCTGGGGGGTCAGGACACCTCCCCCCCCCCCGCTTTTGAAAATACACTACAAATGGTATATATATATATATATATATGCAAACCTTAAGTACGTGTTCTTTGCCGACTGCTCTTACTGCTCTTTTTTGGAGTTTCATTATTGGTGCAAGATTTGAAACGGAGTCACCACCCCAGATTTCCAAACCATATAATAGTAAGAAATAAAATAATGAGTAATAATTTAGGGTACCATAATAGTCGTCACAATGTAATTGTTACTGTAAATATGATAAATCCGGTAATTATACATAATAACCGGTTATTATGCATATTCGCCAGGCATTTTGGTGGTAAGTTTTATCAATTGTCCTAAGTTTATCATTTTTACCGGCGATTATGCATAGTATCCAATCGGCGTTGATAAATTTAATAAGTACAAAAAAATTAATCACTTTTACCAGTGGTGAACGTGATAAATCGTATTATATGGTATAAGCCTACTACACATGATAATTCATACATGCATTGTGTTATTATATCGGGATACGATCGTAAAATTTGTTATCATTATATCGGGGTCCAACTATATTCATTACACATTCTAAACTCATTTGGAATTTTTTCATATTTATCGAATTCACTAATTACACTAGGGTATTGTGCATAATCACAGATAAAGGCGATCAATTTCAAATATTTATCAAATTTACCAACCACGCTTGGGTATTATGCATATACGCCGGTAAAAGTAATAAATTTATCAAACTTGACAAAACGATTGGTAAGTATACATAATAACCGATTTACCACATTTACCGTAACATAATCGAGGTGGCTTCGTTCGGATGGGATCCATCTAAATAAGAGAGGGGTCTGGGAGGTTTACGATAGTCTTAGGTCAGGTTTTTTACTCCCAGACCACGTAGTCGGGAATGCGGGTTAGTTAATGATAATCACAACAGTACTGACGGGGAATTACCCACCTCTGACTTGGATGGCTTCTCGATTGACAACAAACCACCGGGCAAATTAAAATGTGTGTTAATAAATGCCAGGAGCTTGGGTAACAAGAAAGATTTTTTAGAAACTATGATAGTTGTGGAGGACTTGGATCTTATAGCCATTACAGAATCTTGGGCAAACGATGGGGATGAATCTTTCTTACACATCTCCGGATACGATACTTTTTTGAGAAATAGATCTGATAGGAAAGGGGGTGGAGTGTTGATATACGTGAAATCATGTTTGAAGGCTAGAGAGTGTAACGTACAGAGAAGTGATATTGAAACCATATGGGTTGAACTTGAGAACAAAAGACGTCATAAGCTTATTGTTGGGGTTTGTTACAATCCACCGAATAGGGATCAAAACTACATCGCCAAAATGCACGATGAAATTTCCTACATGTGTAAGCGAAAGAGGGTTCTCATACTAGGGGATTTCAATTACCCGGGTATTGATTGGGAGAACCTTTCATCTGGAAATCAGTATGAAAGAGACTTTCTTAAGTTGGTGCTCGAAAATTTTTTGTATCAGCATGTATCAGAAGCCACTAGGGGTACTGCTATTTTGGATTTAGTTCTTACTAGTTCTGAGGATCTAGTTGAACATGTTTCGGTGGGGGAAGAGTTTTCTTCCAGTGATCATCGTATCGTCAGATTTCACTGTAACTTTTCCTCGGGTAAGGTTGATAACAAAAGACTGGTTCCTTGTTTTCGGAGAACTAACTTTGATGTTTTGCGAAGAAGGTTAGCGGAAGTTTTCAAAGACCGGTTGGAATCAGTAGGGGTGGTAAGGCAATGGGAAGAATTTAGTACGAAGCTGTCCTCTGTTTTGCACGACGTCATACCCTTTGTTCGAAAAAAGCGTGTTTGTACATCACACCCTCTATGGTTCACGGATAGCGTGCGGAACCTTTATCTTGAAAAGAAAAGAGCATTCAGAGAGTATAAAAGTGGACGAGGTGACCTATCATTGTTTACTGATAAAAGAAGACTGTTGAAGAAAGCGATAAGGGATAGTAAAAAGCAAGTTGAATCTAGGTTGGCAGATAACATTGGCTCTGACCCAAAATCATTTTTTCGATACGTCAATAATGGATGTAAGGGGACAGTTGGCCCCCTCTCGATAGGAGGCTCAAAAGTAGAGAGCAATGTAGGCATGTGTAGTGCTTTCAATGACTTTTTCGCGTCGGTTTTTAATGGAGATAATGATATTCGATATACGGGTGTTGCATGGGGTAATAAAACGCTCAACGATATTCAAGTGGAAGACGTGGAGGTCCTAAATCTTCTAAGAAATGTATGTGCAAGCAAAGCACCAGGACCAGATGATATCTATCCCAGGGTTCTCAGGGAAGGTGCTAATGAATTGTTGGGGCCAGTCGCACAGATATACAGGAGTAGTGTTGCTGAGGGTATCGTCCCGAGAGATTGGAAACTGGCTAACGTTGTTCCGATATTTAAGAAGGGTAGTAGAGAAGTGGTGTCTAATTATCGTCCAGTGAGTTTGACGAGCTCCCTCTCGAAAATTTTGGAAATTATCATCAAAAGGCAGTTTGTGAAGTGGATAGACGAGAATAATGTATTGTCGGATAATCAGCATGGGTTCAGGAAGGGGAAGTCATGTGTAACTAACCTCCTTTGCTTCTATGATTACGTGACTAAGGCTTTGGGTAAGAGCAAAAATGTCGACGTTGTTTACCTTGATTTCCAGAAGGCATTCGATCGGGTCCAACATGGCAAACTCTTGAAGCGTTTACACGAGATTGGAATAGGGGGCAACTTGCTGAATTGGATAGAATCGTGGTTAAGAGATAGGTCGCAACGAGTTATGGTGAACGGGGAATTCTCTGGTTGGACAGACGTCACAAGTGGAGTTCCTCAGGGAAGTGTCCTTGGCCCCATACTTTTTTCACTTTTTATCGATAAACTCGATCAGGGTATCGATGGAATTACTAGCAAATTCGCAGATGATGTGAAGCTAATGGGGGTAATCGGGAATGAAAGCGATAGGGAGTTGCTCCAGACCAACTTAAACAAGATTGCAGCATGGGCAAATGAATGGAGCATGACGTTTAGCGTAGATAAGTGCATGGTCGCTCATTTTGGTTCGAACAACCAACGGTTCTCTTACGAGTTGAATGGTGTCACTATCCCGGATGCAACTAGAGTCACCGATTTGGGAATTCTCATTGACGAGCGTCTTAAGTTTTCTGAACATTGTTCAGCGGTTGTCAAAAAATCGAATAGAATGCTTGGTCTCATTTTCAAAAAGGTCTCTTCGCGTTCTCCTAAAGTCATTCTTCCTCTTTTTCGAGGCTTAGTTCGTCCTGGACTGGAGTATGCTGTAAGGTTTTGGAGACCATACCTACAGAGGGACATAGACTTGGTTGAAGGGGTGCAGAGAAGAGCTACGCGTGTCCTTATTGGCACACAGGGCTTGAGTTATGAAGAAAGACTTCATTTTTTGAATATGTTTACATTGGATGAACGCAGGTGTCGAGGAGATATGATCGAAGTGTTCAAAATTTTCAATGGGATGGATAGGATGGACCATGAACTTTTAGTACACCGCCAATCGACTGCTTTTACAAGGGGACACCAGTATCGATTGGTGAGGGACAATGCAAGGTTATGGTGTCGCAGGGAATTTTTCTCCAATAGGGTTGTTAATAAATGGAATAGCTTACCCCCGGAGGTAGTAAATTGTAACACAATTGACACGTTTAAAAAGAAATACGATAAACATGTTGGGGTAAATCGAGAAGCTATCCATTCTTAGAATAAGACAACCATAAGTAATCTTTATGGGCATCGTATAATATTTTATCATGTGTATATATTGTTTGTAATTTGTGTTAATTGCATTTTTAATTGGGTTGCTGTATTTTTGAAACATATGACAACCATATTTTTATGGGCATCTTTTTATCAGCCACCTCGTTGGGCATTTTGCCTGTTGTGGCGTTGTATTTGTATTTGTATTTGTGTATAATCATCAAAGCCTGGATGTTGATGACGTTTACATTTTTTCCGCACTTATTCACTTCAAAGGCATTTTTCCAGGTTTTAGGGCACTTTTATGATATTGTTTCACTTTTAAATTACATTTCCTTTTAAATGAAAAGGGTAAAAATATTGTATTTTTATTTCGATTGCCTTTGGTAATTATGGAAAAACTAGCGGGGACCAGGGTTCGAGCCCCACCGTCGCCACAGTAGTGGTCGGCTGAAGTTGGTTTTCTGTGGTTCCCAACTTCGAGGCGCAAATGCGAGCCGATCTCCCCGTTGAAAAGTCTCGCCACAGAGAGCAACAGGCCCACAAGCAGTAGGCCACAATACAAGTATTCAGTCATTACACTTCATTCACACTCGCTTCACTTCTGGCAGCACTGAAAAATCAGACGCAACGTCAGATACGCACTCAGACTGTTAGGTACACATACTTGCACTTCCGGCACAACTCACTCGGTAGTAAAAAAGCCTGCTCTAGAGTAAAAACTAGCCCTGAGTTTTGCTCGGTTTGAGAAAAAAAAAACCCCTTTCTCAGCCCAAGGACCAGTAGAATGTCTGAAACAATTGAGGGATCACTTGTGTCCCGTATTACGGGATATTCCTTTAATTTTGGTTCTTCCGATTTTTTTATACAATAAATATTGGATTTGTAATATTTACGATGGTCG
Source organism: Pholcus phalangioides (assembly GCF_987345545.1). NCBI lineage: Eukaryota > Metazoa > Arthropoda > Arachnida > Araneae > Pholcidae > Pholcus > Pholcus phalangioides. The sequence goes on along the minus strand of NW_028301616.1, from coordinate 1,058,473 downwards.
TGTGAATACACAGTGTTTTTCATAATGCATAAATTATATGATATGATAATTATTATGATTATTATATGACTATAAATATTCATCTCACATATTTTTCGGATTCAACGTTTTTTCTTTTCCGAAATTTTTCAGCAATTTCAATAGCAATAGGTGGTTGTGCCTACTTCTTGCAACGTTTTTTATGACAATTGGCGATGTCCCGTATTTTACCCTATTTAAGATCCCAGGGGTTTTAATATCAAGATCCCCCAAGTTTTTAAGATCCCATATAAGAGATCCCCTAGTTTAATGTATTTTTCTCAATGGAATATGGTTCATCTGCTCATTTGAACATTCTTTTCCCCGTGAAATACGTTTTGTTTACAGAGATTTGCAACAATTCTTCATTTCTCCATACCCTGCAGCAATTAGAAAATTGCATTTTAGGCAATACATTGCATTTTCTGACTGAATTCAATGATACCACGTACAATCACAATTACCGACATTTCCCACGGTGATGTATGTTGTTGAACTCAAGTTTGAAGGTATAATTTTTATTTGAACACAAAATATGGGAAAAAAATTAACATAAATTACAAAAGGTTGAATAATTTTTCATTCAGTTAGGACTAAGTTTTATTAGAATTAATTCTTTCACGTCTGCTTGCGGGCCCATCGTCGTAGACCACAGGTTGAGAAATACTGATCTAATGTACATCACGGATTACGACGTTTTTTTAGATGAACACTACGTTTAATAGACCCCTTGAAAAAGTCTCTAGGAAAAATAAATTTGAATGCGATCAAATGAAAGAAACTGATCAAGAATTGAAGGAAAGGGGCCTTTTTTTGTCATGCGTTTGAATTCACTATATGAAGGGCATTGCAAAAGCAGCTCTACATGTAAGATCACTACGGACCGATTACGACATTAATTATGGAAATGTTTGTCAGCAAGGAAGGAAGGAAGGAGAGAACACCTTCTACATAGTCTTGCAGCCTGATAACGATATCTTACAGAGGAAAAAAAATAAGTTTGGTTAAACCTTAGCTTCAGAATGCTCAAAAGAGATAACATTATCCGAAGTCCCGATAACTATAAAAGTATTTTTCCCGTGTTATATTTTTCTGTTCTGTGCGAAAATGGTAGCAATAACCGAATGATAACATTATTCGTGAATCTAATAAATGACGTTATAACTGTATGTATTAAAACTATTTTTTTTGATTTAACAAAAAAGATGCATCGCTTTCATCACTTCATTTGCATCTTTCCCTATATTCAGAAGACTGAATTTTGTCTTCAGTTAAAATTCCACCGTCGCGTCGCCACAGTGGTGGTCGGCTAAGTTGGTTTTCTGAGGAAGGCGGTGAAGCCAGACCGTCAACATTTAGTCTAATGACCAGATAGATGGCGTACCTGACAATCAATCTGGCTGGGTTTCTTTCATAACTGCTCTCATTATGTATACTGTTTTTTTTTTCCTTCCTTTAAAATGTCTTTTGGAAATCGTCTGTTGAAAAAGATGTTCACGAAATGGCCGTAAATCGTTTATTTCTATAACGATTTGCCAGGGACGAGTCTGGTCTAAAACAAACAAACGTCTGTTCACGAAGATATAAACGTTTATTTTAAAAATTAAAATTCTATTTGTATGATTTTTACTTATGACATGGAATTTTTAACCAAATTTTACGAAAAATGCAGAAAATTCGACAACTTACGAGAAACAAATTTTAATAAAATTTTAAGTGAAACCATTTGATATTTAAAGAGATGTAAGCATTTAAAGAAAAATATGAGTACGCAAGAGATTTCGATTATATTCCTGCATAATTTGGTTGCTAACTGTACGTAGAAATATACAGGGCGTCCATAATTAAAAGACCCTATTTTAAAGTAGCCACGAGCGAAACCAGTCACCACAGAAAATTGTGAAATTTTGAGGAGGACTTCATGAAGGGGTGGGAATTTGTTTGGGGGGGGGGGATTAGTTGCACATGTCGCCACCGGAGGGTTTTTTCTTAAGAAATGACACATTTAGGCAAACGTTTGCAATTTTAACAGTTGTTAAACACTTTTACAATTGTTACTGCAACAAAACATGTTCCACATGATGGCCATCATTTTCAGATACCATGTGAAATCGCAAGATGCATGATCCACAACTGGCCAAAGTGTGTGCGGGGAGATGTTCTGCGCATGGCGTGAAATGCTCTGCCTTTAAGGTTAGGTAAAGTTCTTGGATTGTCACAACGACGTTCCAAATGCCTCCAAAGCCAAAAATTGCATGGTCCGGGAGGCCATAGATTAGGGAAGTGCCGGCTGATGACACGTTCTTCTGTAAAATGTGTTTTAAGAACATTCTTAACACACACGGCAATGTGTGGAGGAACTCCGTCTTGCATAAAGATTAAGTCTACAAGGCAGCGACGTGCTTGCAGAGCCGGAACAATTTCGTTCTGTAACAGCAATGCCTATCGCTTCCCGGTGATCGAACATGTCACTGGACATGTAGAGAGTTACCTCCTCGTAGAAGTAGGGACCCAGAATAAATAATGCAGTAAATCCACACCATACCGTCACTTTTGGTGAATGCAACGGAACCTCTCAGATAGCGTGCGGATTTTCTGGTTCTCAAATTCGGCTGTTGTGAGTACTGACTGCACCATCCAAGTGAAAATGCGCTTCGTCTGACCATAGGATATTCCAAGGCCAATCTGAATCGACCTCAACGCGAGCTACAAAACTGCAGTGAGAACCGGAGTCGAACGTCATAATCATGTGGAAGCAGCCGCTGCACAAGTGAAAGTTTGTACGGATAATATCGGAGGATATTCCACATGATCTTACGGACAGTTGAACGTGGCCTATCCACACGCCTGTGCTACATGCCTGACACTTGTGCTACCACGAAAATTCGAAGTTCTGTCCTCTTCCACCTGAAGCGAAATCTCCTGTTCTGCGTCTATAGAAATGGGTTTTCTTCCTCTTCCAGGACGAACAGCCAACGATGATGTGGTTTCGAATTCCGATATTTCCGTAGAGCAGTTACTGTGGAATTGCTGTTTTGGTAAAATTATTTGACCAAGAAAGCGCGATCACGTAAACCTATCGTCATTGTGAACAGCAAACACATTGAGAAACAAGATCTCCGCGAATGTTTCTAGGTTTTATGACAGCTGCTGCGTGACATCACATAAATTTACATTTTTACTACAGGTATTCAAAGTGAACGCCCTCTGGTGGCGACATGTGCAACTAATTTTTCCCCCTGAAACAAAGTCCCATCACTTCATGAAGTCCTCCACAAAATTTCACAATTTTCTGAATACTGTAGGCTACTTTAAAATAGGGTCTTTTAATTATGGACGCCTTGTATTATATACCCATTCGGATTGAATATCGTGAAAATTCAGAAAGATATCGATGATGTAGTGTAGTGCATTACTCACGGCTATAATGGTATAGTGAAGCAGTGGGAGTAAGTTATTTGCTGAAAGTAGCTGGATAATGAAGGATTTTTCTACAAATTGTCCTCTTGATTACTTTCTACCATTCGATTCATTTCAAGATAAAGCCGAACAGTGTTAAGCGAATGAATGAAAGCACGTGGATATACTTATAAAATTTATAAATAAAATATAGAATAAATTTTTTTTTCGAGATGAGGGAGAAAAAAATTTGATTGGATTTTTCAGGACAAGGCTGACCGAGTAAAAAGTTTTTTTTTAATAACTAAACTATACAACCCCTTGTAATATGAATGACGCATCTGGAGTCTACACGTTGTTCGGATACTTCTTACGATTATAGAAAGTATGCTTTTTTAGGATCAACGGTGCGCGAGTTATTGCAGGATAAAGGGACTTTCCTATGCATCCTGTATTTAAAAAACATTTCAATCATCTAATTTTTATTTCGTGTATCAAATAACGGTATTTTCTCAAGCGCCCGACTTCGTCGTAAAGAGTCTTCACTATCCGAAGTATACACATCAGCCTCTTCCTTCGCGTCCCAATCGAGTGATTTGGCGAACAGCCCGAATATGGTAAGGGCGATTGTTACGCTGATCACAATTACCCATCATCATCATTAATTACTTATTCATAGCCAAAAAGGGAGGAGGACGGTCATTTGTTTTTCCTCTCTCTCAGCATCAGTAGCAGAGCCAACTCCTGCAATACACAGGCTCCCTGATGCGCATCTTGATGGACATCAATTCGTATTGCCTCCCTACGAATCGCTTTTCATGAGTCATTCGCGTGGCCCACCCCTCGACATAGATAACACTGACTTTAGCACGTTGGGAGGAAAAGGTAGTACTCTTTGTATATATGTATATATGATCACACAACAGATTCGTTTCATCACTTCCACCATGTCTGTCCTGTACAGTCAGTCACACAACAAATTTGGAAAAAATGTCTGTGCTGCTGGTCACCTGTTACCCCTGACGTGGTGCATGGTCGGGTGATTACGGCGTGTGAATGTGCTTTTCGCGTGTTGCTCGATGGACGGACAAATGGTGATGGATGGACAATATGAGGTTACATCCGCGTTTAATAATGGACACACAACTAACCTGTATTACATGCATGTAACATCGCTTCCTCCTCCCCACTTCTCATGTATTTTCTCTCGTAATGAATTCTGGGGTGGCATCGACAGATTATTTTTGCTGTTGTTTCTGTAATTACAATGTGTACATGTGCGCGACATGAGTCAAAGCGCTATCCAGTACGCATCACATGCTGAGAAATAAAATTCTATGAGTGCCTTGTGTCTCAAATCATGTTTATCAGTAGATATCAACATTTTTACTGGGACGTGCTCGCGGGGTTGGGCTTGAATATATATTTTGTGGCCCTGTACAATATCTTTCCCACAAGGACTCTATTCTAAAGGCCCTGGAGTCATATTTTCGATTTCTGTGTCTTATAGATATACTGGAAAGTGGGAAGTTAAAGTTAAGGCTCCCCTAAAAGTCTTGACTTGGGGGATCCCCCACTTTCGGCCTAAAATCCTTTGTTAAGAGAGGGAAGTTCCTTGTGGGAAGTGTGTGTAGGATCGGATATAAGGCATTGTTTCTAAACCTTTCTGACAACAAGGACCGGTAAAATGTCTGAAACAATTTGACGGAATACTTGTGTCCCGTATTACGGGACATTCCTGGAATTTTCGTTGCTCCGATTTTTTTTGTGCATTTGTCCCGTTTTTTCAACGATACTTATTTGAATTTGTGTTATTTACCAAAGTCGTGAATACACATACACACGCACAGCGTTTTCATAATATAAATTATATGATAATTAAAACAAAAATTATAAGTATTCATCTCACATATTTGTCAGGTTTAGCGTTTTTTCAACAATAAGTTTTTGGAATTTTAATTGCGATTGGTGATTGTGCCTACTTCTGACAATATTTTGATGAGAGTTGACAAGGTGTCCCGTATTTTATGGACTATCTTAAAATCCTAGTTGGCCGAATTTTATTTCTCCTCAATGAAATATGTGGTCATCAGATCATTTTTTTTTTTCGTGAAATACATTTCTGTTCATTGCGATTCGCAACAACACTCTATTTCCACACCCTTCAGAAATTTTAGCAGCAATTATAACAAATTGCATTCAAAGCAAGAAATTTCAATTTTTGTCTAAATTTAGTGATTTCCCGCATTTAAGATCAAAATTTCATGCATTCTCCTCGAATATGCATGGCCGCATATTTTTATTCATTTCCTTTTATATAAACACATTCAGAACTAATTAGTAAATTAAAATTGTATTTGAGCATGTAAAATTTCCCCAATTTGAAGAATGTCTGATGAAATCCACAGAAGCTCAAGGATGATTGGATCGGGACGTACAAAAAGGTAAGTGAAATATCGGCAATAATAGACACACACACACCGCGTTGAAAAATACTATTGCATATGGTTTTCGGGTGTGGGGGAGGTCTTATGATGGATCACTGTATGGGGAAAAAATGAGGTGGAGGGGGCAATGGGGCGTGTTGAAAGTGTGGCCCTATCTGTGTCGGTAGCCATGACGTGAATCCGGAGAATGAAGAGAAGGGGACTCCGCGATTGCTGTTCTTGTCCATAATTCCGTTTTTATTATCGACTTCATTCCGCTAATGACACCCGCTACGCCCTTTCAAACGGGAGGCACCCCCCCCCCCTTGTGCTTAATAATTTGGTCATGCTTGCAAGCTGTTATTGCTTTCACAAAACAAACACACAGTATAATACGTTTTCGGTGTATGAGGTACCTCACGGGTGTGTGTGTGTGTATAGCAATGATTTTCAGACGGTGTGCCTTTATAGGGAATCATGTTCGGGGAGTTGGCAAATTTGAAGATTGAATTTCCAAGGAAATTATTATAATGAGAGAAGACCAGCAAAAAATTTTGAGAGATTGAAAGAGAGACCTAGAGCAGTGTTTCTCAACCGCAGGGCCGTGGCCCAGTGCAATGCCCCGAAATCAGTCAAACCGGGCCGTAAATGATACACTATCTCATTTTCCCCCATTTATTCCCTATTATTCGAGTTTATGACAGGCCTTCCCCTCACAAAAAAGAAATCAACCGGACCGCGGGCTTCCAAAGGTTGAGAACCACTGACCTAGAGCGTGTACAAGCATGTGAATGACTAAAAGCGTGATCTAAAGCAGTGTTTCTAAACCTTTTTTTACCCGTGGCCCCCTTTGAACCATATTTTTTTCTCGTGGCTCCCCTGTCCTACCCAGAGTCTTTGATCCTCATCTGGAAGCAAGATTCTTTATACATATTGAATTGATTTTTTCAGTGAACTTATATCTAATGAAAATTTTGCAAATAAGATTGGCCTCCAGACCACTGGCCTAAAATTTATTGAGCTCCCCGCTAATCCGAGTTCTATTCCGGGCCGTCTCAACATCATGGGCCTCCTAGGCAAAGTTATGCTATGGTAGTCCCATACTTAGCTGGAAATAAACAGCCTCCATATTTCCTACTTATTTTCAAAATTTATTGTACTATACAAAATATGATAAGGTGGGGTCACTTATGGACATGAGACCCCCGGGCATGGCCCCTCACAAGAGTGGGACTGACAGAGCTGCAGCCCGGGGCCTGGTATGTTTTTCATCATTTTTTGTTTTTCACACTATAAATTTGATATAGAGAGGAGAGGAGGTTGAAATCTAGATGATTGCCTACGAAAAACCCCATCCTCTCTAGGGAACCTGCTGTAAAATGTAGGTGGTGAGGCCCGGGTGGGTCCTTGTCCTACGACGGCCCTGGTTTTATGGGTGGTTTTGTTGGATTCTGTATATATAATTGTATAGTCACTAATATAAAAGATTTATTTCTTCACACCTTAATTTTTATTCTCAGCTCTCTGCAGCCCTCCAAACCCCCTGTCATGTCCCCTTTCTCCATTTTCTTCCGTGGCCCCCCCCCCCTGAAATATCCCAGTACCACTAGGGGGCCATATGGCCCCCGGTTGAGAACCACTGATCTAGAGTGCCTGCAAGTATTTGAATGACCAAAAGAGTGACCTAATTAGTGTGCAAGCATGTGGATGACCAGCTAGAGCGTGTGCAAGCAGATGATTTATCAAAAGAGTGTATTGGTATGAGAGTGACCTAGGGAGCAAAGAACCACAGGCGAGTAGCCTCAGTGAATACTCATTGGTGAGCAGGGCCGTCTTAAGAACATCATGGGTCCCCGAGCCAATTGATCTTTCTGAAGCACTACCAGCTGCTTAACCCACACCAACTCCGGTCATATATCGCCTTACAGCAATTTCCAACCAGTGGAGTTGAGTGGGGGAATGAAGGCATCATCTATCGGGGATCTGTAGGTAACTTGCTTGTTTTGATGTTCTTTCCCAGACCTTGATGGTAGCGTTCATGGTGGAAGACGCGCATCTTACCACTGCACGGCACTTTGGCCCTACCTAGAAAATTCTTGAAAAATTCAACTATTTCTCGTTTTTCTGAGGCCATCTTTTCTTGAGACCCCCGGGCTGTGCGCAGGTGGACCCATGCGTTGAGACAGCACTAGTGGTGAGTATTCGGTGAGCGGCCAAAAAATGACCTACAGCGTGTGCAAGAATTTCAGTATGAGATCACAAGAGTCTTGTTATTTCGATACAAAATCCTTGGGAGGTCCCGGATCAGAGGTTATTAACTTATGGGTCACAACCCAAACTTGTCTCAACCCAAACAAATCTCATTGTTGATTTTGGGTCGTGGCTGAAAAGGGTTAAGAACCCTTGCCCTAGATCAAGGGTACTTAACCTTTTGGAGAATGCAGGCGACTTCATTAGTTTGAAAACGTGTTGTGGGCCACTAAAGTGATCTTCAAATGCGCCGCATGTTGCTTCAATGATCTTTAAATGTGCCTCGGGCAGCTTAAGTAATTTGGAACTGTGCCGTAGACTTCTTCTTACCAGGCAGGGACCTGGCTCTGTTCCGCTAGGGATATTAGCCTTAGCCATTTACTCGGCTGAGTTGGTCCGTGCTGGAGAGTGCTGAAGGTGTCCGACCGGGAAGCCCTCGAGATACATTCGAAGGCCAATCGGTCCGGCACATCCAGCCCTTTTCCTCTTTTTATCTATGATGAGAGCACTATCCAGTCCCCCCCCCCTCCCATCAAGCAGCTTAGTATTAGTGGTGTCCTTGTGGGCCGCTCGTTCCGACCTGATTTGTGCCGTAGACTGCATGAGTGATTTGGAACTGCGCCAAAGGTCACTTAAATGATCTGAAACTGTGCCGCAGACCACTTAATTGAAGTCAAAATGTGCTTCGCGTCACTTAAGTAATATGTAAACGTACTGCGGGGCACTAGAGTTATCTGTAACAGCACTCCAGGTAACTTGAGTGAAATGTAAATATGCCACGGGTCACTTAAGTGATCTTCAAATGTGACGCGGGTCACTTGAGTGATCTTTAAATAAGCTGCTGGTGACTTACGTGATCTTGGAATGTGCCGCTAATCCTTTAAGTGATGCAAAAATGCACCGCGGATCAGTTAAGCAATCTGGAAATGTGTCGCGGGCCACTTAAGTGATTTGTAACAACGCCCCAGGTTACTTAAGGGGTTTAGCGCATGATTGTGGCTTCCCATTCTTTCGTATGGGAAAAATCTTCCATTAAGAAACATTTTAAAAACTTTTCTATTCACTTTAAGCACTCAATTTTTTTTCTCAAATACTATGGATATTTTCAAACAATTTAACACGAGCATTTAAGATTTTAATTTTTGGCTAGTTTCTTGAATTTTAACTTTAGCATTGCGCAACTTTTCCAAAAATCACCAAAATATTTACCCTTATTTGTTGCCAAAAATTTTTTTTACATAATATTTTAATAAAAAAATTTTCGTGTTAAAGTATGTAACACCATAGTGTGTTGAGAGACGCACACAAAGTTTCAAGACATTTGAATGAGTGGTGTTTGAAAAATTTGGGCTTATCTAACAGAAAACATAGTTTCGAGAACATTTTAATGGAAAACATTATCATATATAATGCCTGCCAGCAGTTTACATTGAAATATTTTCAGAATATTTCTAGTAAAGGCAGAAAAAAACAATTGAACACAGTTAAACGCAAAAAATTTCATATTATCTGAAAATTCGAAAATGTGTTTTTTGCAAAATTTGCACCCACCAACCCCCTTAAATAATCTGCAAATTTCGTCGCTGGCTGTTATATGAGATCTGGAAATATGTCGCACCAAAGTTCATTTTTACGAAATTAAGTTTAAGGTCACGGGCAATAGAGTATGACTTTGAGGGCCACATTTGGTGAATGTTTAGCATGTATGCCCTAGATCTTACATAACAACTAACAAAATCTTAATAGCTCATGAATTAGCAGCGAGATACACAGCAGTGATCGTTCCTGACTTTAGATGCACCAACTCCTTCAATTATCTTCAAAAAATATGTACATTATTCATTACCAAGTATGTTTTCCATCAAATAAATACCTTTCTACGACCTGTTCGTTGAAATTTTTTGTCTATCTTGCTTAGATTCGAAGAAAACATAAAAAAAGTATCTGAATTTTCCACCAGGTGGCGTTCTAACCTTTTTTATCATTTGGAATGAAGTCCACTTAGTAATATGTAAACGTAATGTAATGTAAACGTTCATGATTCTATCTTCCTTATTTCAGGAGTTATTCCAGATTATATGAAATTTCCAGTGTTCTTTATTTCTATCGATATTTATCCTTTTTTGCTCCCGGGCATCCCAAAATGATTGTTAGAGGTTGAAAATGATTGTAAAAGGTGCGCATGTGTCACTGTTCAAGATCACAGATCTTCAAGCGATCATAACTTTTGAACGGATGAAGATAGAGCGATGGGAAAAGTGTCTAGGTATACTAAATTGTGTGTGTACATGCGCTACGCGATAGTAACAATTAAAATGCCACCTGGTGGGAAATTCTTAAAATTTTTCTAAATTTTTAACATTTAATACCATCCGTCACTAGTACAGCCAATTTCGGTTATAACGGCCCTCAGTTGTAACAAAACATCGGTTATAACGTTAATAATCGCAGCTGCTGGCTGAGGGATCCAGAAATTTCACCTCCGACATTTCGCGCCTCTGGTATGTTTCGTGCCCGGTACATTTGGCCACAGGAAATTTCGCTCCCGACATTTCACCTACCCTGAGTGCATTTTACGAGTGACCGAGTGAGTGACCATATGAGTGAGTGGATGACATCTACACTCACTTGGTATCTCATTCTCTCATACGGTTATATACTGTCATCCAGCCACTCACTTGTTCGCTCATACGGTCGAACAAGTGAGGTCATACACCTACTCATCTGGTCACTCACCCACTCACTTGTCCACTTATGTGGTCAGTCAACTCTTCAATTGGTCACTCATACGATCACTCACGCCTTCACTTGGTCACTCATCTGGTCACTCTCCCGTTTTTAATACCGAACGATGGAAGAAAAAATTTTTTAATAAGGTCGGGCTCTTTGACGTGCTCTTAATTAATGTGTCCCATATACGGGACATTACTGTATTTTCCCGTAACTTCGCCTTTACGCATTTTTTCTATTACAAAAATGTTTTCGCTGGTTTTTTTTTTTTTTTTTTTTTTGATGAAATTTACTTTATAACCAGAATCAGAGATGAAGGTCTTCTTCACAATTTATAAATTGTGTAAAAAAAGAATATAACAATGTACAGTGGATCCCGCTTACAACGTAATCCTAAAAAAACTGTCATGGAAAATCGTTGTAGGGGAAAAAACGCTCTAAACGGGAAATCTTGATGCGAATTACTTATAGTTGCGACCACGAAAATTAGTCGTACTAAGCGGGATCGACTGTCAATATTCATCTCACCAAATACATTTTAAATCATTGCATATTTTCTAATACTGTATTCGTTGATAAGGGTTTTCGTTGGCCATATTTTGGCGATTTCTCTGACAGTCGATAAAACTTTTGGCGATAATTAGTGATATCTCGTACTTGTGACGGTTTAATTAAATTTTGCCTAAGACATTTTCATCTCCTGGCACGTTTCTCGTCCCCAGTATATTTCACACTTGACATTTCGCTTGTCCTGGCCGTATGAGTGACCAAGAAAGTGACTGAGTGTGTGAGTGACCAAGTAAGTGACTGACTGTGGGAATGCCCATAAGACTGACCAAGTGGGCGAGTGAGTGAGTGACAGTATGTGCCCATATGAGAGACCAAGCGAGTGTGGTCATTCATGCGATTAGCAACTTAATCACTCATACGGTTACAAATTTAATTAATGGTCACTCATACGGTCACTAACTTGGTCACTCATACGGTCACTAACTTGGTCACTCATACGGTCACTAACTGGATCACTCATACGGTCACTAACTTGGTCACTCATACGGTCACTAACTTGATCACTAATACCGTCACTCCCTCACTCATACAGTCACTCACTTGGTAACTCATTTACTCACTTGGCCACTCATATGGTCACTCAACCACTCACTTGGCCACTCATATGGTCACTCAACCACTCACTTGATCACTAACTTCATCACTTATATGTCATTCACTTAGCTATACAGGTCTCTACTCACTACCTACACTCACTCAATTGATCACTCATACAGTCGGTCACTTACTTGGTCACTCATACGATCAATCACTTACTTGGTCACTCATACAGTCAGTCGCTTACATGGTTACTCATATGGTTCCTCAGGACTTTCAACTAAACAGGCATAGAAATTCTGGTAATGTAATTACCTGCTAATTTCTTCTCACATCTATTCAGACCTTAGTTCTAATACATACCATAAATGTAAAGCATATATGCTCGGCCCCGCGGGCTGAATGTGGTCCTCGGAGTCATCTGATGTGGCCTGCAACATCAAACATAATTTTGTAAAAATTGAACTACGGGCGCGTGCGTCGCATTTCCAAATTTATTAAGTGCTCTGTGGCGATGTTCCAGATCCATTAAGAGCAGGGGTGCTACAATCACAGATCTCGCCACTTGGGCTCCCTATGAACACGAGACTCCTCTTCCCCCCCCCCCCCAGACCAACCCCAGATGTCACTCCTGATTCTGTGGGCAATTCCGCTAGATTCTGAAATTAGTCGGCGTGTTTCACTAAAAAGTTTTATTCTTCGCATTTAATTTGTGTCTGTGGCCTCCCCGTTCACTTTTCATGGCTGTGTCCTTCCACTTTATTTTCCCCAGTTCTTTCCCCCCCCCCCCCAGAATATTCCAGAGACACAAGAAAGCTAAAGGCGTTCGAACCAAAGAAGAACCTTTTGCGCCTCCATACGCAATGATGCCTGCAGTGGAGATACTGCATTCAAAATTTCCAGGAATGCTGGGAACAAAAAAAAAGCATTACACGTGTCCCCGGTGTATAACCATCTCTTAAGGATACGAGAAAAACGATATTCTTTTGAGGTCATGTGGTCATTTACTGTTTGTAGAAATATGGTCATGAATAGCCTATACATACATATCGGAACCAGTAAATATAAACCTACGCGCTCGGAATGTTGGAATTCTCGAGTCCATGATGGAATAAGAAACGAATTTATATATTCCCGGGGCATTATGGGGAACCGTTTCTTTTACATATATATATATATCCATCGATGTAGGCACCCCCTCCCCATTTAGGGGTGCGGGAATGAATTGGTGCATATTTTTCCTTTCTCCAAATATATACAATGTAGATGGAGCATAAAAGAGCCTCGTGGAAGCGGCGGGCACTTATACATGCCCGTGAGGAATACATAAAATTGTAATATTTATTGAGGATAAGACACTGAAACGGTACGTGAATGTGAAATAGACGTCGTGCGGTTGAAGATTATCGTTGGATATAATGTACCTTTCCCTCCACAAACTTTTTCTCCATTGGATGGGTGAGAGACACGAGCTCCTTCTCGCCAATTTCTTATGCAAAATGTTACTTTTCACTTCTAAATCGGCAATTTTTTTTATCCATTGGCTACTTTGGTACCGTATAATCATTTTTTTCATAGTGCGATGGGAAGAAGTTATACCGTGCACATGTCATTACGGTATTTCTCATATATTTGCGGTAGTTATTTTTTTCTTTTCGGTGTGACTTGTTTGAGTAGAAATTTTAGGGGCTATTACTTTGCCTAGTATATAGGGAATTTGTGAGCGTAGATCAGGGGTCTTCGACCCCTGTCTCGAGTCGCGACCGGAGCCTAGATCCGACATCAAACAAAGAGCGTTCTTACACCAACTTAGACATACGTGATGCCTGAAATATGCGTTTTAATTGTAATCCTTGAATGCAATTTTTACAGGGTGTTTAATGGAAGCTCTGATCAAGTGCTCGTGAGCACTAAAAAGAGACGCGAGAATTAGGTAGTCTCCGTGCTTCAGGGAGCGCCATGGTGTTCGCGAGGAACAGGTTGAAGATGGCATTGGACCAATATTTCTCAACCCGGAGCCATATGGTCCCCTTGCGATCCTGAGATATTTCAAATATTCCAAGGCATAGGTGGATACAGGGGAAGGCTCTTCCCCCCCCCCCGACCCGTTCAGCGAATAAAAATTGTATATTTGGGATGGTCGGGAGGGCGTAGGCGAACATTCACCCCTTCCCCGTTCACCAGACATATTTTCGTATAAGACGGGGGGGGGCGCAAGAGGAAAATACGATTCAAAGGGGGCCACGGGCTAAAAAAATGGTAAGAAACACTGGTGCAGATCATGCTCATAAATCTGTTCTATTCCCTCGGAGCAGTCATCCTTCAAAATGGACGAGCTGCTTCGGAATGTGTCAGTTATTTTTTTTACCTTGGGTATGTGATGAATTTGGAGACACGTCTGCTACTAAGTGGGTGCTGCCACGTGTCTCTTCAGCGAAAGATTGCACAGTAGAGCCTCTCCATAACGGACAACCATGGAGCCAGAAACGTTGTCCGCTAATGAGAAGGTACGGTATACAGTGACACCTCGTTTATACGACTTTCACATTTATGCGGCGTTTGGCCACAATTGATTCCTACACATTTTAATGCTAAAATGAATATATTAATAAAAGTGATACGGTGGTTGTGCATAATCACCAATCGCTTCGATAAAGAAAGTATGATTAAATTTCATTACATTTATATCATTTTTACCGGCGATTATGCATAATTCCCAAATAAAGTCTGATAAAAATATGGAAAAATTTACAACTTTTCTTCTTCTCTTCAATTATTTTCACCCGTACATGATGCGTGCAAATATTTTGTAACAAAAATCAAAATAAGTGTGTGAAGAGATGAAAACATTCTCTCTCATAATAGTCTTGTATATAGTGAGGGCTTTCTTTACACTACCAACATGAGCAAACAAAACCAACATTACGATTCGAATTCCTGGTCAATGATTACATTCAATTAATTAAGTAATTAATAGACGATTGACCATATTTACCAACACGAACTCGGGATTAAACATCATGATGTTAGCTCAATATGATGAATTCTCGGTTTATATACGACCAAAAACTAATAAATTAGAGCAAGGGTGTGCAAAACGTCTAGGAGGGTGCGGATCACTTTACTGTTTTTAAAACGTGTCGCGGGCCACTTAAGTCGTTGCAAATGTGCCGCGGGTGGCTCAAGTGATCTGTAAATATGCCATGGATCACTTAAGTGATCTGGGAATGTGTCGAGGGCCACTTTATTGATCTGCAAATATGCCACGGGTTGTTCGAGTGATCTGTAAATAAGCCGCGGATCACTTAAGTGATCTGGGAATGTGCCAGGGGTGACTTCAGTGATCTGTAAATGCCTCGTGGGCCACTTGAATGATATAGAACTGTGCTACGAGTAACTTGAGTGATGTGGAATTGCACATCACACGTCATTTAAATGATCTGTAAATGTTCCGCTCATCACTCAAGTGTTATCGAAATTTGTCACGGCCTCTTAAGCGCTCTGGGACGAGGAAAACCTCGTCATGCGCCAGTTACTCAAGTGATCTGTAAATATGAGGCGGATCACTTGTGTGATGCGAAACTGTCAGCTACTTAAGTGCCCTGTAAATGTGCCACGACTTTTTTAAGTGTTTCGGCATTGTGCGGCGGATCACTTAGATAAATGATCTGTAAATGTGTCGCTTAGTTCATTTTTACAAAATAAGGTCGTGGGTCACATTTGGCCCGTGGGCCATTTTTAAAAAAAATTAGAGTTTGCCTAATCTTACTGTCCGCTATCGAGAGTGCCCACTCACGGGGAGTGAAATGCATTAAAGCCCTATTCCAAGGTATCTGGGGATCATAAAAACACCCCTTAGGGGAGGTTCCACTGTAATATTGAAATTTGTGCACCTACGTGTGAAATAAAAAAACAAGGATGGCATCAGGTCCATCTCAAGAGCATCGGGGAAAAATCACTAGCCAAGTGATTTTTCAGAGGCCCTACGTGGCAAATTCTTGAACATTTCAACCAGATCTCATTTTTGTGAGGCCCATTCTTCTCTTGAGGCCTACGGGGTGCGCCCGAGTGAGCCCATGCGTTAAGACGACACTGGATGGCATTCGTGCCAGAAAGTCTATTGTTCAGATCTGATGGACCAACGGAAGCTTCGTATTCATTCTGAGACCTGTAATGTAAGCATCGCCCGACATAGCGGAAAGGGGTGACAGGAATTCAGCCCGAAGGCCCTAAAAACGAATCCCATATTTTTTTTTACTCTATAATCTCACTATAAAGGGCCCGCGAAAAATCCTTTAAACTTGTTTACGTAGAGGCCTGAGATAGTGAGGCGTCTCAACGAGTAAGTCAATGGTGCCCCCCCACCTCGAAAATATTGACAAATCTAATTAATACGGTATGCCTTTTTTTTTCTTTTTGTATGTAAATCGGGCCCCTAGGTGCCCATTCAAGTACATGGTCCCCAGGGCCCATCCAGGATTGACAACAAGTGACTGATCAAAAGAGTGACATAGGAAGAAAGGGAACAGGTCAGTGACCCACCAAGAGTGATTCAAGAAAGTATGCAAGAGCCTGTGACTGACCACCTTTACCGCCTGGCAGTTCAGTGGTTAGTCCCGGTTCGGGCATGAATGTCTGCTAACACTTACTAATTCCCTGGGCAAACCGTAAAGATATCTTGGGAATTCGTGCTGATCACGTTATTTAAAAAAAAAAAGAAGTTACCTAAAAATTTGTGAGCATGGGAGTGACCTAAAGAGCGAAGGACTGGGTCAGCGAGTGGCCAGAGGAGTAACCAAGAAACTGCAACATGCAACCAAAACAGCAGCGGTTCTCAACCTTTATTGTCACGCCGTTTTTACTCTGGGAAGTGAACACGGTGCCCCCAAGGACTCCGCGGGGCACCGATTGAGAGCCGCTGTTCTATCTGAACACCTTTCGTGGAATGGATGGAGGCTCTTGGTGGGTCGCATTTGGCCCGCGGGCCGGTGGTTCTCCCCCCCCCCTGACGTATAGTATTCGATTGCATCTGATTACATTTTTTCCTCCAAAAGAAAAAGGTCTTAGAAACGTCAACAAGATTAAAACGGCACACATCTGTTATAACGACAAAATTTCACGTGATCCTTTGCTATCGTTATAACAGAGTTTGACAGTATTTTGACGGTACATTTCAGGAGGGATCGTCCACACATTTTTCAATATATACTGGAAAGAACAACTAAAATTTCAAACTTATATGAGAATTTGCATATTTTCACTCCCAATTCTGATACTAAAATTTCGTGGGTATAACGCGTAGTTCTTTCTCTAGAAAATGGCAACACTTTCAGCACTGAATTTGAATACATTTCCTTCCGGATACATTCCGGAAACGGGGAGGAAAAGGATCCCGAACATGAGAAAGAGAGAAAAGAATGATGTGATTTAGTTTCTGGCTTGGATTTGAATATCTTCGGATGTTGTACGTGTCACGACAAAAGAATACTTTCACGCGCATATTTTCACGCTCCCTCCCGTATTATGTAAAGTACTGATTCCGTGGCAGAGAGAAGGGGGGGGGGCGAGCGAGCGAGCAAGCATGATACGCATATGATGCGTTGAGCATATGTTAAGCCCGAATTGTCTCAGGTGGTGAATCGCATGTAAACCTAAAGAAAAAACATGCGGAAAAATCCGTCACTTCAATCTTATGGCTGTTGGATGGAGGCGTGTGTGTGTGGCACTTATCACGTACGAATGGCTCGTGTGTGTGAGGCGTAAGTAAAGCATACGTATGAATATTTTATGGCTAGTAGTTTCTATCTTCATACATAGGGATTAAAACAAGGGTCCTTGCTCAACCTGTAGGAGAGTGCGGGCCACTTCTGCGAATTTGTCGCTCGTCATTTGAGTAATCTGCAAATTTGCCGTGGATCACTTTAGTGATATGGAACTGCCGCGTACCGCTAAAGTAATGTGGAAATATGCCGCTGGCCAATTGAGTGATCTGGAAATGTGCCGGAGGCCACTTAAATGTTCGGAAACTGTGTCGTGGTCTCTTAAGGGATCTAGAGATGTGTCGCTTTCCGAGTAAGTAAACTGTAAATGTGCCGCTTGGTTCACTTTTTATAAAATTAGATTTATATAAATATGGCCGTCGGAGTCATCTGATGTGGTCAGCGCCCTTGAATCTAATTTTGTAAAAGCGAACTAATCGGCACGTTTCCATATCACTTAAGTGACCCACGGTGCAGTCCCCATCATATACGTTGCCCGTGGCACATTTACAGATCCCTTAAGTGACCCACGGCACATTCACATATCACTCAAATGACCCGTGGCATATTTACTGATCACCGCAGCACATTCTCATTTCACCTCGGTGTTCCGCGGCATTTTCAGATTATTCAAGTGTCCCATGGCAGAGATCATATTGGTGACGTGGCAAATTTACAGATTGAACAGCACATTCTCAGGTAACTTTAGTGACGGGCGGTACAATTTCAGATCACTGAAGTGTCCTGCGATATGTTGAATGAAATTTCAAAAAATTCACGCGTGCATCAGATTTGGGTACAACTTATGGGCACACCATACAATCCTGAGTTCATAACCTGCATCATCACTAGCTGAATGTATTGCGGAAAATAACAAAACATTTGATTCGTAGAACATTTTTCAATCGTGTTTCGGATATTACGTGATTTTTTTTTTTGCTTGAAATTTGACGAAAAAACATTTTTTCATAGAAAATTACACGGGTAGTCCAAAATTTGTTCTCACCATTTTGAGAGACGCTTCTAAAAAAACAGTCTCTTCCTTCATCGAAAAGTGGCGCTTTGGAGTTCTAAAGCTTATGATAATTGGGAAACATTTTGGAAATAATCTGTAGAGAAACGTTATTTTTTATGAGAGGATCACTTTTTCACATTCGTTTCTTGAAATAGGAAAATCCCAGAAAATCAAATCCAGCACCACTGTGCCGCCTGTGCATTTTACTGGTGAACCGTAGTATTATCAAGGTTTTTTTACAGCGGCTGGACTCTCATCGAATGTAAACAAAGTGGGAAATCGACTTTTCATCAAGATGAGCCACGATGAAGGAAAGATGTTCACGGTAACGAGGCAAGTTCTCTGAAATGCCGAAAAGTGTAAATACGAAAATGCGAAGTGCCATGCCTGCAAATAAAATTGGACATATTTCTCCATCATGCAAATCAAAGCGGAAAAATTTCTCTGCTGAAATGATAATCTACTGCAGATAAATCCGACACCGAAGAGTATAATTTATTTTAAATGAACTCAATTAATAAATTGAATGAAGAATCTCGTTTGTTGGTTAACGTAAAGGTCTGCGGTAAACAATTAGAAATGATTTTAGATTGTTTGAAATTTAGTTTCTTTCCTCGAACAATAACTGACAGAAACAACCTGCATTCAAAAATTATTGATCGTACAAGTGTTTCTGATTTCCTTTGTAACATCAATCGTCTCTGTCAAACTTGACCACCGCATTCCCTTGTATAGGCCTCGGCCAAGCAATATTGAATAAATAAATGAAGTTTGACACTGCAACAGATGTAGCCATCATCTCCGAGTGAAAAATTTACCTCATGTTGTTCCCAGATTTACGAAGGTATTTCTTAAGGATTACAATCAAAATCCTATCGATGTTTCCAGGGAGGTGGTTGTAGATGTCACTTATGAAAACCAGACTTCCAAGTGTCGCGCTATATTTTTCAAAGGCGATCGACCAGCATTGTTTGGAAGGGCTGGATAAGATGTTTCAAGTTGTATTGGTCTAAAATATTTTCTATACACAAAGTGAATGAATAGGGTGATCCAGCCAAGAGTCTGACTGATAAATATTACAAGCTTTGCGAGGAAAGTTGTGAACCAATTAGGCATATCAAGGCAACATTGAAAATGAAGGAGGATGTTCAACCAGTTTGTTTCAAATCGCGTCCTGTGCCCTATTCATTGAAAGTGAAAGTTGTCGAAGAAATTCACAAATCAGTACAACGTGGAGTTTGGAAATTTGTGGAGCATTCCAGTTGGGCAACACCCCTTGTGATCGTGCTGAAAAAAAATGGTGATGTTTGACTCTGTGGTGACTTTAAGGTCACTGTGAACAAGTATCTTGATCAAAATCAGTATCCACTGCCTACACAGCAGGATTTGTTTTCGAGTCTCCACGGTGGAATGTATTTTTCAAAGTTGGATTTGAGTCATGCTTATCAACAAATCGAACTTGATCAACATTCTCATGAATGTCTTACTCTCAACACTCACCTAGGTTTAGTACGTCCATCGAGATTGTTGAATGGCATAAATAGTGCAACGGCAATTGTTCAATCATCAATTGAAAAGATCCTTCAGGGTTTGCAATCAGTGATATGTTTTCAAGATGATATTTTGATTTCTGGTGATACAATTGATGCACATTTGAAAACATTAGAAAAGCTATTTCAACGGTTTTCTGATTATAATGTCAAACTTAATTTGTCAAAATGTAGTTTTTTGCAAGAAAGTGTAGAATTTCTTGGTCATATAATTGACAGTCAAGGTATTCACCCTACTGATGAAAAGATTAGATGCATTAATCAAATGAAAGTTCCCACTAATGTCACTGAATAATGTCATTCTTATCTCTCTTAAACTATTATTCAAAGTTTATTAAAAATTCTGCTGTGCTATTGGGTCTTTCATAAGGACACACCATAAAAATGGTCGTCTCAGTGTGAAGAAAGTTTTCAGAAATGTAAAAATATTTTGTCATTAGATGCAGTAATTGCCCATTATGATGAAACATTGTCATTACGAGTATCTTGTGATGCTTCTCCATTTGGTTTGGGAGCTATTTTATCACATGTCATAGACTATAAGAAACGTCCCATAGCAAAAATGCCTCTAGAACATTAACTAAAGCTGAAAAAAATTATTCTAATCGAAAAAGAGGCAGGAGCAATCATTTTTGCTATAAAAAAAATTTCAGCAGCATTTGTTTGGTAAACCTTTTGTATTAGTAGCTTTACATGATTATTTTTATCGCACCATGGTCATTTTCTGCACACGAAGGCTAATTAGACCGGGACCTACAATTTATTGCCGATTCCGAACGGCAGGCTTGTTTTTTATATTCATCGAGAGGTTAATGCGCTAACCCCTCGATGGGGGACTCCCTGCGGTAGCAATTTTTTGCTGCGGTCAAGTCGCCGTTTTTTGTTGTACCCTTGTGTCAGGAAAGTTTTCTGACAAGGATGAACCGGGTATCAAACTCGCGACACCTCTAAACATCCTTTGGTACTTTAGGCGAGTATCTTATCGACCGGGCTACCGCGCCCATTGTATTAGTAGCTGGTCATCGCCCCTTAATAAGCATTTTTGCACCAGACAAAGGTGTCCCTGTAATTGCATCAGCTAGGCTGCAGAGGTGAGCTTTGTTATCTTCATTCAAGTATTCTATTGAGTACAGAAAAGGTTCTGATCATACTAATGCTGATGGATTATCTCGTGCTCCCGTAGAATCTGAGACGGATGCACAATCTGATGTTTTTAAGATTTCATATTGTGAGGATTTGCCGATAACTAGTTCAGATATTGTCAAGGCAACTCGCAATGACCCAATTTTGTTAATGGCCTTGAAGTTTGCTCAGAATGGTGGCCTGAAAGACGATAATGAGGCTTTAAAACCATATTTCGTACGTAAGGATCAGTTGTCTGTGGACTGGTTGTCTTCCATGGGGAATGCGTGTGATCATTCCAGAAAAATTTAGAACACGTTTATTAGATTTACTGCATGATACACATTCTGGAATTTCCAAGACGAAAGCTATTGCCGGAAGTTATATTTGGTGGCCACAGTTGGACAAGTAAATTGAAAATCTTGTTTAACATTGTTCGCATGTCAGAAAGTAAGCAAAGCTCTACCAGGAACCCCACTTCAACTGTTGGTGTGGTCCAAATTTCCATGGGATAGGGTGCATATTGATTTTGCGCGAAAAGATCAAAATAATTATCTTTTGGTTGTTGATAGCCACTCTAAATGGTTGGAGGTGATACAAATGCCTTCTACTACTTCTGTTAGTACCATTGATGCTTTGCAACAGTTATTTTTTCGAAACGGTTTACCGTCATGACAGCGAATCTTCATCTAGCTGCGACAATTGTATTCCTGTGTCAGATGTCAGACTTTGAACATTGAAGGACCGGATACAATCCGCTTCCCATCTCAAGGAGATATCGTTGGTTTCTGAAAATGGTCCTCAATTGGTTCCAGAGGAATTCAAATCCTTTTTAAAATCCAATGCAGTTATTCATACTCTGATATCAACATATCATCCTCAATCTAATGGACTAGCAGAGCGGCCAGTATAGACTTTCAAGCATTCATTGTCAAAAATGAAAAATGATCCAAATAATCATAGATCATTTAGCAAGAAAATTTCTCAATTCCTGTTGACATATCGTTCCACACCTCATTCTACGGGTTTATCACCTGCTGAATTGTTTTCGTCTAGATAACTCAGAACAAAATTATCTCATGTACATCCCAGTGTTCCAGCAAGGGTAAAAAACAAGAAGATTCACAGAAAATGTATTATGACCGTAATCATAATGCAAAAAGGTATTTTCACCCTGATCAGACGGTTTTTGTTCTATCCAGAAAGAATCATCAATGGAGTCAGGGAACTTTGGTAGAACCCAAGGGAAGTAAGACATGATTGTGTTAACATCACTAGGGAGAAATATTTGCTCACATCGATCAGTTACGCCCTGATCATGCTTATAATCCAGTGACTGCCGATAGTAGTGAATGTGATATTCCTAGGAAATCAACTGCAAGTGAAAGATCTATTAAACATGTTCCTGTTGACGAGAACATTATTCATTCATCACTTTAAAAAATCCCAGTCATGACAGCGAATCTTCATCTAACTGCGACAATTGTATTCCTGTGTCAGATGTCAAAGACAGTGGAGTGAGTTCTGCTCTTGATAAGAACTGTGCAGCAAAAAGTGATCCGGTGAATGATATTGCAGATATAATGATCTATGTATTTCATTTTTTTTGGGGGGGGGGGGAGTATTGTAATAAATATACTGAGACAATTTCAAAAGGCTTAAACCAAGAGGGGTTATTTTGCTATCATGTAGTGGCAACAGCGCTTTTGTGTCTCCAGCGAGTAAGCTGTTTGGGCGTTTTCAATCCGGTGCTTAGTTTATGTATCTTCACTTTTAACGTAATAAATAATCTGTTATTAATATTAAACCAGTTCTTGAAACATTATTTATAACAGTTCCAATTGGAGAAAGTGCCCAAATAACGTTTAGTACTCTGATATATCATTCATGTTGCAAGGGGTTCTTCAGTTATTAAAATAAAAATGCCAACTTTTTTCTATACGGTCACCCTGCGCACAAAAACTCATTTAAAAAGTTGCTTCCCTGTTTCTCCTGATGCCAACCAAAACATTTCATTCTTCTAAGTGCAATATTCATTAAGATATTCAAACAATGGAAGAAATTTTGGAAAAAACAGCTTTAAATGCGGGTAAACCGTTTTACCTCTCATTTAACGACCCCACGCTATAACTTGCGTCGACTATATTTTATACGCTGATGCGTTTTTAGTGCAACTGCTTAAGTAAATGAATAATAGCATAATATTTTTTTTGTCCGAATATAAATTCTCTTATTAGGCTTTTTTTTTCAAACGTTCGATATAATGGCCTCTCAATGCGTTTTTGAATGGAATGAGGAGGTCGTTATAACGACCGTTGACTGTACTTGGAATTACTGATACAGTATCCATCTATAACTTTCAGCTCGATTTCAGCTTCAAAACTAGGGTTCCTCGGCAAGAGCCCATTACGGCCACGTAAGCCATTTCGATAGATCTAACCGACTTAAAGATCAATCATCCAGAAAAAAACAAACTCATTAAATATCTAGTGCAACGTCTATTCAAAAGTATTATATTTTCCAGCATAACAGCAGCACATACAATATTATACATAACTGTAGCGAAAAAATCATAAGCTTATGAATTTTAAATGAAATTTTTTTTCTTTTTTGAGGTGGGAGGCAAAAAAAATTGGCGATTGATCACCGTCATAATATCGATGATTTTGCGAAAAAATGGCGTGAAGGGAGCGTCGTAACTTCCCCTTCATTTGTCGAAAGCGATGTCCAGCTGGTTACAAAGCGAGGTTCACCACAAACACGAACCTTTCGTCAATAAAGGGACCCCGAAAAATGTCAGTCCAACCCCTTATTATTCGCCTGTTCACGACGAAGTGTTTCGGGTACCAAAAAAAAAAAAAGAACCAAACCGAAAACTATTGTTGCATTGCCGAGTCAATAGGGTGAAAACCTCGTGGAACCAAACACACCTCGGCTTGTGCTTCATTCATCACAGGTGACGGACTATTCAAAAGATTCCCACGCGCCGTGAACGATTGGCAATCATGTCCGCCGCTAATACACAATCCGCCAAAAAAGCAAGAAAAAGAATCGAAGAAAGTTTTCACGAAAATACCCGTCAAAAGAAAATATTGAACGTTTCCAGGACATTTTTTTTTCGAAATTAGGCTTATATTAATGAATGGAAATGTACTAAAAAGCCGAAAATGTCTATGGATTTTTTAATTCAACTGTTTAAATGGCATAATCATTAAACTCCCTCCTAAATAAGGTGGCATATCTTTTTAAATTAAGATTTTCTTCCTATTTTCAGCAAATGCAAAGTAGAGGGTGTCAGTGTCCCACTGAGAAATTAACAAAACATCCAGGCTGGTCGATGTTAAAATGAGAGGCGTATAAGGAGGTGAAATATCTCGACAATGTCGCTTGAAGGGCACATAAAGACTAAAATTTCAAACGTTTATTCCCTTTGGTGTTGCTAAAATGCGCTTCATTTCAATCTCATCCCTGTGTGTGCTCGTAAAGGGTGGTCCGGGAAGTTTTTTTCCTCGAACATGTCATATGCGGACTTCTTAATCTTTTTATTGTGGACATTTCTACAATACAAGAGAGTTCCAAACCATTCCCAATTTTCTCTGAAATTTTTGTATTTGCGACATCACATCTTGAATTATTGTTATTCTCTTCTACAAATCTGTTAAAGAAAATAGGCTTAACCATCCCCTTTTACACCCGGAATAAAATTCGCTCTTCAAGAAATTGTTAACCGGTGTCTTAGGCATATTGATATATTCTTGCTAATTTCCCGAGAAATCGATCTACATTTTTTTAAACGAGGATTATGCATTTTTTCTATAACAGATAGCCTTTTTGCCTCGTCCCATTCTTATGAATTGGGCTGCGTGGGAAAACAAACACATGCCGAATTAGTCGAGAGAATCCCAGAAATGATGCCTGACCAAAAGGATATTTAGATTAGATTTTAATAATTGTATTAAGGAACGTTGGCCTATTACAATAGGTGGTACACAATAACAAAAAATTACTTCTGCATCTATAAATACACATAAAGATCATAGGAGAAAATTGAAAATTAAATACTTATAACAATACACAAGATGAGGGGGAAATCACAAACATTATCACGGAATAAACTTCACTCATAAATTTCCAGCGCATCGAAGAGTAGTTGCACATCTCCAAAGAAATTGAATACTCCGTAGATAAAAGTTCGATCAGAAACATGGGTATCCAGCAGGCGTATGAGACTACTCATTTGATTCTAGGAAAATCAATATATTGTGAGATACGTTTTTTCGTGGTGTAAAGATATGTGACAACAAAAAATTACATCAATCGGACAAAATCGTTGACCTGAGGTGAACGATTTTGTCCATGTAAATCTGAGGTCATCTAATGTCTTTGTCATGTTTGTAAATCTTTTTCATCTAAATCTTTTTGTCCTCAGGTCACGTCTGTTACAAACATTGCACTCAGTTATTTCTGAAAAACGAGATTCTGCCAGTAGGATGTCGGCATGTCATGGTTAATATTAAGTTCATAAAAACCTTATGTTTATTGTAAGGTTGATGAAAAGCTATTCTGCTGGTAAAATAGAGAAACGGAAATGTTTAAAATAATGAAAGTGAGTAGAGATGTGAATTTTGTTGACATCAGTTTGAACTCCAATATCATCAACTGCTTTAAGTAAACTGGGAAGAGATCTAGAGAAATATTCTGATGATCATTACAATTAATAAAAAATGGGAAACCGCGTTCAGACAACATTAACATTTAGGTACGACACCCAGTTCCGGGGACGATCAGAAGTCTTTTCACACACGTTACGTTACTTGGTTTAGCCAAGCAGATTCTCGCAAGTCCTGTTTCAGTCATTTTTAGCAATCTCATCCAGAATTTTATAATTGAGACAAATTAATA
Organism: Pholcus phalangioides; assembly: GCF_987345545.1. Classification (NCBI taxonomy): domain Eukaryota; kingdom Metazoa; phylum Arthropoda; class Arachnida; order Araneae; family Pholcidae; genus Pholcus; species Pholcus phalangioides. Next base: position 1,032,195 of record NW_028301616.1, on the reverse strand, counting down.
TTTAAAAGTGGACGTCCCAATTCTGCCCTAATGACGTAACCAAGTAGGTTACCAAAATTATATGCAAATTAGGTAAGTTACGTAAGAAAATGGGAGCGTCCTTATAATTTTCCCCATTTGCATCGTAATGACAAGGAAAAAAAAGTTAAATACTATTCGAACATTCGCAGTGTCTTCTCTGATAAAAATTTTGAAAAATTCTGGCTGTTACATTATTTTTAATCGAAATTTTTCACCTGGCCCTATCATTTCTTCCACTACTGTATTATTCTAAGAAAGTGAAGTAGATTCGAGAATTGAAGTTCACTGTTGTTGTGGCCATGGTGAACACTAACTGACAGGAAATTTTCCCGAGAATCCCATTTTATATACAATCAATTCTCGATACCGAGCAAAACTTGTTAACATTTAATATGAGTAGTATACAACACATCGTGAGTTATTTTTATGGAGAAAACTTTTTTTCGTTGCTCCAGTAGATAATCGATATACTACGAAAGCGAGAGAGAGAGAGAGTATTATGAAGCGGAAAATGACACAAAATGTTGGACACATAAAATTTCAGCTCGACACCTGTTGGTATCTCGCGGTTGTCGATAAATTCGTCTCTGGTTCGTTGTGTGCTCGACTGACGCAACATTCGTTTACATTGTAAGTAACGGGTGGTTTTTCATGCTTCCCTTCCATTCATCTCGGCCATTATACACTTCCCATTATTTTTAAACGTGATCATAAAAACGTAGGTCACTCTCAAGGTTTCGGAAACCATCAATTCGTGCTGACTGTCCCTAGTAACTTTGTCTCGACGCATTTTTTTGTTTCATTCGATAAGGTTCTCGTGCGGATAAAATCGAAAATTAAAGCACTGTGAACCTACTCTTTTTCCTCGAGTTCATAACCGCACAGAGTAGTATTTGCATTAACCCTCTAGTGCACGGATGAGAAAATTTTCCTCCCTTTCAAACCGAGCACTACCCCGGTCTATCATCTTCATGGGCAATTTACTACCGATTGAGTTTTGCCGGAAGTTTGAGTGTGTGTTTACTTAACAGTCCGAGTGCGTATATAATGTGTGTGAATTTTTAGTGCTGCCATATCGATATTAAGAAAATAATCTATATTTGAGAAAATAATCCGAAGGTGCACGGGTTGGGTTTCATAGACCCATACTGAATTATACAGGTTGATTGCTTAATTCCCCTTTCCGCATTTTACTGGCGAACGCTGATCCTAGAGAGGCATACTTCCAATTAGGAAAAGTATCCAAACAGCATGTATTACTCAGATAATCATTCATGTTGCAAGGGGTTATCTATAATTATTGATAAAAAAAAATTATATTAAATAAAAAAAAATAACTTTTTATACGGACACCCTGTGCCCGAAAACCCAATTAGAAAATTGTTGCTCTGTCTCTCCTGAGGCCAACAAAAAAAATCACGTTTCTAAATGCACTATTTGCCGATACATTTGAATTCAAAAATTAGAGAAATATTGGGAAGGAACGGAATAAATAATGAAAAGAAGCGTTGTCCGTTAGATTCGCTGTTCTTTCCCAACTTTTCTCAGATTTTTGAAATCGAACATCTCAGTGAATATTGCACTTATAAGGAAAGTGTCCCAACGTGACGTCTTCATAAAACTACCACTGATTGTACTCATTTATAAAAAAAAATTTAACGGAATTATTAAGGATCACTCGGGAAAAAAAATGAATATAAATATTTTGTATGCCAATAGAGGCCAAGAATGAATTTAAAAAATCCCGCAACCCTGCAGTATTAGCCTGACGTCATTCAGGCAATACATGATCAAGTGCAGCGCAGACAAAGAGAGAGGAAAAGGAGAAATAACTGTATGGAGAAGAGTAGGTCAACTTTGCCCAAGAATTATTTTAATGAAACATCAACTTAATAAGAGAAATAACCAGTTTCTAGAACTAGAGAAGCTGGAGTAAAGAAAGGAAAAGAAAGTGAGAAAAGATTTGTATAGATATATCGACAAGACGTGGCGATATCGCGACTTTTATCGTTTATAACAATTTTTTTGCTGTAATAATCTCATTCCGCCGCTAATTTTTTGTTTCTATGTGTTGCTGAGTGAAATTAATGTACTCATTTTTGTAATAATTTTTTGAGGACGACACCTTGGGACAATTTTCTTCTTAAAAACATGAATTTTTCTTTGTTGGCATCAGAATCGACATCTTCCTAATTATAAGTTAGAGGAAAGGGGGACCGTGTAAATTTTTGCAATATTTGCATAACTATACAACCCCTTGAAATATGAATGACGTATCTGAGTTTTACAAATTATTTGTATACTTTTTCTAATTGGAAGTATGTCCCTCTAGGATCAACGGTTCGCCACTAAAATGCGGCAAGGGGAATTATGGAGTCGCCCTACATATTACATAAAATATTTATACTTTCTTTTTTTTAGTATTTTGATACATTTATTCTTGCATCATTTTAGCTACAATATGAGCATAAAATGAACGTAATTAATCATTGCCTAACTATTTTATAATAAATTTCCAATTAACAGTTCTGGATTACTCAAAAACTCATGCTAAAGCAGTAAGAAACTAATAATAATAAAAACAACGAGAAAAAAATTAATGTAAGTGAAATCTAGTAACATGGAAATATGTGCACATTCATATCTCATTTTTACAATCATTTTAAAATGACATCAACTATAATTGAGCAAAAAAATGTTGCTTGTCTGCACGGGTTGAGTTGGACCGACCCAGATCCTCTTTCCATTTAACATCGATATAATTCAGATATAAATCTTCCAATAGTTCCGGGAAAAAATAGCCCGGCGGAAATAAAGTTGACATAATGGATAAACAATTTTAAACAGGAAATTTAGCGAGAACCTCAACAAAATTGTTTCTGCCACCTGACGGTAAATGAGAGAAATACATATGCATGGATCTCGCCGACCCAACCCGTGCACACACAAGGGTCAACAGCATTTTCCGGGCGAGAAAAGTCTTTTACTGACAAAGATTGCTTCATTTTCGGAAACAAAAGAAATCACACAGGGCCTAGTTTGAACTAGTGGATGTGAGAACGCAGTTTATATTCGACTGAATCACGGTGAAGGAAAATGAACCTCGTCCACGCCTTTTACGGATCATGAGAAAAATATACTAGGAAGTGAACTGGGGAAATGCATTATAGAACCAGCCGTCCTTTCGAGGTCGGATCCGTGGCAATGAGTCGAGAGTGGCGATGCACGTACAAAAATTCGTAGACGAAACCGAAATACAAGCTCTCCTTATAAAACGGCACAGAGCAAAGCGATATGAATTTTCCAAACAGCAATGTACGAGTATCTTTCGATGTTAAATGGAACGAGGATGTTTTCTTTGATGAGAAGCAATTTAGATGGACTCGATGGTTTTAAATATTTAAATATCACTGACCCATGCACTGACTGCCATATTTTAGAAATATTGACTTATCAAGACAGTTTCAGCAGATTTCTATTTTCTGAGGCACTTATCATAACTGTTACAGTTTTTCGCAATAGGACAATACTTCCGTTCATGTTTCCAAGTCTAAAAGTTGTTGGGTTTCGAATCAAAATCAGGTGGAACCTCTCGAGTGGTCATTGAGAAATCCTTTTCTTAATGCTGTAGTTGCTGTATTCTGACTCATGAAGGGTAATGAAATGGTACGCAAAGAAAACATGATCTTATTGCAGTCATTATGTTATTTATGGCTTATCTCTATATTATTGGTATCCCGAATGATAGACAACTTTTTCTTTATAATCTTTTTTCTTGATCAAAAATTTTTTAAAAATAATTTTCAATTATCCTTATACTTTTTTCTTTGTTACGAATTTTGCTACAATTCAAACTTTTTTTTCTCGAGCAGTGCAGCACTCATTAAAATTATTTTCGCTGGGAAATGTTTAGTACCACTTGCAAATTATCGCTCTGAAATTTTCATATGCGTATTTACCTCTATCAGTTTTTGAGGTAAGACAATTTTTCAGTTCTCAAACTTTTTTCCCACCACCTTTTTAGTTGGTTTTTTTTTACATTTTAAATAAGATAGGTTGCACTTTTGTGAATTTTGATAACTTTTTTCCCTTTAAGACCAAAACATCCATTTTTGTCAGTTTCCCTAGTAGTATATGATATCACAATGAATTTTAAGTGAGTCGACAGTGCTAAAAACATTGTCTTGTCATTCGTGGATCCAGAGGGAAGTGATGGGGGCGACCGCCCCTCCCAAAAGCCAAAACATGAGGAAAAAATTGATCTGCCCCGTAAAAATACGAGATGATTCAACGAGCCTAAACAATAAAACGCTCCGCCCAACACATCCGCAACGAATAAGTGCCTGCCTCGGCTTAATTCGCCGATGAAGATGTCTGCCTTTGCTTCATTCGATGTTGAATATGTCTGCTTCGGTTTTATTCGCAACCTGATGGTGTCTGCTTCGGTTACATTTGCTTGAACTTGAACTACCAGACAGATACCCACGTTAATATTCCTTACGGAACCTCTAACGTAAAGGGTATCTGTTGGAAAAGTAGCAACACCTTCCCCAGCCCATCAAATCCATCCACCCTACCCGATCAAACATGAGAACACTTTTTCAAAGTACATGGGGGGGGGGGGACGTAAAATATATATAGTAATTTACAAAATAATGTGAAAATTAAACATTTGTGGAAGCACAATGCACGTCACAGTTCAGTATGTATGAAAAGGGTGGGGGAAAACATCAGTTATATATACTATATATCAGTTATATAACACTGGAAAACACAGAACAATGAAAAATAAACATCTGTGGTAAGCACAATGCAGGTCACAGTCCGAGAGAAAAAAAAACGGGGAACAACAGAAATGCAAATATGAAGAACACGGAAATGTAAATATGAAGAACACGAAAATGCAAATATGAAGAACACGAAAATGCAAATATGAAGAACACGAAAATGCAAATATGAAGAACACGAAAATGCAAATATGGTAAGCACAAGAAATATTCAAATCTTAAGCATCTGTGGTAAGCACAATGCACGTCACAGTCCTTTCAAGTACATATGTATATGAGGAGTAGAAAATAAAAATTAGTTAAATCACTATGGGAAACAAAAAACAGTGAAAATTAAACATCTGTGGTAAGCACAATGCACGTCACAGTCCGAGAGAAGGAAAAAAATGTGAACACATTTTTACAATTTCAGCGTAGTCATTAGATTTGGGGTGTCGATGCTGATCTGGCCATCGATCTAGTCACCATGGTGAAGACAGGGATGTCTTCACCACTCTCATCAGATTCAAAGAGATCTTCTTCATTTTTGCTGTGCAGTAACGACAGATTTTCCTCTAGAAAGTTGATAAGTTTAATGATGTCAGCCCAGTTTTTAGTTTTTATTACTTGACGTTTCCAGACGTGGAAATGTTTTAGATTAATCGGGGGCTGATGGTAGGATGCAGTGCTTGGACACGACCAAATATAGTGAGGAAATGTTCCGATTTCCCCACAAGCACATAATTTATTTTTAGATATTTTAAATCTCCTTAAGTAATACGGAACAGGGCCATGCTCACTATATAGGATTGTCCTTTCTCTAATCCATGGTTGGTTGAAGATTTTGGTCTTATTTATGATTTGGAAGACCTTTCTGCCCCGTTGTTCACCATCAATCCATCTGGACTGCCAAGTTTCTTTCGCTACACAAAGTATCTTGTGTTTGGCATGAGACCAGGGAGGAAAAACATCAGAGTTCATATTTTCTGATGAAGTAGCTGTTTTAGCAAGTGCGTCTGCTAATTCATTCCCTTGATTACCCACATGGGCCCTGGTCCATGAGATGAAAGTGTTGGGCTTGTCAATTAGATTTGCTCTGATTTGTCGTACAAGTCGGGTGGGGGAAAAATTATTTCTAAGCGCGAGAATACTGGAAAGACTGTCGGATATAATCTGAATAGGTTCGTTCTCATGTAGTATATGGAGAATTGCCTGATGAATAGCATACAATTCTGCCTGGAAAACAGAGTTGAAGTCTTGGAGCCTTTGTGACCATTCGTGTATGATGACGTTGTTGCGAAAGACGACAAAAGCCGAAGCAACTCCATTAGAAGTTTTCGAGCCATCCGTATATATTTTGATGGCAGTTGGAATGTCTTTTTCTTCAGTGATGAGCTGATTATCTTGAAGATCTATGGCTGGATGATGAGGCCATGAGGTTATTTTTTCTTCGTATGCAGATGCTAGTAGACTGAAATCGTTACATATGACATTGTGTCTTAATAGAAGGAGTCGGCTTCTTTTCGATATAACTTCTATTTGAAGGTCCAAAGGTAAATTTCCAGTGGAAAGTTGTAACACATTAGTTGGCGTAGTATTATATGCACCTGTTACAAAAAGTAAGTATTGCCTTTGAGCTGTCAGCATCTTGCGTTTCATTCTGCAGGTGGGGTTTGCAAACCAAATACTCGATCCATAGGATAATTGGGGGATGATAATGGTTCGATAATAGATATTTCTGAATAGCCTGTTAATACCCCACTTGCTGCCCCCAATCCTATAGAAAGACTGGAGTGTTTTATGAGCTTTAAGTACTTGTTGGTCAATGTGGTAGATCCAGTTAAATTTTTCGTCAAAATTGATTCCCAGATATTTAAAGTTCCGTGTTCTTTTGATGTGTTGGTTATCATATTGGATTTTCAGGCGTCCTTTCTTTCTATAAGGCCAGAAATATGCAATCTTGTTCGTTTGAAGTTGCAGGTGATTAATTTCAAGCCATTCTTCTATTTCTTTTAGACATCGGGTGGCAATTTCATTGATGGATTTTGATGTGTTGCTTGATACTATAAGAATGATATCATCAGCATATGCTTGTAGGCATACATCGTCTGGCCATTGATGTTTGAGAAGGTCGTTAATAATAACATTCCAAAAAAAAGGACCACTACAGGAGCCCTGAGGGCATCCCTGTTTCTGTGTCTTTGTTGCAGGCCCTCTATCTGTCATGATAGATATACTTCTTTTTTCTAAAATACTTAAAGTGCTTTTAAGTAAATTATCAGGTATTGTTGAAATTGACGATAGCCTATTATATATGAGCTCATGGCGAAGATTATCGAATGCTGACTTGATATCGAGAAGGATCACAGCAGAGAAATTACTCTTTTCTTTTTGTCGTTTCAATTCTTGCATCATGTTGTCTATTGCTTTTTCTGTCGATTTCCCTTTTCTAAATCCAAACTGTAGCGGATGGAACCAATTCTGTTTGTTTAAGAAATAATCCATTCTATTTATGAGTATACGTTCAAATATCTTCCCAGCATTCGATAATAATGTTATGGGTCTGTAAGAGTCAAGGTCTTCGGGCTTCCTCCCTTGTTTCAGAAATAATAATAGCATGCCATTTTTGAAATGTTCCGGAAAGGTTCCAATGTCCAGGCATTTATTGAACAAGATATAGAATAGAGAAGGGAACTGACAATGAAGTTTTTTGATAGTTCTGTTACAAATTCCATCCACACCTGGTGCCTTTCTATTGTTTAACTTGTTAATGATTCTTGTTATCTCCATGTGTGTGATAGTCTTATCTCTTGTGTGCAGTGGAATGTCACGAGATTGGAGATCGGTGTTCCGGATCGGATCTGGATAAATAAGATTTAATTGACGTCCAGCTGCTTGCACAATATCTATTTTTTGGTTTTCTTGCAAATGAAGAAGGAGCTGCGGCGGGAAATATTTGTTGTTCTTCGTTGTTTTAAAGCAATTCCCGTAAGGTTCTTTCATTCGGCTGCAATATTCATACCATTGTTTTTTCTTAGTGCTTCTAATTAGTTTCTTGAAAATAGCACGCTTTTTCTTAAATTCTAGTATATATCCTGGTCTGTCATCTTCTTTTACGTAATTTATTTTTCTTTCCATTGCACGAAGTTTCCGCTTTTCTTTAGTCAAATGTTCATTCCACCATGATAATTTGGAAATAGTTTTGGGAACTTTTAAAGTGAAAGTATTACTGCATGCAGTCGTTAAAAGATCCAAAATTTTCTCTACTAAGGTTAGTGATCCTTGATTATTATATGTATCTTGGTGTTTCAGCTCGTTCAATAAATTGTTCAGAGGTTCTTGCAGCTTTTTGCAAAGCAACCTTAATTTTCTCTCTGTTACGTGATATCGAGGATAAGATGAAACACAAATGCTCTCAGAAATGCTGATTCGAATGTACTTGTGTTGGCCCAAGGTGTCTTTGTCGCTTATTTCCCACGAAGTAGAAGCCGAAAGCGTTGGAGAATTGCAGAAGGAAAGATCAGGCCATCCTTTAGACTTTCCGTGCACATACGTTGGAGTTTGTAGATCTTGATTGAGTAGTATGAGATGATTCTTTTGTAGAAATTGTAAAATTGTTCTTCCTCTGGAATCTTCATCTCTGTAGCCCCATAACGAGTGATGACCATTCAGATCCGATCCAATCAATATAGGTATATTTTTGTTGCTCTTTATTGTTCTTTCAATTTCATCAATTGTAGAAGATAAGTTTTCGTACGGAGAAGAGTATGCCGAGATGATAATGAGATCACTGTTATTCAGACATACTCTAACAGCTGTGGTGGAAGTTGTATTGCATACTGTGGCTGGATGAATGTTGGAATTTGTACATACTATTGCAGCTTTATTGTTGGTGGATGACCATCTATTCCAGTGCGGTGGAAGACCGTGCAGTTGTCCGTTTTTGGTGCACGGCTCTTGCAGCATTATGAAATCAATTCCTTCTTTTCCGGCCATTGTTACGAACGATTCGGTTGTGTCCAGTGCACGGTCAGCGTTATACTGTAAAAGTTTGATGGGCCCCTTAAGACTTTGCTGAGACATAGTTTTAGTGTGCAGTAGATAAATTTTAGCTTGAAATTGTTTTTTATTCAGGATTAATTTGAATTCAGTGAAATTGCGTTTTTAGACACACTGATTTCGATGATGCGTGCCCTTCTTTTTTCTAAAATTTATATCTTATGTCGCTGGTTATTTCTAAGTGAAGTTTAAGTTTGAAGTTATTGGTCACCTCCGAACTTATAATTTTCGCTGCTAATGGATCTGTGCAAGTCAGTACGAGTTGATTTCCATTTGCATCTGTTTTAATAATGTATTCATGCAGGTTACTGTATGTCAGTTGTTCTTCCAAATCATGTACGACTCTATTGATGTCACCATGATCAAGGATGTTGAAAGTTAGTCGAGTTCTGTTTATGTCCATATTGCGAAAATTTGTAGTGCGATTCCATCCTGTTCGCTGCTTGGCCAAACTTGCATTTTGTTGGCGATTATACAATACACTACCAGATCCAAACCTGAAAATTGGCGGGTGATTATTCACAGGGTTTGGGTTATTCTGAAGGTATGTAGTGAAATTCTTAGGTTGTGAGATGAGTCGAGGATTCTTTTCCTGGAAAATCTTTTTATCATGAGTCCAATGTTGTGGGTGACCAGAAATATTCTTCTCGGTTACATTTGCTGCTGGAGATATCTGCCGCGGCTTCATTCGCAGCTGATGACGTCTGTCTCTGCAACATTAGAAGCTGTACAAATCTGCCTCGTCTTTATTCGCAGCTGATGGTGTCTACCTTCACTTCATTCATTGCTGAAGACGACAGCCTCCACTTCATTTTTTGCAGAAGATATCGTCTCGTTCATTCGCAGCTGAAGATGTCTGTCTCGGTTCACACGTGGATCGGGAGGGGAGGCGATGGTGAGAATCGCCCTTTCCAAAAGCCAAAAAATGAGGGAAAAAATCATCTTTCCCATAAAGTACTGGCGATTCAGGGAATCGTACAATAAGTCGCTTTTCCCAATACATTGCCTTAGATCCGCACCTGTGTCTTGCTTAGAGAAATCCATAAAATGTAAAAAAATTGTGATGGCTTTTTCTATGGCAACATACTAGTTCTCTCATCGTTTTAAAACACACTTCCAAAAATAATTTTGCATATTTGCTATACCTCTAACACGAGTTTTTCCTAATAAATTCTCGAAAACGGTGCAAAGTAGTCCCGTGTTACGTTAAGTCTGTAGGTCAAAGTTCTCACACAGCCCTCGAAATAGCTTTACTACAAGAAAGGTTTAGAGTCAATAATAATGCATCAGTGATGTTGATATCAGAATCGATAAAGCGATTCATCAAACGTCAAATACAGGGGGGGGGGTCGTAATTATACAATAACTTTTTTTTCTTCTTTTCGAACAAAAATACGAAATTCCAACGACAAAAGGGTGGAATAGGAATTATACAATAGTTATTATTCACGCGCATCATAATAGTAGTAAAATATGCCGCGGTTATTGAAAAATATTCATACAATATTCAAAGGTTTTGCCGATTGTTACCTCAATAACAATCGACCCTAGCGGGCAATTCACGACCGAATACCGGTCAAGGGGTTGCTACTGCTGCTGATTGACGAGGAAAATGAGAAAATCGGTGTATATACTGTATACTATACATAATACACACTCACGCAAATCATCGTGTTGGAGGGTAAATAGGCAACGGGAGTAGGGAGGAACTATCAATACAACCACGGTATAGCACAAGAGGTACAGGCCTTATCCACTTCAACTAACCCTCAGCCACTTTCGCCTATCGACCCTAACACAGTCATTAACACTAAGACCTGCTGCTGTATCGGAAATTGCTGTGACTGTATGAGGGGAGGAGGGGGGTGTATGAAGCCTGTACAACAGCTGTTGTCATGCTCTTACTTTGCTAAATGAACAGTACTTTTTTTTACTTCTCCCCTTCACCGATCTCGTTTAGTTACCATTACGGAGTCAGTACCAGCGGTTTCGTTACCCTCCCCCATAGTTTTTTACGAGAGTATGTGGATTGTGTATCTACGCGTGGGTCCAATCGAAAGAGCTAATTCGCCTATTTCGATAATAACACAGGGTCTATAAAAAAATAACTTTTTGAAAGGTTTTTTTAGTTTTGATATAAATGGTTTTTATATTGTTTTAAGTGCTGATTTCAAAAATGCAATCTACAATTTTTTTCTATCACTTAGTTTTTTTCCCCACAAAACGGTTTCATATTTGGGGGGGGGGGTGGATTCAAATCCAAATATTTTGGAATTTTTATTTTATCATTTCATAAGTACATACTTCACACTTACATCCTAGCGATCGTCGTCAGATTTTGCATATATACCAAACAGGACCGGGATTGAACCGTAGGCTACTTTAAAAGTTCGTCAGAGCTGGGCAAATGCCCCAAATGGGCGAAAACCTGTCGGGCAACTATGGTTTTGGGGCCTCAACAATCACGTTTATTTTGGTTACCTCGGTTCCCAACAATGCGTTTCAGACGTGTGTATATGCCTTTACAATGGTTTGTCACACCTTTAATTCTGTTATTATAACAGTTTATTCCTTTATAACGGTTTGTAACTTTTCCGATCCTCCTAGTAATTCAAGAAAACCCGGGAAGAGCGCCGTTTATTTCTTCTAGCCTATATACAGGGTATCCTATAAGTGCTAATGCGGCCTTTATCTCATCAGCCGCCCATCGTAGAGGTATAATTTCAATTTAAAAAATGCTTAAAAGGCGTTGAATAATATTCGCTGCACAAGCTGGACACATGACGTCACCAACAACAGAGGGCAACAACTACGACGACAAAATTGGGAATAAAAATGTTTAACGCCAGCTGATGAACTCAATGCTTGCCTCAAATCATCAACACTCTGGCACGAAGTTAAAAAATTATCATTATCACTAACAAGTGAGTTCAACTGCAAAATGACTCAGCACTGCTACCATTTTCACGTCAGTTGATCAAACTTGGCAATGGAAGAATTCCCGTAGAAACCCAAGCACTGGACTCATTACGTTCCCAAATGGATTTTGCCAGTTGTTAAACTCAGTTCAAGAGCTTGCAGACGAAGTCTTCCCAAACATTCAACAAAATCACCGAAACCATGAATGGCTTTGTGAGAGAGCGATTCTGGCACCGAAAAATGACAATGGGAACAAGATCAACGAAAAATCCTAAAAATTATTCCAGGAGACTCCACATCTTACAAATCGGTTGACACTGTCACAAACACAGAGCAGACAGTTCTGTATTCTGCAGAATTTCTGAACTCTTTGGATATTCCGGGTGTGCCACCACACAATTTGACCCTCAAAGTCGGAGCACCTATAATGCTTTTAAGAAATTTGGGGGACACCGAGACTCTGCGTGAAGAAATTGCACAATTACATCATCGAAGCACCGATTCTAACTGGATGTGACAAAGGACCCCCCCCCCCCCGTGGTGCGACAAAAATAATCTAATAACCGCCGGTCCGCAGAATATTTCGCCTAATCTATGTAGCCGCTATATAATTCAACATATGTATAAAAAAGAGAAATACTAGCTATAGTTTTTTTTTCGCAATAATTGCTATATTTTGGGCCACTGTATTTTTGTTACAATGGACATCCATATTTTTAATGGGCATCTTCTTTCAGCTACCTCGTTAGGCATTTTGCCTGTCGTGGCCTTTGTATTTATGTTACTGCCAAAGCCCAAAATCGGTCAGTTCGTGAACTGGCCGGTGCTGGCCCAGTTAGCCAGGCTAGAGTCCGAATTTCGGATTTTTGAAGATCCCTTTGATTGTGGGGTCATTGTTTCGTTGGCGCATTTTTTTTTTTTTTTTGTGATAATTATGATTATTTATAATTATGGCTAGCTATGGCAACTAGGCTGACCAGTTCGCGAATTGGCCGATTTCGGGCTTTGCCAGTAACATATATAAATTTGTTATTCCTTTGTTTACCTTCAGCCGGTCTGCAAATCATTTTTTTTTTATTATTTACAAATTTTTTGCTGTCAGCAAATTATTGCTCCGATATCTCCTTGAGATGAGAAGCTGGGTGTGTCTGGCCCTTCAATATCAGCAAATTATTCTTGTTTTTATTTATCTTTTGCTAGTTCTCAATTTTTTTTCTGTTTATCCAATTTTTTTTTTTCCAAAATTTTTCAAATTATTCTTTTATTTATCTTTTGCCGGTCCGAAAATTATTTTTCCTATTTATTGATCCCTGTCCGCACAATATAATATAATAATATAATTCCTCTTTTACCCACCTTTTGTCAGTTCGCCAACTATTTTTCTCATTTATTTTTTGCCGGTCGGCAAATTGTTGCTCCTTTTCATTCGTAATCATACGTAAATCGTTTTTCTTATTTGTAAATTTTTTTGGCCGCTCACAAAAACTATTCCTCCTTTTTTTATTTATCTTCTGCTGGTCTGCAAGTTTTCCCCCTATTTACTTATTCTTTGCCGGTCAGCAAATGGTTTTCCTAACTTATTTATGCTGGTCTGCGCATAATTTCTTTTTATTCATCCTTGACCGGTCCGCAAATTATTTTTCTTATTTCTTGCGGTCCCAAATTATTTTCTTGTTTATCTTTTACCGATCCGCAAATTGTTCCACCTATTTATACAGGGTGTCCTGTAAATGCTACTGTGGCCTTTATAACATCGGTCGTAGAGGTATGATTCCAATTTAATAAATGTTTGAAAGGCGTTCGAAAATTAACCTGTACCAGTTTTCAGAGTGAACATACGGTGTTTCACAAAATAAAAAAATCTAAATTTTTACACGGTTCCCCTTGTCCTCTGAATCCCAGTTAGAAAGTTGTAGCCCTGTATCTCCTGAAGCCAACAGAAAAAAAATCCGTCTCTGTGAAATATTCAGTTATTGGAATTCAAAGAACTGAGAAAAGTTGGGAAAGAACAGCAAAAACTAATGGAAAGCACTCCTTTTCCTCATTTATGCTGCCCTTTCCTAACTTTTCTCCGATTTTTGCATGGAATATTGCATTTAGAAACTTGGTTTTTTTTTGTGTTTTTTTTTTTTTTTGGCCACAGGAGAGACAGGGTAATACCTTTCTAACTAGAAGTTAGAGGACAGGGGGAATCGTATAAAAATTTAGATTTTTTATTTTGTTACATACTGTATTTTCACTCTTAAAACTGGTATGGGGTAATTTTAGAACGCCTCTTGAGAATTTTTTAAATTAAATCTATACCTCTACGATGGGCGGTTGAGATAAAGGCCGCATTAGCACTTACAGGACACCCTGTATATTTCTTGCCCGTCTGCCAAATTTTAACTATTTTCATCGGTCCAAAAGCGTGGACGCGTGTGTCCCCACGTCTCCTGAGACGAACCAGCTTATAACCCCTAGGGGGACAGAGCGGGGGTCACGGTTGGTCTGGAGGTCCACAAGTGTATAAAGGTTCAAGAACACCGGTGTAGACGGCACTGCCATCATTAGAACGATATATGCTGTATTCAGCATACGGCTAATGATAAATAAATGTCAGTAATTATTAATTCATGACCAAAAACCATGAAAGTTGTAACTGATAAAGTTCGAAATCGATCTTCAGCAAATATAAATGCAAGATCGTCGAGTGATTTGCTACGCCCTGCTCATTTCATGTACTGAGTATTATAATGTCTATTGTCTGACTTTGACACCGGGATTCAGTCATAAGGTATCCAACACATTTATTACTGTTGAACATGTTTAAGTATATGTTACGATAAATGTGATAAATCAATTATTATGCATAATTGACAATCGTCTCGGTAAATTTGATAATGTATCACTTTTACAGGTGATTACGCATAACATCCCATCACCCCTAGCAAATTTGATAAATATTCGAAATTTATCGCTTTTACCGGTGATTATGCATAACATCCTAATATGATTGGTGAATTTAATTAATGTAAAAAAATTCCCAAATGAGCGTAGTACGTTTGATAAGTATAGCGATATATCGGAGTCCGGTTATGAAGTTCGTTAAATAGGGGTTTGTTATATTGGGGTCTGATTATATATGCACAAAACTTGTAAAAATTCGTTAAATCAAACAATTTGTCAAACGAAAGTTCTGAAAGGATGATGTCACTCTCCGCTACCATACGAAGGTTTTAACAACTGGCTGTTGCGAAGATGAATTTTTGGAAAGAGAAAAAATTCATCTTTGTGTGCAATAAAGCGACCGTCTCTTTACACGAACTCCAAGGATAGATTGAGAGAGTCGTTGCCTTTTGTGGTCTAGGGCGTTCACCCGGAAAGTGAAAGGACGTGGATTCGATTCCTCGCAAAGGCAGTTGAATTTTCCCTTTCAAAAAATTCATCTTCGCAACAGCCAGTTGTTAAAACCTTCATAAATGAGAGTTCGTTGTATCGGGATACGATCGTAAAATTTGTTGAATGGGAGTTCGTTATTTCGAGGTCCAATTTCCAAATTAGTCAAAAGGGATTTAATTAATAAAAGGAGTTCTCTCGTGTTTCGAGAATACTCGAAAAATTTCGTTAAATCAGAGTTCATTATGTCTGGTTCAGACTCTGGATATATAAGTGCAGTCATCTAAATAATAAATCGGTCTCATCGCCGTGATAAGATTTATCATATTTAAAAATAGGAAATGCAATTATGCATAGTAACCGGATTTTTTTAACACACTTTTACAGTAACATATACTTTCCACATGCAATTCTTAATCGTTTTTTGTAATAAAGTGCCACCTGCAGAAAGATTGATTAAAATGTTGTTTTCTTTGCATATATTTGTATACTGCAAAGAAACCAACATAAACACTCACAATTTTAACTTCAAAATGCCCGTGTTAAACCCACGAAATTTAATTTGGCGTGAGATAGGATTAATTCATTATTGTCAAAATTAAATTTAAAATAAATTTGAAAATAAACAAATAAACAGCATCTCTTCATGGGACTGCGCAATGAAAATCGGATTGAAATCCACAGTTTGCACGATTTATTAATGTAATTGAAAATGAACATTTCAATCGATAATTTCACTTCATTTTTCAAATTAATTAATGATTACTAAAATTGAATTTTTCAAAAATTTTAGAAAATCGACATTACTTTTGATGTGACTTTTCACTGGGAAATCGAAAATTTCCAACCTGCATTACTTTCCAATAATTTGTGTGGAGGCTGTATTTGTGTAGAGCCGCCGTCTTAACTCGTGGGCTTATCCGGGTTGGACCCGGGAGCTTCTCGGTGAATGAGACCTGAGGTGACTTTCATAAACTTCATGGCAATTAATATGCAATATTGGGGGAAGCCTTCAGAGCGTTGCTCGGCTCGAGAGCCCACGATGCTTTTATGGTGGCGCTTGTGGGAGAGGGAGACACACCCATCAAGATATCGCTATCTAAAGTAATTGAAATCGTCAATGGAAACGACGGAAGCATAATCCTTTTATGCCATACATGCTCAACGCATGACCCGTGGGCCGAATGTGGTTCCCTTAGTCATCTGATGTGGTCCACGACCTCCAATCTAATTTTATAAAGATGAACTTAGCGGCATAATTTCAGATCACTTAAGTGACCTGCGGCATATTTAGAGATCACAAATGTAATCTCCTGCGGCACGTTTATAGGTTACTTAAGCCACCTGCGGTGCTGTTCCTGATCACTCAAGTCACCCTCAGCACAGCAGCATATTTCCAGATCAGTGATGTGGCCCATGGCAAATTTCCAGATTACTTATAAGACCAGCAGCTCCGTTCCAAAGCAACTTGATCGGTTCGCAGTCCATTTACCCATCACTAATATGATTCAGTGACCCACGAAACATCCCCAGATCACTTAAGTGACCCGTGGTGCATTTACAGATCACTTGAGTGGCCCACGAGATGTTTTCAAACCATTGAAGTGTGCCCCGCACTCTCGTAAAGGTTGAGCACCATTGCTTTACTGTTTCTAGACGGTGGGAGCAGTTTAAGTGTTAAAATTGCCTTCAATGGCCAATTTTTTTGTTTTACTTCGCGATAGTCTCAAGCCAACACGTGCCAAACGTTTCACACCATCCGAGAAGACAACTCTTCCGTTTTTTCACTAATGCGAACGTAATTAGAATCAGCTAAATTGACTAATTTTGATCATTTTCCGATTGAGGAGGACGTGGTGATCCAATTACCGGTCGATCCCGGTATAGACAACATGATCATACAGACACATACGATTTACGTAGATTGGTGACCTCGGTATTAGCAAGGCGTGGTGGCGAATAAATGTTCCGTGTATTTACTTACCGGGCAAAAATAAAAGGCCAGTGTCGTTACTGCTTCCCCCCCCCCCCCCGATGGCGGAGGAAAAATCATTGATGCCGTGGTGAGCTCTTGTATTTGCGTATTTGGGTGGAGATAACATAAGGTCTCTAAGGACGTCATTGTTATAATGATGGGAAAAAAACACGCGAAACCTTTTTTGCAAGGACGAATATGCACAATGAAATATTGACAGAGACTATATGTCCCTCCAATATAGTACAGGACTTGGGCTGATCATCCACTGGAAGCCTACTGCGAGCTATAATAAGTCACGTGTATGCACATCACCACTATAACAGTATAGTGCAATCACGTGACTTGTTATCGCTCTTACTACATTCCAGTGGATGACCAGCCAAATAGAAATCTAAAAATTCGGCCGACTAGCAGGATTTTCCAGTTTGACAGGCCCGAGTTCGATTTCGTGGAATAGAGCAGAGGTATATAACCTTTTCGGTCTGCGCTAGAAACTTGTATACACCGGGTGATTCAAAATAACATCGAAAAACTGAAAGGGCAATTCACGCATACGATAACAATACAAAATCACATAGGAACATAGGTGCGCTAATGCCATCTGGAATTGTTGCGTCACACACTTTTAAAGCAATGAACTCGGCAAGCATGACGTCGCAAATCTTACAACGTAAATAGTAATTGGGGACCACACATATGCACTCAAAACACACATTACGGTACGTACCGCTTGGTTAGAAATTCCGCAGAGGAATGTGTACGAGGTGCATGTACGGTTAAGAAGTTGTGTTCTGAGTGTATGTGTGGCCCCCTAACATAATGTTGTCAGAACTGCGACTTCATGCTTCCTGAGTTTGGGATTGCTTTAACAGTTCGTGACAACAACTCCCTGTTGGGGGATGGTGTTTGCGCACCTATGTGATTTTGGATTGTTATCGTATGCCTGAATTGCCCTTTCAGTTTAGCGATGTTTCCTGAATCACCTTGCAATGGGTACCCATATGGCATGTATTTTACGGGGCATTCCAGCAACTTTTGGCATCCTAGGGGTAATGTGCTTATATCCCCCATGGGACAGAGCCTGGGTCATGTCTGGCACAACAGTAACTTTTAGTAGTCCCAACTTACAAAATGTCCAGTGTTTTCCCCTTATATTTTCAACAAGGCTTACCTGAATTTTTGGAAACCAGGAGTTAAGATTATTTTCGTGACATGAATTAGTCTTTGACAATTTTTTTTTTTGTACAATTTTGAACAATTATGAACAATTTTGGTTCATAAATACGAGATCGATCTCTGGAATATAACCCTGGGCCAAGCACGGATCCAGAAAGTGGGTGATCATCTTTCCGTAGAGCAAAATTTGATCGGAGAAATAGGTCTGTGAAATACTGAACGATTCAACAAACCTACACAATAAATCGCACCTCCTAACACATCACTACGGGTCCACACGTACCCTGGACTAGAATTCAGTAAGCTGCTTCCTTGTGGGCATGACCGTTTGAACATCATGGGTCCTCGGGTAAAGTGATGTTCTGAGGCTCCATACTTAGGGGGAAGTTACAGTTTCATATTTGAAAATCATCATACCAGATCCCATCATGTAAGTTCCCTGTGGGCATTGCCTGAGTCACGCTTACATAGTCTAAGATGGCCCTGGCTCTACCAACGTCTCCCTCCCCCAAATTTCACTGTAAAGCTTTATTTCTTCACGGCTCTGTGGGTCCCCTTTAAAAATTTTCATTGATCCCCATTCGTTTAATTTTCACCCGTGGTCCTCCTTAGAATATCCTAGGACCACAAGAAGGACCACATGTGGTCTCACGTTGAGAACCAATTTAGTAGTGCACTCTCATATCCTATTATCAACAGTCCCCTGGATCAACAAGATTGGATCTCGAGTCAACATATCAATCAATCAAAACCTTTTTCTATATCCTTTTACAGTTTTTATTTATTTTTTTAAATAGAGTAGTATATCAGTATAATTTTTTTCTACACGAGGTGGCGCCGACTGGACCGTTCTCCATCTTAATGACCGCAAAGAATTCCGCGAATTTCCGCAGCGTATTTATTTATTTTCCTCATCACGGGCTCCAACCACCGCAGGAATGTATATGAAAACGGCTCTCTCTCGACAAATCTCTCGGTGGAATTCGAACCAAACTCTTCATATAATCCGTGCTTTAAATGGTGCTCCGAGCACCTTCCCTCTCTCTCTCCTCTATAAATATATATTTTTTTAATAATCCCCGAGAGTTATTGCGGCCGGTCAGAGCTTCTAAACCATAGGGGAAAAATCTTACTCCACATTTATATAGAGTTTGAAAAATATGAGGGAGCCAGATATTAAAAGAGAGATTATATTTTCTGGGTGTGGAGGTGATTCATCATCAATAATAACCATCCTGGAAACGGGATTCCTTTTTCGGAGAATCCCATTTTATATATTGAGTTTTTTCCGGAATGGGAATGATGTTCTATAAAAACGCGGAATAATATTCGTATATTACAGTGAAATATGTAATTTTATTGGTGATCCCTTAATTCGAATAAGTTCAGTTACTGGATTTGTACTTAGATTTGGAGAGGGGACACGAGAGTTCGGAATAGCTCAAGAGGGTGGGCACCGCAGGGCTGGACAAATCTATTGCCCGAATTCCCCCAGAAGAAAGGAGCATTCGTTGGATCGATTTTCAACATCTTTCCATGTTTTTGTTGAGCATATCTTAAAAATATGGACACGACACACGCGAAACACTCATGTCTGCAAATGAAACAGACTTAATGAGGTAGTAAAGGACGTATAACCGAAACCACCAAATGTACCCTTGCTCCTCTTTTAGAAAAAGGATCGGGGACAATCGGGGCCCCTTTGCCCTTCTGGTTCCGACGTACCAACGAGATTTTCATGGTGCATTCACCATGTTTCAGGAAAAAACACTAATCATTTGGATTGTCCGGAATCACATACCATCATCTTTATCGTTGCTGAAGCACAACTATCGGAGATCGAAAATCGTGTCTAAAGGAATCTCTCTCAAGGGGACGGAGACATTCTCTCAGAGTAATTTACATAACACGATACTCCGACATGTAAATCGGGGTTGTTGAAAGAAGAAAAGAAGTGAATAGAATAGAGAGAGAAAGAAAAAAAAATCTCGAAATTTCGATAGTTTTACTTTAGAAAAATCTTTTCTTTTGGGCATCACCATCGAGTCGTGTTTTATTGCTTCTAGAAGTTTGGTTCTGAAATATGTCCTCTCCCTTTTTTTGTCCCTTCCGATGTAAATCTTTCGATGTAAATTAGTAAATTCGTTTCATTTTTATGGCCGTGATTTCCCCGAGGTGCAATTGAGAGATTTCCAAACATTATTCTTCGGGGTTATGTTCGGAATATTTTTTTTTTTTTTTTTGTTTCCCGACATAATTCTATATTTTGCGCGTAGAAGATGCCGTTTCGTGTGTCGAGGAAATTAAAAAGAGGTGGATGTCAGTGAAGAGTTTCACCCTGATCTTGTGATTCTTTTTTTCGAAGAAATGCATTGCTGAGATGTCTTCAGCGTCGGTTGCCAAGCTTTCTTGGTACCGTAAACGAGGGCTACTTTAGCCTATTTCAAATTCACTTTCCAACATAAACCAAATATTACTACTGTTTTTAAGTTGTGGTAACCTTTTTTCATATTGATTGGCTATCTTGAATTATGTATATGTGAATAAAAAACGGATTTTTTTAACTTGGGCTAATTAAAGAAATTAAAACATCTTGGGCTAATGTTATCCTTGCATGTTCCTAACTTTGAACCACTTGAGTTTTTCTATCTTTAAGCAATAAATGGAGAGCTAAAGTATTTCTTGAACCTGAGCTCGTAATGAAACTTCGCCCTTTGAAAGAAAACTTGTATTTCGAATTGTATTGATCATGAAAATAGCAATATTTACATGTTTTTTTGTTAAAAGTTTCACTTAACAATCTTTTGTCTTACGACTTGCTGATTTTAAACAAGAAAAAACCTTTCAACAGACTTTGGAGGCTTAATTATTTCATTCCAGTTATAAAATAGAATAATGTCTTTGTCCTGGGGTCACTCCCAAAACTTTTGGGTGTGCTCCATGTAATCCACAACAGCTCCTTTTTCTTCCACAGCTAATACAAACCCCCGAAACTTTTTATCTGTTTTCTAGATTGTATTTTCTTCTTTTGGTTTGCAGTATTTGCTGCTTCTGCGTTTTCTGAAACTTCGGCACTGAAAACCTTGGGATGACCTGGTGTCCCAGAATATGCATTCTTAAGTTTGTTTTCGATGGTGCTTCGGGATATTTTGAAATGCTCTGCAGCTTGCTGTTGGTTCATTTCACCGGATCAGTTCTAAACAGTTTTGAAGATTATCATTCCAGTATAGTCTGCATATCTTCGTTCTCCAGGTTGGCACATATTTATGCCCTCGTGTGTAGAAAATGACCGTGGTGCGACAAAAATGACACATACTTATACACCGTCTTTCCAGTCTAGAAACAAAAACTTGAAATAGGAAAGGCATTCAAAAAAAGGTTATACATGGCAAGGCCGGGTCGTTGCCAGAAATTTATTTCGGAGGGGAACAACTGGCATTTCGGGATGGGGACCAAAGTGGTAGAACAATAGATTTGGGCATTGCTATTCCTTATATAGCAACCATTTTATGACATTTCCGGGAGGGAGCAGACCCTTCCAATCCCCCTCTTTCAACGGCCTTGATACAATGTATAATTATATTTTTACGTGTGCTCACAAACAAATTACCAAGGGTTGCAGAAATACGGCCTACTCTGGCCCATCAAAATGTCGCCAAAGTGAGGTGCATTTTTCATGTTTCCAGAGCTTAAATTTCCGATTAATGTTTCAGGAAAAAAAGGAAAGATTAAAAAAATGAAATTTTAATCACACTACAGTTGAAAGAATTAAATTGTTTTTCTAATTAAGCACTTGCCTATCTTGAAAAAGTTGAGTTACCTACATAGTTGAAAGCTTGAGAGATGAAAAGCCCACGTACACAATCACAGTATAAATAAATACCCACCCCTGCTGCTGCCTAGTAGACAATTTTTGAACAAACCAAGTTTGTATGGCTTTTATAAAAATATCTATAATGTAAAAAATGGATTAAATCCAAGAAATGTAGTTGATATTATCACTCAAAACTATAATAATAACAACTTCAAACATTTTATATTAGGATTTTTTATATATATATTTGCTTCCTATGCTTTTATGTTGCAATTGTGTTGGTAATAACGAGGTCCAAGGCATCTAAAAGCTACACTTAATTTGAATGAAAACAAAAATATAATCACAAATTATTAGAAAATTCATAAGATAATTGTAATTTTATTGGCTTCAACCGAAATGGACCCGAGAAAAATATTCTCAGTGGAAGTTATTTCATACGCAAATGCAAAATTTCTTGATTGAAATTTTGAAATAGTTGAATAAAAGCAAACCATTGAATAAGCAAATACTAATGACAATAATCGAAAGATAATTTTGGAAATATCTCAGTGGAATAGGCATCACACAATGATAACAGACTACTGTAATTGACAAGGTAGCGACGCGGACGCACTCGGTTCTGTTTGAGCAATGACGTAACGCATGACGTCAGCTAGTACCAACTCCGGTGCGTCATGAAACAGCCCTTATTTTGTAGCCCTGGTGGCACCATCCCCCCCCCCTTCTCTCACCGGTCGTTACCAAATGTCCTTCAGATCAGTTTCCCGGCTCGGAAAAGAACGTCACAAGGATTATCTGAGCTGACACAGAGTCCATGAATCCGATAGACACACTTTGTTTTCTGTAAGTGATTACTCTACCGACTGGACTACCACGCTAACGAAAATACGTACATTTGTTTGAGCCGAGGTAAATTTTTGTCCTCCTATAACAGGTCGTAAATATCTCGTTGAAATCGGGACCACTACTAAACCACACCATTACCTTCTAGACACTAGAACCTCTCTAGGAGGTAATGACCACACACCACTATAAGCAACTAAAATGAATTTGTGCTTGCCGGAACACGCTGTGTATTTAACGTGAAGAAGATTGAAGAATGCGTATAAAATGTGCTGCCATCTGTCTTTCTATTTCGGAAGCAAAATTGTAACTACTGTGCAAGTCATTAATCGACAGTATCTGTTTTCGAGGAAAAAATGTGACCGCATTAATTCTCAAAGTATTAGCATCGTTATACTTGAATATATCTGAACAAGAATACACACAAACCGTCATCGGGACACTCGCCCAACCAATCAGAACGAAATGACGTGAGGAATATTTTCCTTCGAAAAAAGACAATCATCTTTCTGATTGGAGGGCTGAAGGAAATCGAAACAGGATTTTTCTCCGGGAAAATCAATTCAAGGAACACCTGATTGATAAAAACAGAAAAAAAAAACAATGTCCATCATGTAAACGATTCCAAGGAAAACACACCGCATGTCGTGTCGAAGCGTAATAACTCTCCTCACATACCCAAAAGCGTGTTTAATGTGCCTAAAAACCGTGTGTTCCCCCCCCCCCCCCCCCGCGCTTTTATTTTATCGATTAATCGAAAAATCGGCTTGTATCTGGCCGCATAAACATCTGTTGAGTTACAACAGTCGGTGGTCCTCGCGGATGCGAATTAATGAGCCAGTACTATACATGTATACAAGATTTGAAATATCGATTATTCGGAGAGATTTATATCGGAATCGATACTTACAACAACAGTGGTACTAGTAGTAGTAATAATAATAAGCGATTTTTATAGTTTTTTTTCGGGTGAGTTATCCAATCATGTGAAGCCACACATCACACAATGGCAATTACCATGGAGAGAGAGAGAGAGGACAAGAAAAATGTCACGCCATGTAATTATATCCGCTTGTTTTTTAATGTTGTCCCCGGGGATTGGGTCATGTCCGGAACCGATAAATACGTTATACTGTATGTATATGAGGAGGGACCTAAAGGAACGATGATTTTTATTCCCGGATGGGGGTCGCAACTAACGTGTCTTTATCTCCTCTGCCGTCTTTTAAGAAGTTCAAACTTCCGTTGCCTGAACGTTGTTTGGAGTCTAGTTTATACAGTGAAACTCTCTTAGAATTGCATCGATAACAAATCTTCAATAATTTGAATGGTCCTATGTTCGAGCCCCGTCGGCCGTTTATACACGTCAGTTTTATTAAATAAACTTTGTACCCCTATCAGCCAGCCGCTGTGGTAGTCGAGTGGTCATAGTGACGAACTCGCATCGACAGGACAGTGGCGATACCATCTATAGCAGAGGGCCTCCGCGCGAAGCTCGTGACGTCACTAATCATACTCATCTCACCAGTACCCATTGGTATAGCAGGCCGACGCATGCGCCATCTTTACATTTTTTTGTAGTATATCCAATGACTGTAGGGGAAATGATCCCCTTCTTTCACGTCACGAGCTTCGTGCGGAGGTCTTCTGTTATAGATGGTGTTGGTGGTGGTCGACTGAAATTGGTGTTCTGTGGTTCCCAAGTTCGAGGCGCAAATGCGAGCAGATAATCCCGTCCAGAAAGCAACGACCTACAACTATTCAATTATTATACTTGACTCTCAGTTCGAAAACTTTATGGTCAATGGCAGCACTACACATAACAAGCATTACACAGGAAGAAACTTCATGTTAGGTTCACTACACGCACACTCCAACATGTACTAGTTCGTTAGAAGTTCCGCAGATTAATGTGAACGAGGTGCATTTATGGTTTAGTAGTAGGGGTCCCACCAGCCTTCCTTAATTTTTTTTTTTTCAAAACCACCGCCCCCTTCCTAATCCATAGGATTCTACATGGTGTCCTATAAGTTTTAACTGGGCCTTTACCTCATCAACCGTCCACCGTGGAGGTACGATTTTAATTTAAAAAATGTTCAAAAATCATCCTGTGCCCCAGTTTTGACAGTGAAAATGCACATAAAAATCCAAGTTTTTATAATTTGTATTAATTGCATTTTTAATTTGGTTGCTGGTTTTTTTTTTTTTTTAAATATATGACATTCATATTTTTATGGGCATCTTTTTATCAGCAACCTCGTTGGGCATTTTGCCTGTTGTGGCGTTGTATTTGTATTTATACGGTCCCGTCGCTTAACTTTCAACCAAGAAGTTGTTGTCCTGTCTCTCTTGAGGCCAAAAAAATCTATGTTTGCAAGTGCAATATTCGCTGAGAAAATTTTTCTGATTTTTTTAATCGAAATATCTCAGTGAATATTGCACTTAAAAACAAGCATTTTTTTCCCCTCAGGAGAGAAGACAGTGCAAACAATTTTCTGATTGGAAGTTAGAGAACAGGGAAACCATATAAAAATTTCGATTTTTATTTTACGATACAAACCCCGTATTTTCATTTGTATATTGTATCTGTATTTTCTTCCGCCGCATTGCTCTTTTATAAATCTTGACTTGAAAGAATGTATTTGCTTCGAATTCTAGCCATTTTTGGTGGCACCCTACAGTTCGGCGATTCCCTAGTTGGGGGGGAAGCCGTAATCGTATATTCATCACAATATTATCCCCTAAATCATCTAGTAAAATATCTGGCAGACTTAGCCCATTAACGCCGGTTGGTAAGAAAACTTGCCATTCTAAATTTCAAGTTTTTCCTTTGCCAATAAATGGTGGAAGTGGTTCCACTCGTTTTTTGTTTTAAAAAAAAGCAAAGTCGCCGTTAATGGGTTAATGATAAGCCAGGATGTTATTGCAGACAGAGTTTCTGACTGAATCGTTGTTATTATTTTACTGTTTCCAACAGTCACGCAAATTACCATTTTTATATTCTTCATTGAAGATTTTTACGTGAAACAGTTTCGATGAAATTTTAAAATTGCTCAAAAAATATCTCCCAATTTTATTGATCAACGTGTGGTCGAATTGAAACGACAAGGTAAAAAAAAACTGGCTCGCAGTGAATACGTATGCACTATATGCACCTTCCCTCAACAGATTTCACTTAACAGTGAAAGAGAGCGAATTACCTCATTTTGTAAAAAGTGTGTTGATTTTGGATCGAAAATTTTCGAATTAGATCTCGTTCTTTTTCTTTCTCATTTAGCAAACACTTTCTATATCTGATGATAAATTTGTCAATATAGCGGTCGAAGGTTACACGTAATGGCAAAGTTATAAACACCGCATTACACGAGGAGGAAAATCGCCAATCGTGAAAGAAGACGACCGAACTTGGCTTCTATCGGGATTGAATATTTCAGTTCATTTTCAAAAAGCTGCAGTCTGCTTGGGGAAGAAATTAAATTTCGCTTTGGGTGTTTGGCGCGTAACTGGCCGTTTCAAAACCGACACGTCACAACGCTATAATTAACGAAATATTCGTCCGAAAACGCACAACGATTTTTTTATATTTTTCACAAGGAATCCCATGTGTAATTTTTGAGTGGGTATGCCGTATCCCCAGTATACCAAATTCTGCCCTTTGTAAAGGCTTCTGGCCCCTCATACGTTGCAATATTTTCAGCCAATAAAATTGGCTATGTATAAGAAATTTTCTGTATGTTTGTCTGTGTGTGTGTGTCCTCTATAGAGATCTACAATTTTAGACCGATATTGTATAGGCCTAAACAATATTTTTTTCTAATGTTTATTTTACTTGAAATGGTATACAAACAAGACGTTTTAATCGCGTTCATCCTCATGATCATGAGGATCTAGGTTCGAATTCCGTTGGAGGCACAATGGTAGTTCGCTGAATTCAGTTTGTGTTGCAGTTTTCAAACTGAGATTTGCGAATGACATACAAAAGTGTTTTCAGTTTTTTGATTCGACGATTGCAATTTTCCCTACACCCTGCCCCCGTGACGCCACACCCCCAGTCACACGCGAACGTAAGTTTTGTGACGTCACAGTGCCAGCTCCTAATTGGCTGCTCTGTCATGACTCAGAATGCATCCAGAGTGCTCCGTTTTTTCTTACTCTTTGCTCCTGTACGATTTGCATCAATGTGTAATTGACTGTTTTTAGGAAACATGCAATAATAAATACCATTTCAATTGATGTAAAAGCAGTTACAGCATGCGTAGGAACGACTTTATTTATTTTTTCAAACCGAGCAGAACTCCGGTCTATCGCCATGGACAATTTACTACCGATTTAGTTTCGCCGGAAGTATGGGTACCTAGAAGTCTGAGTGCGCATATCGTGTTGTGTGGGAATTTTTAGTGGTGCCATCTATATTTCTATGAGAGATCACTTTAATGATTTCTTTTGCTTTCCTCGTGGATCCGTGTCTTGGCAAAACCATTCTATCTGCAATGACGACATAACCAATTAAAAGCATATCATTTGATATTTTTGTTTATTGAACTTATTTTGGTGCTTGTGAAATAGAAAATTTCACTTTGTGTGTAACATTCATTTATCATCATATAAAAATTACAATTCCGATAAAAAGCCCCTCACCCTCTGATTTAGAGCCGACACCGATTATCATCTGAAATTTTTAGTGAACAAATGTGCAACATGGGATTTACAATGCGTTCAATTATGATTCCATATGACGCCAAACTCGTTAGAATTATACGGAGCAGCTGGTGTCTTGTGGTTTAAGGGGTCAATTAGATCAAGTGGGTCAAGTTTGTGGGGGGGGGGAGAATTTTGACTAATTTTGGACACATGAAATGGCCCGCTCTCGCAAATTTCCATATTCAAAAGTTATTCACCCAGTTTACTAGAATATGCAATTGCTAGTTCTATGTTGTGTGTGACCAGTGCAATACAATCACTTATTGTTCCTTTTCCTTAGGTTATTTACTTCTCCCGCTTCACGCAAACACCTTCTATAGCAGAAAGCCTCCGAGCGTAAGGTGACTGTATGTATCCACGCGAAGCTTTGACGTCACTGAAGTCGTCCATCTCACCTGTAGCCATTCGATATATCGGGGCGACGTATGCGAAAAAAATCTTAACTTTTTTTCCATTATATTCAATGACTATAGGTGAAATGGATGACGTCACGAGCTTCGCGCGGAGGCTTTCTGCTATAGATGGTGTTGTTCACGCCCTTGTGTCCGTAGCCTTAATATGATGGGCGATACATACAGCTTGGAAGAAAAGAAAATTGGGTTTGGATGGCGTGGGAAGGAGTGTGTGTGTTCCCACGCGTCGATATCTTGCGACCAAATAGATATGAGGCGAGGTGAATCAAGTCACATGTCACACCTAGAAGTTTCACTTCTATCGAGAGAGAGAGGGCGAGATTCTCACGTAATTTTTTTTCACAAGATTTATACAGGGTGTCTCAGTATCAGGTTTAAGAACTTCTAGAAGGGGCAGAGTGCACCCAGACGACTCGGAAGGACCTAGCCACGAGAGGTCGGAAATGCTTTTCTGACATGAGAATATTTTCAGTACAGATGATATCATCGCGGTACTGAATTTTTGTTACTAAATATCATTCTTTCACATTTTTTTTTTAAATATGCTAAAAGTTCTAGCACAAAATGGTTCAACGTGAAGCAAAATTGATATTCAGCAAAAGTGGGAATTAACAAGATTACAGAAACAAAGCGTCAGTTTTATGACAAGGCTTCTCTTCAGAGAAATATATTTGCTCTATTTTTCATTTTGAAAAGGCCTTCCCTGATTTCTGCAAGTATTTTCTGAGAAGAAACTAAATTATAACAGTTTTCTCTTTTCGAACATTTCAAAATACATTTCATAATTTAGTGCAATTCTAAGGCCAGGGCCGGTCCTAGAAATTCTGCCGCCTGAGGCGAATAATATTTTGCCGCCCTTTAGATACGACTGTCTGAAAAAGAGTTTTCTTTCTTCACCTCCATTACCTTGATACAGTGGTTCCCAAAGTGTTGGTCACGACCCCTTCCCCCTTGGGGGGAGTGTGAAACGTTGATTTAAGATGTCACGAGAGAATTTCCTAAATAAAAACGCTCTGATGGAATAAATATATCAAATTAATATAATGATTCTTCTTTGAAGGGGGAGGGTGGTCCCATAGTGGATACAATTGTTTATATTTTTTCCTATGGGTTTTGGAAAAAAGTCTGCCCTTCAAAGGATTGGTTGAGCTATATAGCACATATCTATCTATATATATAAAATTGATTTTCTGTGTGTCTGTGTGTGTGTGTATGTTCTCTATACAAATCTACAATTTTAGATCGATCGTCGCCAAATTTTGCATATATACCACTTGGAATGGGACCCGACTTGAACGATAGGCTACTTTAAAATTTCGTCAGGGTTGGACAAGTGCCCCAAACGGGCAAAAAACTGTCGGGCAACAATGGTTTTTCGGGCCTCAACAATCACTTTCCGAACGTTTACTTTGGTTACCGTGGTTCCCTAGCAATGCGTTTAAGACGTGTATATGCCTTTACAATGGTCTGTCACTTCTTTAATCCTGTTAGTATATGTATAATAGTTTATGCCTTTATAATGGTTTGCCACATTTTCAATATACTCTCAGTAATGAGGCTTTTTGAATAGACGTCATAATCATCATCAGCATCGCTTTGAGAGTCAGGAAAAGGGTGATCCTCATAGAAATCAGTGCTAAAATTGTCGATTTTACTGTAGAAATGCGGAAATTAGTGGGATTTTCCGCCCCATCAATAATTTTAAAAATTGTATTGAATTCTCGATTTTTGAAATATTCAGTTCGCTTAGAGATATACGAAGCCCAGGAGATTAAATATGAAGTAATTAGCCAAACCTATACTTTTGAGTTGGATATTCGAGCAATATCATTGATTTCATTTATATCTTCTCAAGTATGAAAACTAATGTCTCCATATTGTCTCTTTTGATATTTATTTGCATAAATTCATGTGGGTTAGGATATTTTAAAATTAGTTATGAGCCCGTGAAAAGTGCATCGAAAAAATTCCACAGCTTTAACTAAGGATTTTTGGAAGCTGGAACAGACAGATGGATAACTTGAAGTTCAGGGGGGGGGGGTCGAAATACCTAGCGCCCCTTAAAAAAAGAAAAATATACATTCATTTCTACGTTTCTGTGTAAATCTATATTTGTTTATTTCATGAATCGCGCAGGTCGCCATATTGGTTAACTTGGAAAAGAGAGGGAGATATCACGTGATCCAAAAAAGCCTCATTGAAGAAAACCCGGGCAGCGCCGGGTATTATAGCTAGTCTATATATATAAAATTGATTTTCTGTGTTTGTGCGTGTATGTTCTCTATACAAATCTACAATTTTAGATCGATCGTCGCCAAATTTTGCATATATACCAAATGGGACCCGACTTGAACGATAGGCTACTTTAAAATTTCATCAGACCAGGGCAAATGCCCCAAATGGGCAAAACACCGTAGGGCAACAATGGTTTTTGGGCCTCAACAATCACTTTCCGAACGTTTACTTTGGTTACCGTGGTTCCCTAGCAATGCGTTTAAGACGTGTATATGCCTTTACAATGGTTTGTCGTTTCTTTAATGCTGTACGTATATGTATAATATTTGTGCCTTTTATAATGGTTTGCCACTTTATTCAATCCTCCCAGTAATGAGAGCTTTTTGAATAGACACCATCATCAGCATCACTTTGAGGGTTAGGCAAAGGATGATGCCCCATAGAAATCAGTGTTAAAATTGCCGATTTTACTGTAGAAATGCTGAAATTTTGCGGAGTTTTCTGTCACATACATAATTTTAAAAATTGTATTGAATTCTAGATTTCTGAAATATTGAGTTCGATTAGAGAGATACGAAGCCCAGGAGATCATTTTGAGTTGGACATTCATGCAATGACATTGATTTCAACTTTTTATTTATATCTTCTCAATCATGAAAATTAATGTCTTCGTATTGTCTTTTGATATTCAACTGCATAAATTCATAGTTTAGGATGTTTTAAAATTAATTATGGGCCCGTAAAGTACATCGAAAAAATTCCACAGCTTCAATTAAGCATTTTTGAAAGCTGAAACAGGCAGATGGGGAAGTTAAAGTTCGGGGGGGGGGGGTCGAAATACCTAGCACCCCTTAAAAAAGACAAAATATATATATTCGTTTCTATGTTCCTTTAAATCTAGATTTGTTTATTTCATGAAGTCGCGCAGGAAGTCGCCATATTGGTTAACTTAGACACGGTTTGCATGTCCCTCAAAGAAAGAGGGAGATATCACGTGATCCAAAAAAAAGCCTCATTGAAGAAAACCCGGGCAACGCCGGGTATTATAGCTAGTATATCATATAACGCATTAAAATTCTAAGTAAAATTTACTAAAAATAATTAGAAGAAAAATTTCATTCAATCAAGTGTCACAAATGTTCTTTTGCGCATTTTTAGGAGAAAACATGGAAATTGGATTCAGGAATAAATATATTAATTTATCAAACACAAAATGCATTTATTGAAAATCCAAGAAACGCTCTCCGCACATTCCTTACTTTTTAAAATCGGGATTCACCGCGTTATGTTGCTTACATGTTGTTAGGCTGCGTAGCATAAAGATAAGTTTTTTCTACCTTTTTATTTATACGTTGCAGCGAAATATTCTAGCGAAGTAACAGCCCTGAGTTCATATGTTTGGGACCAGAGGAGAGAACATAGCAGGAGAGAAAATAGGGGGGCCTATTTCCAAATATTTCAGAAAAAAATTAAAATTTTGAAAGAAAATACCTTTGTATATATCGTATGTTATCTTTATCAATTTCTGTTCATTTAAAATGCTTTTCCGAAGGTTAGCTCAAAATGCCTCTGGAACAGATTCCTTGTGCTCCCCAAACTCAATGTGCCCCTCTAAAAGTCGACCTTGCGTACGCCAATGCTTTTGACCAGGGTGCAGGGTAGTATAATGTGGTCGGTCTTCTCATGGTGCAACCTGGTAATGCAAATTCTACTACAAGTCATTATATCGCTTGATCATTGTTTGGCGCAGCATAACCTTGATGGTCCTTGCACCTATAAAAAACAGACTCCAATCCGAAGATGCATATGCACCCTCGAATGAATGATGGCATATATAGCAACAAATCCGTATGAAAAAATCAGCAAATCGTTCTCCAGAAACGCCCCCTACCGAATTTGCTATTGCGATTCAACAGCACATTTTATGATCAAAATTGCTTGTTTAGGTGTCTTATTTCACCTCTTAGTTTTCCCATGAATTTAGATTTACCCTGTATTTTTCATGCAAGAAAGACATCAATGAACTAGAACCAGTTACGCCACCTATCAAATAAAAGTGTTACGATTCTTCGATTGAAATGGGTAACCGGATTTTGATTAACGTGCCATATGAAAAAAAAGAAGTATGATTTGATACTAGTTAACATTTTATAAGCAATAACATTAGTTAAATTATGAAGTTTGCCTCGAAATTTTAAGTTATTTGTGCGTGTAAAATATCCACTCTTGCTTTCCCTTCAAAATTATTTCGATGTGTAAACAGTTCCGAGTGTGAAAACATCGTCATCAAAAATGCCGCCCCAGTAATTATGCTGCCCGAGGTGGAAGTCGCCTTATGCCAGGCGCCGGCCCTGTCTAGGATGTTCTAAAAGAATAGTAATTGTGTGGGCATTTAAGGTAAGTTTTTGGTTTTATTTGAATTTTGAGTTAGTTTTAATTGAAAATTATTTGAACTTTTTGATTTGGTAAATTGATGTTCAGTTTTTAATTTTATTAGATAAGAAACTGAAAAGAAAATATAAAATCATACTTAAAATTATAAGACCATAAATTTATGTTTTTGCATCATAAATTCTTACATATTTCTAAGATTTTTACGCCATAAAAATTTGAGCCCTAATAATTGTGACTATAAAAATGATTACTCATTTCAGAAATTCGTCGTATATTTAAATTTTTTCTTCGTAGAATTTATTTTAAGCCATTGCACACGATTTCAAGTACATTACCCATGATTAGCAATTTTTCGGTGATTCTTAATTTCTTGCATTTTACTCAAAGAAATATGGCCAGCCTATTATCACATGATTAATTTTACAGAACTACTGCTGCCGTTTAACGCACTAAAATTGAGAAAATTTATTATTCCAAAGGGGAATAAAAAACTACAATGTAATTCAGTGATTCGAAACGTGGGTGTTAACGTCCCCTGGGGGGGGCAATGGAATGTTCCGGGGGGGGGGGGCAGTGGAAGCTGCGGGTATAATATAGATTTCTATGGGTTAGATTGCGTTGGGGGGCAATGGGAGGAAAAATTTCTGAAGGAGACCATGAGACAAAAAAGATTGGGAAACTTCGATATAATATTGATTCTTATATCCTATGCCAATTTCCTCATCGATCAGAACTACTACTGCCATCTAGTAATCAGTTTCGGATACTCGAGTGTTTATCAAAACTAGTGACCATACGTCCCGTATTTCCCGGGACAGTCCCGGTATTTTCTGTTTTTTTGGTCGTCCCGACTTTTTGGCAAAAGTGTCCTGGTTTTTCCCGTATTTTACACGAAGCCTACTTGAATTTTTATTCTCTATTGAAGTCAAAGATTGACATTATTTTTCAACTCAGAAATTATTTTATGATAATTACTACTATATATGAGAATATTAATCTCCCACATTTGCCATGGTGAACGTTTTTTTTTTTTCGTGGAATACATTTTAATCCACTGCTACTTGTGGTAATGCATCATTTCCCGCCATTGTGATTTTCCGTAATCTCAACAATATTTGGCAACTTTGTTTGGTTTTGGCGTCGTTTTTGGCGATTATTGGCGATGTCCCGTATTTTCCCGTATTTCGAATCCCGATGTCCCGTATTTCTCTCGAAGAAATATGGTCAGCCTAATTATAACAGTATTTATGATCGAAAGTCCCGTAGTTGTTTTGACCGTATATGGTCATAAAACAGGGGCATAGCCAGAAATTTCGTTCGGGGGGGGACCAAAGTGACAGAACAATAGATTTGGCCATCTTTTTCCCTTTTTTCGGTCATTTTCTCACATTTCGCCCCCCCCCCCCGGCTACGCCCTTGTCATAAAATGTTTTTAAATTTTGTTCTTACACAGTTATGCAGTGACATCTAGCGTTTTACTACGATGCTATAAGAATGAAGAAGCGATCAAAACCGTCTTGACTAGACACAAAGGTCGAAGGTAAACATGCCTTTTGGTGCGAAACCAAAGTGCTGCGTATGCAAGAGTAACGTGACGATTCTGTGGAGGAAAAACAAGGACGGCAGCGTCACCTGCAACACTTGCGCCCTGGACACGACGTCCGCGGCTACGTCCAGCGGCAACGGCCACCAAAGCATTGGCAGTGGAGCGTCGTCATCATCCCGTAAGAGCACCCGGTTGAAGAACTCGAAGGTCAAGCACCACGATGGGAACAACAAGGGCGCCGAAAACCAACCACAGGGTGGCGGCAACAACAAGAGGAAGAGCAAACAGCGCACGACCTTCAAAAGGAGCAGCACCCGCGTCCAAAACCCCGTCGTCGTGCCTAGTTCGAAACCCATAGTGTATTACCGGGGATCTTACCTGAGCGTCGGCGACGTCGTGTCCCTCGTGGACGTCGAGGAAGGCGTCTTCTACGCTCAGATCCGAGGCTTCCTGGAGGACCAGTACTTCGAGAAGTATGCCCTGCTGACGTGGTTGATACCCACTACCCGCAGCCCGAAGGATAGGTTTGACCTAAAGACTTATCTGATTGGTCCCGAAGAAGACGTGCCACGTAAGTTGGAGTATGTGCAGTTTGTGTGTCATTGTGACCTAGACTATTTCATGGATAGGAACGCCATCTATCCGCTATGGCCACCGGCAGAGCCGACCACTGCTATTGTTTTGACACGATCCCGACCGCAGACTATCCCGTACATCAAAACCGAGCAGTCGCTATCTGCCGTCAAAGAGCAAGGCATATCCAGTGAATTTTAATTTTTGCATCAATGTCTTGAAATTCCATGTTATTGTGCCGAGGAATTCATCATTAGATAATTGCTTGTATTGAAAAACCAGCACGTGATGTTTGGTGGCTTGTGTATAAACATTGAAACTCATTTCTGTGTATTTTAAGATCTTGCCGAATTTCATTTGTCTGTGGATCCGTTTTTATTTCTTTTGAAATGCATTAAACCGGTGTTTAATGACTTTTTTTATTGTTCATGGTCCCTTTTGTTAACTATATTTTCTTCTCATGGCTTATCTAGGTGCTTCTTATCCTCATTCAGGGAGTGAGACCCTTTCTATTTATAAAGTTTATTCATTCAGTTAATTTATGATGAGGAAAATTTCTTTAATAATTAGGTCAGAGCTCAGTGAGTTTTCGTCTTGATCCTGGTTCTATGCAGGTCCATTACTGGGTTGTATCAATGTCATGGGTTCTCGGATAAGGTGATGTTCTGGAGAACTGTGTACCAAAGCTATTCAGGAATCAAAGTATCTCAGGATCTGGTGGAAATGTAGCAAGATATTTCAAAATTTCTAAGTCTGCCACAAACGTTTTGGAATCCCTGATATAGAAACTTGTTTGGCGAATTATACCAATTATTTACTCGCTAAATAGAATGTATTTCATTATGATTTGGTGCAATTAGAGTTAGCAGTGGGAACCCCCATTTTAAACGCATCGTGATTCTGTATGTGCATTCAAATGTATAACCCGCTATTGTATTGATTGGAAAGACATTGTGTTTCTGTTAATGATACTCTTGATGTATATAGTGATACAGTGTCTATTGTTTCCAACTATATTTTACTCCATCTTTTATTCGAAGAATGATTAAAACAGATTACGAAATTCCTTTTTTTTATTATATGTGCATTTTATCACCATCATTAGCAGAACCTATGCTGTTTTTATGCAAACTTCATTCAATATATATTGTAATATTGTTCAGTATACACATAATATTTGTTACAAATTTCTCTGATTAATCTCGACAAGGTAAGGTGTGTGTGTGTGGTTTAATAGAAGTATATGATAACTTACAATTGCTTTTCTTTTACATTAATTGTTTCTCACACATCCACTTCTCATCCCGCACCCTCCCCAAAACCTCTCCAAGGACCCCTGATTTTGACCACCAGCTATAAACATGCCCATACATCCTAAGTGGAGCCAGGCGTTGATCAAGTGGACAGGCGTGGACTATGTGTCAGGAGGGATGAATTGTTGTGCAAGTTCTTTAAATCATCCCATACTTTATGGGACAGATAAATTTTCCCATATTATTTGGTTCTTGTGAGGGGCGATCATTCTTATACCCTACCCCCCTTTCCCAGTGGATCATGCCTGAGCAAAAGAAGACATCTTCAACTGTGAATGTGAAGCATCATACTTGAAAGATATTTCTAGTGTGTTATTGAGTGGTAGTCGCAGACATCTTCAGCTGAGCATGGAAGTGTAAACTAGGCATGGCCCAGGGGCCTCAAAAGAAGAGGGGCTCATAAAAATGAGATATGGTTGAAAATTTCAAGACTTTGCCTGGTAGGCCCTCAGCAAATTCACTTGGCCCAGGTGCCCACGGTGCTCTTAAGACAACCCTGAGAGGCAAGTATCTTCAAATGAAGCAAAGTAGATATCTTTAGCTGCAAATGGAAGTGGAGGCAGGCAGATCCAGGGTGATGTATGTGAGAAGCGGCCTAATGTGTAGGGGCATCACATATTTTATAGGACACAAATTTATTTCATGTTATTCAGCTATATATTTCAGGATTTCTCTCATTTGGATCCATGCTTGACTGGAGCTATCGTTAGAAGATCGAAGCAGCCCTTAAAGTCGCATGGCTACACCAGGCTTCTGAACAGTGCTTAAACCTCCTCCTATGTTTTGGAAAGTCCTCCCTTTTGTTGTGTGTGTGTTCGTGTTCTCATGTTTCCGAAATTATTTTCTTTTTCTGGAGAATTTTTTTCACTATGAAACATATTTCTTCTCAGACATGAAAATTTTGTATGTTTTTCCCCTAATGTTTATACACTTTGACCAATCACCATTGTCAAACAATTGTCATTGTCAATCCAAAATTCCCAGAATACAAGAATCCAAGTTGCCTCCAAACAGGGCAGATGCTATTCTAACCATGACCCAGCTTTCTCCAGGATGGTATGGAAAAGACAGTCTGATAAAAATCGCTGGAAGAAGAAAACTGTAAAATCCATTTTGAGATCACTATTCGCTCCTCCAGCGTCACCCCCACAAAGAAAGCATATGAGACAACCCCCACAAATTTATTCAAGATGCTTGGTTAGTCACCTAGAAATAGATGCATGACCTTCATTTCAACTTTTTCCAGTGACACGGGGCAAAGAACATATACTCAATGAATGGATGTGTATATATACACCATTTTTCTAGTGTATTTTTTATAGCCAGACCCCACCAAATGACGGGCCTGAATAGATGCTGCTTAAATTTGAAGTCGCTAAACTTTGGGGCTTGCACCAATGTCTTTTCACCCAGTTCTTTAAATATTAAATCTATTATTGGACTAATAATATTAAATATTATACTATAATAAAAGCTTAAAATCAGTAAAACAAAAACTGCGTGTTGGGAGAAACAGGTCCGTAGCCGGAAATTTCGTTCGGGGGAGCAAAGTGATAGAACAATAGATTTGGCCATCTTTTTTCTGTCTTTTCTCATATTTTGGGAGGTGGGGAACCAGACCCCCAAGGTCCCCCCCGCTACGACCTTGGGGAGAAAGGAAATTTCTACTCTAAAAAGGCAAGATGGAAATAAAAGTATTACTATTGTTGAGGAATTTTATAATACTCTATACAAACATGAAGAACCAGGATCGGAACAGAGGAAAGGGAGCAAGAAGAAAATAAAATGAAGCCGAATTTTGTACAAGTAGTACCTGTGCTGAAAGAAGTCTACACGGCTATAAGAAGGTTTTTTTAACAACTGGCTGTTGCGAAGATATATTTTGGAAAGAAAGAAGAGATTCGGTGCCTCTGTAGTCTAGTCATGGGCGGAGATACGGGTGGGTCAAAAGTGGAGTTGACAGATCTAATTTATATGTGTATATATGAATTGACATCATTATCGTGCCTCCCCAGCAATAATGACCTTGCCCCAGACTTCCAAGTCTATCTCCGCCTATGAGTCTAGTGGTCTAGGGCGTTCACCCGGAAAGTGAAAGGACGTGGGTTCGATTCCCCGCAGGGGCAGTTGAATTTTCTCTCTTTCCAAAATATATCTTCGCAATTGCCAGTTGTTAAAAAACCTTCGTATGGTAGCGGAGAGTGACGCCATCCTTGTATAAGGCTGTAAGATGTATGAAAAAAGGGAAATGCCCAGGTGAAGATGGGATTTCAACAAACATTACTAAAGAAGCAGGAGAAGAATTTGCCAGTATTGTTAGCTACTTTGTTCACAAATTGTCTCACAAAATAGGATGAAGAATGGAATAATGCAATGATGGTTCTTTACATAAAGGGTTAAAAAGAGGATATCAAGAATCATCGATCAATTTCTTATCAGTCATTTATGAAATCTTCACCCAAGTCATGACATATAGGCTTGAATCCAAATAGGACGAAACCCAACGAAAAGAACAAGCAGGATTTCGTAGTGGATTTAGTACAATGGATCACATATAAACAGTCAGAGAACTCATAGAAAGACACAAAGAATGCGAATTACCATTGTGTGGGGCCTTCATTGATTTTGGGAAAGCGTTAGACTCTGTCTTCACATCTGTTGTTGTTAAAGCTGTAGATGTAATTGGGGTAGAGAAGACATAAACAATATCATCAGAAAATATACAACAAAGCAACTGCAACCATTCGTTTGGATAAAGGAAAAGCAAAGATTAAACTTGGGAAAGGGGTCAGACAGGGTGATAATATCTCACCAAAACTCTTTACTGTTGTTTTAGAAGTATTCAGAAAAATAGATTGGAATGAGAAAAAAGGAATTAAAATAAAAGAATTTCTCAAAACCATTTGTATTTTGCAGACGACGATATTGTTGTTATCAGCAGTAATCCAGACGAACTATAAGAAAGGATACAAGCAAGAACTGGCGAAGGCAAGTATTCAGGTGGGCTTGAAAATGAATCTGCAAAAGATTAAATTTATGTTAAACCCCTTTGCGTTAAAGAGGACAATCTTGCTCAACAACACAGAGATAGAAGAAGTAGAAAGCTATGATTTCTTGGGACAAGAAATTACCATGGACAACAGAATCATTAATGAAATAAACAGAAGGATCGGCATTGGTTGGAGCACTTTTAGCAAAAAAACTAATTCTGAAGAGTCACATGCCATTATGCCTGAAAAGAAAAGTGTTTAACCAGTGTGTGCTACCAGCACTGACTCATGAAACAGAAACATGGACACTTACAAGCAAGACGATGCAAAGTCTTCAGACGAGTGCCGTCTTAACACATGGGCCCGTGCCCGGATGGGCCTCAGAAAAATGAGAAGTAGGTGAATTTTTGAGGAATTTGCCTGGTAAGGCCCCAGAAAAATCAATTTTCCCGGGGGCATATGATGCTCTTAAGATGGCGCTACGACAGACAACACAAAGGAGCATGGAAAAATGTATGTTGGGCATCACAAGGAAAGGCAGAAAAAGAATCTTATCACAAAAAATGAGTATAAAGAAAAAGAATCATTTGGATAAGAAACCAAACAAAGGTATATGATATCATGGAAAGAATTAAACGTTTAAAATGGAAATACGCTGAACATATTGCAAGAAGACAGGACAACAGATGGACTACAAGTATTGTAGATTGGTACCTCCGTAGTGTTAAACATCCAAGAAGGCGAAAGATAAACCCACGCGAAAAGTGGCTGGAGTCAAGTGGATGGCTATATATCATCAGATTAGAGGAGACCTCCTCTCATCCTTGCATTTTTTCGATTATTTTGTTGGTTGTCGGGGAATACAATTGACGAGGTTTTTTTCCAGCTGTCACTTTTTTGGGACAATTTCTAACATCAATGGTAGCCCATATCAGCTACATCAGGAGTGGCCAACATAATGGTCAGCTATAGCGTCGCGGGCCGCATCAGTGGTGCAACTTCGGTGTAGAAGCCGCTCCATTATAATTGAATTAATTAGTTATAACTAACTGACGAAACTAGTGACGAAATTAATTTAATAACTACAGTTATTAAATTAATTTCGTCACTAGAAATAAGAAGTTTGTAAGCAGTTTCCCAAGTAGTCGCCTGACGTCAAATATGTCGTGAAAATTTGGTCATTATCTCTGAATGACGTCAGTCAAAAAAAAAAAATCACGTCATTTAATGACCACAAACAATAAAGGTCAGGAAATAACGTGATACTTGATGACCTTAAAAATGACGTGATATTAAATGGCGTAAATGATTTTGCGTCATAAAAATCACGAATTTCTTTCGAACTGGAAAATTCTGTTCCGGATGAAAATATCAAAATTATCCAAAATGTTTGTTAATGAAGTTTCAGAGGGTGTTTCAAAATAACCCGGGTAATTTTGAAACGCCCTCTGAATAGGCCTATAGGCCCTACTGGTTGTCACAAGATAATGAACTACTTTTAATTGCAATTTTGCTTGAATGGAAATGTAAAACTTTTCAACGAGGAAAAGTCATTATTAACAATTATAATTGTTCATATAAATTTATCAACACGTTATATAAATAATAATTGCATCCATATCATGCTTTTTACGGAAGATTAGAGGATCTGTGAAATCTGTCAACAACTGAAAAAGAATCCAGTTTAATTGAACTAAAAAAATGAATTTTACAATCTCTTTTTTTTCGATAATTATATAAATAAAGCAAATAATTATATACCTAATTATATATTTTTAAAAGAAATAGAAGAAAACGAAAAAATAACTGCCATTGGCTAAACTGAACAGGATATTCCTTAACGGAAATTGTAATACAACTAATCAATACTTGTGAAGTCTTCATAAAATAACACGTAACAGGTACTGTT
Source organism: Pholcus phalangioides (assembly GCF_987345545.1). Classification (NCBI taxonomy): domain Eukaryota; kingdom Metazoa; phylum Arthropoda; class Arachnida; order Araneae; family Pholcidae; genus Pholcus; species Pholcus phalangioides. The sequence goes on along the minus strand of NW_028301616.1, from coordinate 991,164 downwards.
ACGATGGTGCGGTCGGTAAAAGCCATTGAGAAGAGATATATTATTTCTCCTCTAAGGTAAAAGCATTTCATGAGTTAAATAGGTGCAATCCGAGCTACGCCACAACCACGCACATTTTTTCCTCCTCCTGTCTCTTCGAATGGCGCCATCTATCTTCCGAAAGTCCAACTATTTGCAGGTGGTCATTTTATTGACGTCATTTTTGATATTTCCAAAATGGACATAATGACAATTTTAGAAGAGTTGATCAACTTTGCCCAAGAATATTAAGAACACACCAACGAATAAGGCAAATACACGAAAATAAAAATTCCTAATGCATTTTAACACCAACCGTTAAGATGTGGTATTCAACCCAATTTTCCCACTTTAGTGGTAGTGGTTAAATTTTCCTCTGAAGACGGCACCCATTGGTGTTGAAATGCATTAGGACTTTTTATTTTCGTGTATTTGCCTTATTCGTTGGTGTCTTCTTAATAAAATGACCATTTTATCACGTCATGTTTGAGACATTTTATGACTTCAAAAAAACGTTTTTATTGACGTCAGGCGACTTGGGTTGTTAATCAAGAAATCTGCTGTTGGAACCGATAGTTCAAATAATTATCACAAATTTAATTTTTTCATGGTACTTTTGCCTTGTCGTGAGCCAGCTGTTAGCTACCCCTGAGCTACATCATGCCCTCACGACCTGGCTGAAAATTCCTCAAACGAGCCGCCATGTTTGTTGACATATGAAATTTTTTACCGCTTTGCTGCCATCTGGGATTGGGAAAGAGTGATAGTTGATAGTTTTTCGTTTGCTTTCTAAATAATAGACGGCAACATGTGCCCTAGTTTTGTTTCTTTGTGATTCATTGCCGAAGTTCTCAAATTACGGGATAGATGGCAGGAAAAACTGCAATAATCTGACAGGGGTCATTCAAGTATTACGTCAGCATCGATGAGGGGAGGGGGTTTCCGATTTGCTGACTTTTGATGACAAGGGGGGGGGGAGGGAGTTTGGATGATGCTTACGTCATCAACCACATTTTTTGAACATATGAAATATTCTTAATGACATCTTATTCGGTGCGCCAAAAACTGAAAAAACCTTTGTATAGCTATTGGGCACATGAACTAACATTCTCCCTATAAGTCGCCCTTACAGATCCACGTTAGTGATCTCTAAATGTTTCACGGATCCTTCAAGTTCTTTGGAAATGTTCCCGAGTAGTTTAAGTGCTCTGGAACTGTGTCACGCATCATGTGTCACGCATCACGCGTAATTATGCCACGGATCACTTAAATATTCTGGGAATGTTCTGCGGGTAACTTGAGTGATGTAGAACCGCACTGAAGGCCGCTTAAGTGCTCAAAGACTGTGTCACATGTCACTCAATGGACCTCTAAATGTGCCACGGATCATTTAAGTGTTCTGTAACTGTGTCGCGGGTTACTTAGGTGATCTTTCAATGTGAAAGTGATCTTTGAGGCCTACTTCAGTGATCTGAAAATGCGCCACAGGCCACTTGAATGCTCTGGAATTATGCCGCGGGTCATTTAAGAGTTCTGTAAATATGCCGCTTAATTCATTTTTACAAAATTAAGTTTGGGGGGCAAGCCCATGACCCCCCACATCCTGAAACGGGGCCCCTAGGCTGGGATCTTTTGTGGGCCCTTCAGTCAGACTTTTCACGGGCCCCTTCTCTAGTTATTTTATAGCGTGAAAAAGCAAAAAATGATGAGAACTGTCCCGGGCACTGTCAGTTCCCCCCCCCTCGTGGGGGCCATGGGTAAGCCACATCAGATAACCTTCAGGGCCACATTTGATCTGCGGGTGAAGGGTTTACCATATATGGCTTAAAGGGTGGGTCACAATGAATTTTTAAAGAGAAATTTTTTTTGAGTTGACTGAAGCCCGGATTAGATGCATCTAAAAAGTGGCAAAATATGCACTTAATATGCTAAAATATGCACTTAATATGCTAAAATATGCACTTAAAAATGTCGAAATATATACTGTCTTTACACGCATCCATATTTTTTATGGGTATCTTTTTTTTCAGCCGCCTCGTTAGACAATTTGCCTGTTGTGGTTTTTGTGTTTGTATTCAAAAAATTATTTAAAAAATTAAAATTTCCAAAATATGTACCAAAAATGAGAAAATAAAAAAGAAAAAAAAGCAAATATGTTTTTAAAATGCATATTTTCTATAGTTATATTCATTTACAACTATAGAAAATATATATATAACTATAGAAAATATATATAAAAACTATCCTCAGATATGCATATACTGCTTATCAAATAACTTCTAAAACGCTAAAACTTTTTATTTAAGTATTTTTAATTTTTAGTTAGTCTGGCTGTGTTTCGTAACGCAATACCAGTAAAAAGAATTTCGAGGCTATTTCTAAAATTTAACATTTTTGACGCTCACGCTGAAACAGTTAATATTTGAAAGAAAAAATGTTATGAAAATAGTGTGAGAGCAATATTCATTTGAAAAACCATGAAAAGTGATTGAGCTTCAATAAACCTTCACAAATATGCACCTATTCTGAAAATTCCTTGATTTTATGCATTTATATGCATTAATGCTGAAAAAAGCCAAAATATGCAAATGCATATAATCCGGGATCTAGTTATGACCCTTCAAATAGCATTGAAATTGACAGAAATCGATTATAACATATAAAGGGTATTTTCTTTCGAAATTTTAATTTTTTTAAAATATTTTTTTGCCGTTGGGGGAGAGGTGCATGCATCGAGAAGAAATATAAGTTTTTCTTTATTTTATTTCTCTTAAACTTTATTTCTCCTCTAAGGGTGCATGAGCCCCCTATGCGTTAGGATGTAGGGGACAGTGATGACGAGATTTTGCTGACAAGGGGGGGGGGTCAAAAATGGCTAAAAGTTTGCTTACGTAATACTTGAATGACCCCACATGGATTTTAGGTGGTATCACACTTACCATCACATGGCATTAGTGGTATCATACTGACCATATTTCCCACGAAACAAACGGGAATATAGGGTCTCAATTCGAGAAAACATGGGAATCGCTAACTGTCGTCAAAAATTTAAAAGGAACCACTGAATATGACAGGAAACTCGGAAAATTTTCCGAATGGTGGGAATGTGGTGAAGAAGTATAAATTCTTAGGCAGGGCCGTCATTTCAACTTTTTCGGGTGGTGGGGGGGGGGGCAAAGCACATATACTCAATGTATGTGTATATATATACCATTTTTAGTGTATTTTCAAAAGCCCTAATTGCGGGCCTGTTCGTAGGATGATTTTTTTTTCTCTCTCTAGAAAGTACAAAAGCTCCAGAATTCGGAAAGCATGAGTGCACTTGAACCACTGAGCTATAAAAGTAAGTTTACTTTAGCTCAGTGAGAGAGAGAGAGAGAGAGAGACTTGAACGGATACAGAAAATATAAGGACGTCTAGTAACGTAACGATTCTTTCACAAAAGAAAAGGTTATCTCAATGAAGTAAACAACTCTACCAAAACCAAATCGCCAAACCGGAAACTTTTCCTTCACCTCGTCATAATTCAAGATATCGTGGTAAGAGTTGTTTCAATCTTTGTCCATCCGCATTTATTTTCACATAAATTGCAATATTATTTTCTCAATAATTAACAGTAACTCCCAAGCATTGCCCGCGGTGATGTATTGTTTTTATTCGATGGAAAGTTCAATCGATTTGAATGGTTGTAAGTTGCCATTCAATACCATTTGTGTTTTTTCATTGATATAATTTTGTGGTCTTTTTATATTTTATCTAATGCGCGTGGAATTTTGATGTTTTTTATTGGTTATTATTTGTGAATTGACAATTCACAACGCTTCAATTCAAATTGAATTCATATACATCATTCCGAATCGGTCATTTCTCAGCTTATACAGCGAGACCTCGATATAATTGTACTCTGAGGGGGTAAGAAGTTGTTGCGAAGTTTCACTGTTTGCTTTGCGTTGGTTAAATCCAAGGCTGTAACTTCGTTTTTTAATGAGGCGGCCCACTGTGATTTGACCACCGCTTTGATAATTTCACAACTGCATACTGTAAAACCTCGCTACAACGTAGTTTTTTTTGTACGCAGAGTAGGGTTGTATCGAGGTTTCACTGGTAGTTTCTATGCTCCCTCCCTTTCTCACAAGGGTAAAGCCCAGGGAAAATTTTTTTGGCCGATTCCCGTGCGAATTTTTCTTGCAAAACAAATTGGCGAAACATTGCTGAACAGGATGATTCTGCCTTGAGGGGTATCCTCTGCCTTGAAAGTTGACAATAGATATGTTTGGGCTAAATGAAAAAGTTTTATTTCGGCAGCCTGCAATGTGTTTCTAATACTGGGCAATGAAAATAGTTTGATTACCCTTATGCAAAAATGAATTACCTTTTGGGTTTGATTATTCAATTATTATATTTTCAAATTGTTCTGCAGTACAATGCATACTGCAGAACAATTTGGAAGAATTTTAAGAAGAAAAATAAAAAACCACTATCACATGTATGGGGATTTTTACCGCAGAACATTTCCAGTCAGCTGAGGGCTTGTCGCAAACAGTGCTAAAAATTCTGCTTTGGGGCAGTGTTACTGCAATATACAAATACAACGCCACAACAGGCAAATTGCCCAACGAGGTGGCTGACTTAAGAACATCATGGATCCCCGAGCCCCTACCTACTACTGCTACACCACAAACGCACCCCCCCCCCCCCCGCGGAACCCCCCAACGAATCGGTAAATGTGGGAATGTGCATGTACGTGTAGTGCAACCTGACGTATAGTTTGTTTATGAAAGTGAGATATGAGAGTCAATACAATAGTGCGAAAACGTTTTGTCCAATCGCTAGCACATCCTGTCATGCAAATGAGGCATGAGGGAACATAGTAACGTTGTTACATCTGTAACCATTAATGTGATTTAGCTTTTGGTATGATCCCTTACCCCTGATTATAAATTAAAAAAAAATTAACGATGCAATAAGCTGCTACATTTATGTAATCCAAAAGTAAATGTCTTTTTTTATAACCCCAGTTATTTCACTGTATTAATAATAAAGCCCTAGCTGACAAAGAAAAGACAATATAGTCCAGTTTGAGCGGGCAAGCACAGAAAAGATAACTTTTCCAAGGTACATTTGGCAACCTTCTGAAGAGTCTGGTGTTGATGTAATGGTCATGTCTGGAAGGACCTTTCTCGGTTTATCCAGACTGCCTTGTGGTGTAAGAGCTGCTTGATAATGTGCAGCATATTCTCAGCCACTGCATCATAGAATAATTTTGCTTCTTTGGAGGTAGAGATACTGTATATTCCATAACCTTTGTGTATGCTGTTATGCAGCTACGATCATAAAGACAGACCATACAGTATATAATGTTATCTTGGCTGACAACTGTTTTGAATGATGAGTTATGGTGGAAAAAAAATTAGGATTTTTTTATACTTGTTGCCTTCCTGAAAATGACGTTATGCACAGCTCAGCTCCAAGAAAGTGTATTTTTGCTTTGTTGGCGTTCCAAACTGTGCAGATCATCGCCTGATTCGCTATGCATGTGGTTAAATATAACCAACTTGTACGACATCAGGCAACATTGCTAATCTGCATTTATCACAATACCATTGATGTGTCTGGAAGAACCTTTTGGGATCTGTCTAAATGAGTTTGGATAACCATTACAATTTATTCCCAGTTTCACTAGTGTATTTTTTAAGCATTTATTTCCACATGTATCAAAAATATTGCCATTGATGTATTGGTTATGTCTGGAAGGACCTTTCTCGGTTCATCCGGACTGCCTTGTGGTGCAAGAGCTGCTTGATGATGTGTAGCATATTCTCTGCCACTGCATCATAGAATAATTGTTTCTTTAGAAGTAAATACTGTATATTCCATAACCTTTATGTACGCTGTTATACAGCTGTGATCACGAAGACAGACCATACAGTATACAATTTTAAATGAACAACTGCTATACAATGTTATCTTGATTGACGCATGCCCTTGTATTATTCGTTGGGAACAGCTTCGATATAGGGGACACGTCAAGTTGGCGACTTTTTTCCGGCGATAAGTTGCCATTGTTGGCGCGCTCTGGTTTGTTGTTCTGCTGGGTTGTCGTTGTTCCAGAATATTCGAAGAATTCTGCGAGGCAGTGGCGCTGGTGGTTGTTTTTCCGTGTTCCTAGCGCGTCTTTCAAACAGGTTTTACTGCCATTTTCAAACTGGTCTTCTCTTTTTTTCCATTCTATTCTCTCTATTTTTTTCTTCCAAATGACGTCACCTTACAGCCGCTGCGTTTTGAAAAACCGTTGGGATAGTTCATATTTTCTCTTCCTTCCGTATATACGATTTAGTGTGTGTGTCGAATTAATTGGAATTATTTTGGATATATTTTCCCTCAGGTTGTACCTTTTAATATTTTCCAATATTTATTCTTTTCTACATGCAGGATGCCCCTGCATCGTTCTTATTTTATTTATAAGAACCCGTATTCCCGAAAAGAGTCCGGGTTTTAATTTATAATTTTTGTTGGTTTTAGCATTTTTATGCTCTCTCAATTCAGCTGTTATTTATGTTTCCATTTCTCTTGTGTTTCATGATATTTTTCATATTGTTTTCTATGCTGGCGATTTATTATTACGATCTATCTGGCCTATCATTGAAAGAGTTGCTGGAAGTCCAGAAAAGTTATCGAAATAAAGAGAATGTAGTGGATCGTTTGTTCTTCCCATTCCCCTCTCCCAAATCAATTTTTTGAATTTTCCCAGTTCCTGAGGTCTTGAACTCTAACTTGTCTCTGAAAATTGGATTGGGTTAATTGTGGTCCCTTATTTAAACTATTGGCCTCTCATCGGGCTTCCCATTGTAAAAAAAACCCTGATAATATCAGTGATCGTGCAACTTAAGATGGTTTGCAATGGTCTTTAAAGCGCAAATGTGAGTCAGTTTGTTTTGCAATAATAAGTCGCCAGTGCAAGTAGCAGAAATTATTATGGTCAATTGTCATTACATAAATCCAGATGAACAAAACATTTTCATTCTGGGAGTAAAAGATCAAGTCCGTCAAATCATGAGCTTTAATTTGCCAAATATGTGTCAAATCTTCAATCTCGTCAAATTTCTGTCAGAGTATAAAAAAAATTGGAAACCTAGAGAATTTTTAGCCCATTTAAAAAAAACTGCTGTTCCAGACAAATGGTGCCCTTAAAATTGTCATCTCAAATACTGGTCTGAAAATTTTTCACAGCTGTTCTTTCAAACAAGGTATCAAGAGCCTGAAACACCAAAAACAAAAAAACGAGCTGATGAAAAGATGTTTGACAACAAAAGACGTGTTTTATTTTGAAAGGGGGTGGAGGTCACCGTAAGTCAATTTCGCTGTTCTAATTTATGTTGCAAATCCTGGGTTTTGCTGCTCTGAAATGGACTTTCACTTCCCACTTCTGTTGTTTAAAAATTTATTTCTTTATTTTTAAATGAATTCGAAGAATGGCTGATAGTGTGTCCAGTAGAGGGGACAGTTTCATTCCATTGCTATATTATTTTTTAATTTACTCGTACATTTCTTCAATGCTATGGCTGGGATGTAATATTTATAGAGCTCATTTTCTAAATTCATTTACAACAAAACACTGTTCAATTTCTTATTTTTCTCTACTGTTCTTTATTTTACTTGTCTAACGGTATGCTTGTTTCAAAAATTCTGCAATGCCATTATTTCATCAGGATCAATTTCAACTTTTCCACTTTCTTGAAAACTTCGGATCTAAAAATATGGAAATAATTTGAGAACAGCTGTTGCCAATAAAAATTAAAAATATTAGATTTTAGTATTTGTAGATATTAAATTCAAGGTCATGTGATGCATCCTAGATTCCAGAAGGGCACATTCATGAAAAACTTTTTCCTCCAGAACTGGAACTATATTGATTTCTTTACATTAGTATTTAATCTAATTTGCCGCTGTGGTGGTCGGCTGAAGTTGGTTTTCTGTGGTTCCCAACTTCAAAGCGCAAATGCGGGCCGATCTGCCCGTTAAAAAGTCTCTCCACAGAGAGCAACAGTCCTACAACGATAAATCATTCAATCATAACACTTCGTTCATAGTTAGAAAAACTGGTGGCAGATGGCACCACTACACATAACAAGCATTACAGAGAAACAAAAATTTCACGTCAGGTTTCACTACACGTACACGCACATTAACGATTCGTTGGGGGTTCCGTGGGAGGGGGGTGTAGCAGAAGTAGGTAGGGCCTCCAAAAAAAATAGCTCAGGGATCCATGATGTTCTTAAGTCAGCCACCTCGTTGGGCAATTTGCCTGTTGTGGCGTTGTATTTGTATTAATATGAAGGTACATAGAAACACACGAGTTAGCTAGGGAATCTGAAAACACTGAATAAAAGAAATGCACCTGATGTCTCTTGGACACCGCACGAGCACTGCAGGGTTAATAAGGAAAAGGTAAACTAACTTGTTTTGGTATGCGGCAAGATAAAAGTACCGTAAAAAAAATTTGTGGTTATTATTTGAGCTTTCGGTTCCAACAGCAGATTTCTCGATTAACAAACTGCCTATTTCTAGTGACGAAATTAATAACTAATTCAATTAATGGAGCAGCTTTTATACACCAAAGTTGTATCACTGTGGCTCACAATGTTATAGCCGACCATTATGCTTGCCCGTGAACAGAAAGTTGGCCACCCGTTATAGATAATTGAAAATAACTGCCAATTTTTTTTTTATTAGAGTTAGCACCCTTATCTGGAGTCCTGTAATAACTATTACGATTTACCTCTCTTGTGTGAAATAATTCCATGTAATTGTGGTAGAGGCTTATGAAAATGATTTTCTTGTTCAAATAGAAATCTCGTTTAGAGTTTGAGACATTGTATGAATAAGATTTGTTTGAACAAGAAAATCGTTAGATTTTTAGGTAGGTTTAATCTAATTTAATTTACCCTATTTTCCATAATATGCATGCCAAATGATGACAAAGAAAAATTTAATGGAATGGGAAAACACTATATACGTCCGGTCAAGAAAAATGGTATAACCTATAGCCTTTAAGTGATGGTGCTGATTATTCAAATCACCTGCATTGAAAAAAATTGTCCCAAATCAAGCATTTTGATCACAGCAAGCATTATTACGAAAATTTTAGCACCGGAACATTTCCAGTCAGCTTAGGGCTGTTCTAATTTATGACTTGAATGCAAATTCGTGTGCTTGGCTTGATTTCCATGTTTAAATTCTAATTCAGGGTTCGCACATCCTTACAAACTCCTTAAAAACTACTAACTTTTCATTTCCCTCTGGAAGAGCCCTTATAACTCCTTACTTTTTTGCAGCCATGCCTGAAAAATACTTTTTTTTTTCTCTGAAGGGATGATCTTTCTTAGAATAGGCATTCCCCATGGTGATGAATAGCATTGCCTAGAAAAACAAGAGGAAGCTTTCCCCGAATATAAAGAGGAAGAAAAGAGAAAAAAATACCCTCTCTCCCTTTGTAATAGGAAATGTGAAAGCAGGGGGGGGTGGGATTGGAACATCCAATGGTTGTGCATACCTGCCAACCGTTACGATTTTGTCATATTTAGTAAATTAATACGATTATACGCTTTTGCTTCTAAAAATGTGATTTTTCACCGAATCGCTAGTTTTGACGTGTTTTCCTGCCTATGTCGCAAACTGGTCAGCAGTGGAAATCGATGGTCCGTAGAACGATATCACTCCGCTGAACCAGTAGCCGAAAATTCCCTCATGCCCAGTGGTGAGAAGGTTTTTACTTATGCGGCGAAACGATGTCTCGAACCTCCTATGTTACGCAGCATACTGAGTGCAGACCTCGCAGCTTTCTTATTTTTCCTATTATTTTCCTACTTTCACCGCAATAGTCTTTTTTTTTTACCCTGCAGTTCTCTCCTATTATTCCTATTTCATCCCTCCTTCCCATTTGCTTACAGCCAATATCTCACTAGGGAAATTCCGAGAAACAAAATGTCACGGCTTTCCGCAGTTTTTTTTTACGTGTTTTATTCACATTACAACTCGCTACTGAAAAAGAAAGGGAAAAAAATTTCAGTTCCACTGGAGTAATGGACGACGACAAGCGAATCTGTTTCGCAGATTGGTTACCGTAAATAAAAAGGCAAAAAAAAAAGAACAGGCTCTATCCACACACAAGAGATTCCATGAGAGAGACAATGGGTTTATCTCTCTTGGGATCCCGTAGCGTTCATCCCTAAAGCCAGGTTTTTCTAGGAGTCTGCTTTTTGCGCCGCGTGAACCTAACTGGGTCATTTCGTGTCGGCAGAAATGTTACATAATGAGGTTACGCATTTGCGTTTTCCAAGCGTGGCGAATCGGCTCACAGGACAGCTATATAGTATATGACCCTGGCGTCATCTACTCTATCGGCTGCATGCTCCGGTTAAAAGGGAAGAGACAACACGAAAATGAAGGGAAGATCGCTGTGTGTGAAACGCGCGACACATGACGCTTAACTCCCCCAGAAGCAGTCTGCCGATCATGCCCGACGTAAAGCGCTGTCGTGAGCCGTATTGCGCTCTGTAGGAAAACAGTCGTACTGGTTTTCATGTTGATGAATAGACTGCGTGTCGCGCTGGGTGATTCACGTTGCGCGCGGCGTAGAAAACCTGCTAGTAAACCCCGGCTTTTAAAAGAGACAGCCCAAGCCACGTCTGGTTTTACAGGGGGGGGGGGGAATCAGCCGCTATAGCTAAACCCACTTTTTTTAACCCTCAGAAAATAACTTTCGGGTATCTTTATGTTAGGGGTCATTCAAGTATTACGTCAGCATGGATGGGGGATTTTCGATTAGCTGACGTGGAGGGGGGAAGGGGTGGTGATTTGAATGATTTTTACGTCATCAACCACCCTTTATAAAAAAAAATATGAAATATTCTTTAGGGCGTCTTACTCTGTGCGCGAAAAACGAGTAAAACTTTTCACTAGTTTGTGGGCACCTGAACTAACATTCTCCCTATTGAGTCCCCTACAGAGCCACTCTAGTGATCTTGAAATACTTAGCGGATCCAAATGCTCTAGCTGTGCCGCGCGTTATACAAGTGAACCGTGATTATGCCGCAGATCACTTAAGTAGTCTGGGAATGTGCTGCGGATAACTTGAGTGATGTAGAACCACACTGGTGGCAGGACCAATGCTCTAAAACTTTGTCACATGTCACTCAAGGGATCGCTTAAAGCTTGTATGGTCTGGAATTGTGCCACGAGTCACTTAAGCGATCTGTAAATGTGTCACTTGGTTCATTGTTACAAAAATAGATTGAGACAGGCTACGTTTGGTCCGCGCAGGCTGAATGTTTACCGCAGGTCAAGGGCTTAGGAAGGTAGGGTCGCAATGAATTTCTTGAGCAATTTTGGGTTCTTAGCCTTCAAATAGCATTGAAATGAACAAAGATTGATTATAATAGCATATAAAGATATTTTGTTTCGAAATTGTGAAAAATATTTTTACAATTCTTTTAAAAAATATTTTGTGGATTAAAAAAAAATAAATTTTTGATCTGGGGGGGGGGGAGCCCCCATTCAGATTCCACCAATAAGCGTAATGAGGAAGGGGGGCAGAGCGCTGACGGGGGGGGAGGGTGAAAGTTTTGCTGACTATTTCTGACTAGGGGTGAGTCAAAATTTGCTGACGTAATACTTAAACAGCCCTTTATTTTAAAGCATACATGTGCTCAACACATGGCTTAAATGTGGCCTGCCTCAAGTGATGCTGTACACTTACAACTTACAGATGAATTAAGTTGCTCGTGGCAAATTCTTATTTCAATTGAGCGGCCCGCGGCACATTCCCAGATTGTTTGAGTTAGTGATATCGGGGGGGGGGGGGGCTTTCTCTTTCAAACCAAACACAACTCGGGTCTATTACCATCTATAGGCAATTTACTATCTAGGGAGTTGTGCTGGAAGTGTGTGTGTGCACGCGCGCCTAGAATTGCTGCAAATATAAATAATTTTGTAAGAAAAATCTGTTTGCTGTGGTTTTTATTTTGAATAATTGGAGGGGGAATATCACTTTTAGAATTTTTATAATTTATGTGATGCTGTTACGAGTTATATTTTTGACTAATACTTGAAGGTTTTGGAACACTTTGGTGATGGCAGAAAACATGTACGGGGATTGATTATTTTATGAATTCTTATGATGCTGCGTAGCAAATCAAAACTTTTAATTTTTGAACCACTTCTACGTCCATATTTTTGAGAAGAGGGAAAGTTTGTTTGCAAATTAAAAATAAATTTGCATATGTGCCCCGCCCCTTTTTTGCTGTAAAAATTGTAAGTTATGAAGTTTGCCATGACTCCTTTTTACTGTTTGAAACTCCTTACTTTTCATTTTGAAAATTTTGTATGAACCCTGTAATTATATGAATTTTTTTTTTTATATATAGTCCTTAAACTCTTGAAGAGCAATCCTTGGACTACAAGATGGGCAGGGAGGACCGAACAACTTGGAAAAGCAATTATTTCCTGAAACTTGTGGTAAGCTTGAGTATTCATTCAACTATTGCAGTTAATCTTTGAGATAAATTTGTTATTTTGTATAATATACTGGATTGATTAAAAAAACTTTGAGAAAAAAATCCAAAACCGGGTTTTTTGGTTTAAATAAATTTTAATAGTATTTACTTAATGATTTTTTGGAAATTTTATTGTTTTAACTTTTATTAAAAATATTTTATTTAATTATTAGAACAAACTTTTGAAATTCAGTTATTTTATAGCTTAACTCGAGGAAACATTTTGTGTGTTTGAGAATTTCCAATGTTCTTACAAACCCTATAATATAAATAAAAAGCCACAACAGACAAAATGTCCGACGAGGTGATTGATAAAAAGATGCCCATAAAAATATGGTTGTTATATATTTCAAAAACAAAGCAATCCAATTAAAATACAATCAACACAAATTATAAACAATATATACACATGATGAAATATTATACAATGCCGATAAAGAATACTTATGGTTGTCTTATTCTAAGAATGGATAGCTTCTCTATTTACCCCACATGTTTGTCGTATTTATTTTTAAACGTGTCAGTTGTGTTACAATTTACTACCTCTGGGGGGTAAGCTATTCCATTTATTGACAACCCTATTAGAGAAAAATTCCCTGCGGCACCATGGTGTCCCCTTGTAAAAGCAGTCGATTCGCGGTGTACTAAAAGTTCATGATCCATCCTATCCATCCCATTGAAAATTTTGAACACTTCGATCATATCTCCTCGACACCTGCGTTCATCCAACGTAAACATATTAAAACAAATGTTTCCTCCAGTTATTTTCAATGTTTAATTAGGATGTTATTTTGCAAAAACTATGATAAAAACTAGGCAAGTACAAAGTGTTTGAAGCATAATTAATGCAGATTAATTAGCGATGATTTATGATATGAAGAGTGATTATAACTACAGTTATGATTTCAAACCAGTGGTAATAAATACTGGAAGGAAAACCCCACTGGTTGGAATGATTTAAATTTGCATGAATGTTCCTGAGGCAATGTAATTTTGTATGGTGAAAGAAAATACTTAAAAATGTAAAATAGATGATGCTGTTGTCATCTAGCACATGAGAAATTTGCTCGCAGAATGGATATGCAGGCCTGCCAGCTCTGGAAAATTCCGGATTTTTCAACCTTCTTTCCCGCTCTGGATTTTTGCATAAAATTAGATTTTATACGAGCTGTCACAATGTTAATTACTGCCATCGTCGTTAAGGAGAAAAATAATGAGGGCAGTTGCGGTCATTCCCATCGAGCAGCTGTAAAAAAACTCTTGGTCATCGCATTTAAGCAACTGGTAAAGACATGACTTTGTTTACGTAGCATTTATCGGCAATCGTTTGTGGTGAGATTCAGTTTGTATTTTATCTCAGATGGCAGCACTTGCGAAGTAGATGCCATCTTATTGTCACTCGTGAGCCCCAAAGCAGAATGCGCCAAAATGTGCGACGTACGTTGTAGAACAACCAGTGCTGTTGCAGAACAATATGGAAGAATTTTAAGAATAGTGAAGGAAAACGCTATTATGTGCATGCGAATTTTTACCGCAGAACATTTTCAGTCAGCTGAGGGCTCGTTGCAGAACATCGCAAAACATTCTGCTTTGGGGCTCATGAGATTGGCGACCGAACCATAAAATGCGTAACATGTCGCTCCCGTAGATTTTTGTTTAGTCATGTTATGTTTCAAATAAGTTATTATTTTAAGAAATCAATTAATTATCCTGAATCCTTCATTTTATACAAAATCACGCAACCTGTCAACCAAACATTTATCAGGGCATGATTTTGGATGTTAATTCCTGTATAATTGTTATTGTATTCCATTAACAGCCGTGCGATAAACAAGTTTTTTCATCAGCAGCTTTGTATTTTGAACAGATTGATTATATCATCAGAAAGAAAATATAAAACTTTAAGGTATATGAAGCTAAATACAAAGCTTTTAAGAGTTGCTATATACCCAAGATTTTTTTAATTTAAAAAAATTCGCTTTTTGTGAATATTTTTTCGATTGAGTCTTATGAGCCCCGGTGGGGGGGGGGTACCCCCTTCGGGAGAATCTCCAGATTTATCTATTTAAAAAGTTGGCACGTCTGGATATGATAGCCAGTCAAGGCAAAATGATTTCATAATTCATGGAAACGTCGCAAGAAATGTTAAATGTTATCCACTGTAATCTAGCTGTGAGGTGGAAGTGTAAAAATGCTTGTTCAACTACAGATCACGGTATGTTATGGTAATGTGCTTTAAATTTACCGAAGTTTGTAATCTGATCATTCTGCATGACATTTCGGGATAGGGGCCGTTCAAGTATTGCGTAAGTAAATTTTTGGTTATTTGACACCCCAGTCAGTAAAATTTTGTCATCAGCTCTGCCTCTGAATCCAACTCATATTTTCATAAAGGGTGATTGATGACGTAAGCATTATCCAAACCCTCCCCCCCCCCCCCCCACCATCAAAAGTAAGCAAATCGATCGGAAACCCCTCTCCCCACCCCCATTGATGATGACGTAATATTTGAATGGCCCCAAAGTTATAGTAGTATATTTACACGTATGGCAGCCAGATGTATTATGTTATTGTCAAAATGGTTCTTCAGCAGCTGTTTCATTGCTGTTGTAATGTGTATCTCGACAAAAGTTGTGCTATCCACCATGAATTCAGGCAACACCCAAATTCTTGATTAATGTGGTTTCTCTCCCTCCTGGGACCGATTCCCATGTTGGGACACATTATGAAATCCAAAAAAAAAAAAAAGTCTTGTACTTACATTTCATTTTAGCAATGACGCATATAAAATTTTGGTTTCAAAACGGATTTTCTAGTCACTCTAGTATCTGGGATTTGTCCAGACCTGTTATTCACACACTGCTGTTGAATAGTGGGTCTATAATATGAATATTTCTTATTCATATTTTGGAATCAGAACTTTTAATTATAATCGCCCTGTATGTAAATTATTTTTCAAATAGCCGATTATTTTTCATAAATCATTTACTATACATACTAATCAAATGGTGACCCAGTCCATACATATTCCAAGGTATTTCTAACTGAAAAATTTTTTGGACAGGGATCACCGACCACTTCACGAAATGGCTAATTTCGGGCTTTTATTACTATATAGTAGAACCTTAACTGGGGATGATTATGTAAAAATAAGTCAATATTGCTTTTTTTCTATTCAATCTGACCACAACTCTTTGTGTCTCATGAGCAATTTACTTACTAGGGAGTTGTGCACCTAATAGTCTGAGTACCTTGTGTTTGATTTTTCAGTAAGTTAATCAAGGTTCTACTGTACAGTAATAAAGCCTGAAATTGACCATTTCACAAAGTGGCCAGTGATCCCTGTACAAATAATTTTAGAATATCTTTGAATATAGACTGGGTCACCATTTGGTTAGGATGTATAGTAGTGATTTATGAAAAATAATCAACTATATACATGGTGATTGTGATTAAAGTTCTGATTCCAAAATATGAATAAGAACTGCTAGTCAGAATGGCTTGAAAATTAGCATGAAGCAAAGGAATTATATTGGCAATATACGGTAAGGGATGTGCTGCTTTCTATATGGAAAGAAAATGAAAATGTCAGGTTATGTAACCACCAGTACCAGAGATGCTGCCGTATTAATTTACCTGGGTCCCTTCGAATAATCAGTTCTTTTTGAAAGTGTGTCCCTCTTTAAAACATTTATCTCCGCCGTCTCCCCCCCCCCCCCCCCCCCCCCATAATTCACTAGTATCTATGAATTTTCTTCCAGTATGCCCCAGGTCTTTCATTGCCTGCTTATATTTCTTCGTTGAGATTGAGCTGTGTGCCCTGTTGTGGGTAGGAGAAGGTATCTGTGAATCAAGTATAATTAATTTCTAAAAATTCTAATGTGTTCTATCCAAAGCTTTGATTGTCTACTAGTAGGAAAAGCTTGCGAAGAAGCTCATTAGCACTAAGAATTTAACGTATGGAATTCTATACATGTAATTAATATACAGGGTGATTATAAAAAAAACTATCCCGACATATGGGTCCCTAACTATCGTACCATTCACAGAAACTGAATGAAATTTTGGCATAAGGTATTTTGATGTATGCGCTCAAGAATGATATGGAAAACAACAGTCACTCTAACAGTTACTGTTACAGTGAGAAAATTTCAAAAATATCAAATGGCAACACCAAGTTTTTTGTATTGCAATGTGATCTCCATTGTGAAAAACCCTAAATAGCGTTCGAACGGCAACTTTAGCATGAAAATCACCGGCGGTAGATGGGCTAAAGGTGAGGGCAACCAATAAGGACGGAGAAGTAGCATAAAATAAAGCATTTTATTGTTTCACAAATTTTCCACATGACCTTGTGGAGGTCTAATCAGGCTGGGATCTCAGCCGAAGAAACGGTGTGACAAATGAAATTAACATTAATGCTCTGGTGCACGGCAAAGTCCTTTTTATTTTTTCCTTGCCTAGCTTTGGGGATTTTCGTGTTACAGGTGCCATTCCAACGTTATTTAGTGTTTTTCAGTATGGCATAGCTGCCAAGTCTCCCGAATTTTAGCTTCATCGCTCGACCTCCCGAAAAGTTCTTAAATCTCCCGAATTTTTACGAAAATCACAAAAATCCCTAATTGTCCCTAAACATTCCTTACTTCATTAAAAAAAATCCCCTCTTATGAAAACAATCCCTAAGAAATTTCTTGTGGGGCGTGAAGCCTCTTTTTTTCCCCTTTCGAAATGACGTCACACGTCGTAAATGGGGAAATTCCCTTTTTAAGGAAGTTTTACAAACCCTCTGATGGTAACAAGATAGTTGTTTGTCTTATCCTGCAGGGAAATGGCTTAGCAGCCAATAGTCCTGGATAATAATTGAAGATTATAGTGACGCGTATATGGTCAAAATTTCCTCTTCTGTTACGTACGTGCGATAACAAAGCATGAATACTGATAAGCTTGAAGAAACAGTGTTCTAAATTGACGGTGTTTTCCTTCATCTTCCGGTGATTTTGGGGTCATTCGCGCAGAATGTTTGTTCACAGCGTTTCTGATTGAACACAATATTTATTTTTATATCATTGAAGTTTTGGTAGGAATTTTATTCCCAAGGGTTTAACTTCCATGTGTGTAAAATCCCTATTTTAATTTGATTTCAGTTTTTAAGTAAGGATTTTATTCCCTACATTTTAACTTTTGTTTGGAAAATCCCTATTTTATTTGGAAAAATCCCTATTGTATTTATTAGAGTGGTTTTAGCATAAAATACGGGTTTGCGTGAAAATCTCCCGAATTTTCATTTTCAAAAGTTGGCAGCTATGGTATGGAGATCGCATTCCAATACAAAAAACTTGGTGTTGCCATTTGATATTTTCGAAATTTTCTCACTGTAACCGTAACTGTTAGTGACACTGTTTTCCATATCATTCTTGAGCGCATACCTCAAAATATCTTGTGCCAAAATTTCATTCAGTTTCTGTGAATGGTACGATAGTTAGGGACCCATATGTCGGGATAGTTTTTTTATAATCGCCCCGTATCAGGGTTGGTAAAAAACCAAAAAACCGGGTTTTTTAACATTAAAAACAATGAAATTTCTGAAAAATCATTCAAACTTCTAATAATTAACTAAAATGAAATGGTTATTAATGTAATTAACACTATTCCCATACTAATTAATCAATAAATATTTCTTACATTTTAACAAAAACCAACTTTTGCAATTTAATTATTTTTTGCTCAACTCAATGGATTACTTTGTGTTTGAAAATTCTTTCAATGTTATTATTAATCATATAGTATATAAATGTTTTTCTCTAGTTACTTTCAGTATACTTAATTAGGAAGCTATTTTGAAAAAAGTAATAAAAATTAAGTGAATATAATCTATTTAATGAAGCATAAATAATGCAGATTAATTAGCAATGATTTACGATATACAGGATGATTATAACTAAGGTTCTGATTTCAAAACACTGTAAAAAAAGACCGATTGTCAAAATTACTTGAAAATTGACATGAATGTTCCTGAAAAAATTCAATTTTATTTGGTAAAGGGGAAAAAATACTTAAAAATGTAAAATTAATGACATCATCCAACATGTGGGAAATTTGCTCGCAGAATGGAAACAATAGCCAGTCATTACAAAATACCTTAATTATAGTATTGCATGATTTCATAATTCATGGAAACATCACAAAAAACGAAGTAATTGAACAAATAACTACAACTTACTTAAGAAATGTTAAATATGTTGTCCAACCTGAGGTTGAAAGCACAAAAATTGTTGTTCAACAACAGAATCGGAGTATGTTAGGGTCATGATGTAGATGTGCTTGCAATTCAGCTTTATTAAACCAAACGTGCCCCCCCCCCCCATTAATATTCCCGAGGAACTTCTAACATATAGGGAATGTGCTGGAGATTGCAATTCAAAGTTTGCAATCTGACCACTGTTTATTACAACCACAGCCAGAAGTTGCAAGGGTTAAGGTGCATCCTGTCAAAATGGGTCTTCAGCAGCTGCTTTGCTGGTATTGCAATGTGCATCTTGATAGAAGTTCTATCCACACACTGATGCTGTGGAAGTGCTGAAATGATGTGGTTGCACAAAATAGATTATACTGCTGGCCAAGTACAGCATCATCTACTTGCACATTTTGCACTTTTTTCTTTTGCGAAAGAAACTTCCATTGCTTCAGGAGTATCCATGCAAATTTTCAAGTCATTCTGATCAGTACTTATTGTATAGTTTTGGAGAATCAAAATTCAAATTATAATCTCCCTGTATATAGCTGATTATTTTTCATAAATCTGTTACTATTATTCAGTAGAACCCTGATTAACTGGGCTTAACAGTGTGAAAGTATAAAAAAAACTATTATTGAATATTAAGACTGGGAGATATACAGATAATACTACTTCTTATGGGAAAGAAAATGCCTGCCCCTAGCATGATGGTGTCACTACTGTTGCTGCTTCTTTGTGAAGTGAAAAAGAAACCCTGTGAGATAATGCACCACTACATTTAGATGTGTGATGCAATCCTTATTCATGAATTTGCTGAAGATAGAGCATCAGAATGTAGCCAAAGGGTAGAAAATGTTGTAAGAATGAGAAATTTTGGCTTTTGTATATAACTTTAAATAACTAAGATACTTCATATGAAAAATATATATATTCTGGCCACTTTTATGAGACTTTTTGAAAAAAACCACTTATAAAATCTTATGTCATTTAAAGATATATCGTCAGAATGTACCCCAAGGATATAAAATGTGGTAAAAATGAAACATTTTGGCTAATAATGAACCAATATGATATTTTTCAAGGAAAAAAATTATATTTAGGCAACTTTTATTTGATTTTTTGAAAAAGACCAAACTGGTTTTTTTTAAAAAACCACTTGGTTAAAACCAAGGTTTAAACCAAACAACCCTGCCCTGTATATATATAATATAAAAACTAAAACATACAGTTGATCCCGCTTATAACGTTTATCCCATATAGAACTTTTTCCACTTAGTACAACTTATTTTCGTGGTCCTAACAATAAGTATAATTCTCAAAGATTTCCCATTTGAAGTTTTTCTATTTACAATGTTTTTCTATGACGGTTTTTTGAAAAACGTTATAAGCAGAATATATTTTAATTAACAGGTGGTGGCACACATTTATATGTTTATTAATAAATCAATCTATAAATTCCTTTCTGATTGATTTTACATTTCGTTTAAAAAGATCTTGGCACTTTCAATATCTTTTGATTAAATTTAAAACAAATTAGATTCTCTCTGACTTATCTTCTGATTCCCTATTTATACTTTGATTTTCGTGGTAAAATGATTTTATTTTCTCTCCCTGATGGTCCACTACTCTGATCTGTCACAATTTAACTGCAACATATTTTCACACCTGAATATGGGAGCTATGTCAGATTTGTGTTGGAGAAACTTAAGTGTGTTTATGTGTGTGCCCAGCATTTGGCGTGTTTTGTGTTCAGTAGGTGGTGCCATCTATCTAGTGCCGTAACTAGATATTTTCTCAAACAGAGCAAGCAAACATTTTGCCACACCCATGTAATGTAGAAGCAGCAGTTATAAAGGGTGAATTTAGTGCCCCCCCCCCCCCTTCTGGTCCAGAGCCCAGGATACAAGATCCACCTGTCCCTACCAGTTACAGCCCTGCATCTATCCTCCAAACTAGTAATTCATGCATTTGAAGTTTAATGTATACATATTTGTGTCGTAGGTATGCGTGATCGCCATGGCAACCAGAAGCAAGGCTCCCACTCGTCTTACTTTTCAATAAAATTTCCTACTTTCTGTTTTGTCCTATTTTTCTACCAAATCCTATGGACAAAATTTGTGTAATTGATTTTAATTGAGCAGGGAATCAGATATATTGCCAAATATTACAAATGTTGAAGAATGCAATTAATGATTCTGCCAAAGCAGAAATTGTATCGTTTTTAAGGTTATTTAAAGGGTGTATGTGGACCATTTGGTTGATTTAATTTTTAATTAACTTCTATCTGAATGGAAAAAATTTTGTATTTATCACTTCATGGTCTACCAAATCCTTCGACATTAACTAACATTCATCATTCAAAATTATGGTAGTATGTGAAACAACGGTTTGTATTACAATGCAGTTGGATACATAGGCCTATTCTATTTGGTTATTCTGATGCTACCCAATGGCATTCAGTTGTCTTCTGTATTTTTAAGACATAAAGAGGCATAAATTATATTTACAATTCTTCATTTGTCAAAAATGATTACTGGCATTGAACAGTAAAATGTGGAAAAATCCTTTAAAAAAATGGACAATGCAGTAAAACTATCTGGTTCACCTTTATATCAGATTTCGTTATCTACACATTTTGCACTGTGTTTTTAAAAGTGGTATCAAAGGAGCGTCATTCTTAAACGCACATCTTCAAAATTTGCTGTGCATTGTCGAAGAGAGTTGACAAACTCAGCACTTTGGAAGAAGACAAAAAAGAATAATGTAATATGAGGAGACTAAAAAAATTATCTGTGGTTGCTAGTACACTGTTTTGGCCAAAAATTCGTTTTGCAACAGTCATTTTTCATTTTGCTTTGGCTTGAGCCAATCTTACAGGATACTGAAATAGTGCTATGAAAAAGTTGATTCAAAATTAAATTTTTTTTTCCTGAAAATAAACTTTTTTCATTATATTATGTTTAAGGGGGTTACCCTCCTTGTCCTACTTTTTAGTCCGGTGTTTTCTTATTTTTTGAGTGGGAGCCTTGCAGAAGTTTTTTCAAAGGAATGGCTAACTTAAAATTTGAAAACCTTAGATAATTTTTAGCCAATAACCAATGTGTAATCGTGGGTTCCAAATCCAGATTTTTACCAAAGGTAAAATTTGGGGGTATAAGGGGTTTCTTCTCTCTTCCCCCGTCCGCAGAAGATGAAAAATTGAAAATATTTTTGTAGAGAATTAAAATATTGGAATAAAATTTCTTTTATACTATCTGTGTTAATTTAAAATTTTTTTCGTCTGTTAGTGACTCTAGCTTTCTATGAAATATTATATCCTTCTGCCCTTCCAAAAGCCGATTCTGCATACACACCTGTGATTTAGGTGGGGACTACCACATAGCAGCTGGATGACAAAGCTATTCAACGTAGAGTATTTAAAGATTCGGTTTTTTCATACGATCTCTGGAAAGTTTTATAATTTGAACGGTCATTCCGATCTTTTTCGATTTTAAAAAAAATGTGCATTTGCACTATTGTAACTATACTTGGCTCACTTTTGTGATTTTTTTTTTTTTTTTTAAACTGTTCAAACCAAACAATCCTCATGTGTTTTTGTTTTCAGCAACTTCTGGATGAGTATCCAAAATGTTTTATCGTTGGTGTGGACAATGTGGGTTCTCGACAGATGCAACAAATCCGTCTGTCGCTCAGAAAAAACGCCATACTTCTGATGGGTAAGAACACAATGATCAGAAAAGCTATAAGGGGTCACATGGAGAATAATCCTGCCTTAGAAAAGTAGGTGGAATTGATACTGTATAAGCAAATGTTTGTTAAAAATTATATTGATATTCATAGTCGTTGATATATATTTTTTATTATAGGTTGATTCCGCACATCCGTGGAAATGTCGGTTTTGTATTCACGAAAGAAGAGCTGGTTGAGGTCAGAGACAAGATCATGGACAACAAAGTGAAGGCTCCAGCCAGGGCTGGTGCTCTTGCTCCTTGTGATGTGATTTTGCAGCCACAAAACACTGGGTTGGGTCCAGAAAAAACCTCTTTCTTCCAGGCATTGCAGATCCCCACAAAAATTTCTAAAGGGACCATTGAAATCCTGGTAAGCCTACTGCTAAAGTTGCATGGTGAGAGTTTGGTTTTTATTATAGATCCGGCTCACATGATTTGCTTTTGTTTATATCCTGTAGAATGAGATTCATCTGATCAAGAAAGAAGACAAGGTTGGAGCTTCTGAAGCCACTCTACTAAACATGTTGAATGTGTCTCCGTTTACATATGGCTTGAAGATCAAGCAGGTGTATGATTCTGGAACAGTCTTTTCTCCTGAGATTTTAGACATCACCAGTGAAGACCTGCGAATAAAGTTTGTTGAGGTAGTTTTCCCTTTAACTGGTCTTATTTCTAAAGTGTATTTCCTACCTGCCAAGTCTCAGATATTTCACTTTCTTCCGTGGACTCAAAAAGTACAGAAAAATTAAGTTTCCAAATTACTTCAAAGAATTCACCTGAGTCTGTTGCCTGGTTTTTCCCCCTTTTAAATTGCTGTTAAAAGTTAATTATTGTTCCCCAAATCACAAAGACATGTTTTGGACAAACTTAGCACAGTGTCATGTTTTTCAAAGAAAAATCTCAGTAATTTCGTTAATGAAAAGTCCTTATTAGTTTACTTTAAATAATGAAAAATTCCTTTTACAATATATATGTATAATTTTTCACGTGTATATATATATATTGTCTATATACAATCATTTTTCATATAAGATTCCGATTTGCAAAAATTCTTATTCCCGGTTTCCAGAGCAACATACTTTGCTTATGTATGTCCACAGAAGTATTTGCAGCAACTTGTTTAGACCTCATGTGATGTAAGATATACTTTCGTTCTACCGAAAATCATTGAGGACAAAGTCAAATACTGATGAGGTATTTTGCACAGGACTTAAATACTAGAGATAGTGTATATCAGGGGTGGGAACTCTGCGCCAAAACTAATATCTTGCGCCATCCTGCTCCAATAGCGTATTTTCATATTTTTCTGCGCCAAATAGCAAATTTTGCTACATTATACCCGGAATTTCGGAAAGGACGCCAAAAAAATTTTGTTCCTGCTAGCCACGAAACGTTTGTTTACGAGAAGAGCATGTTTTATTCCATTATACTTAAACTATCTGCCCCTGATCGGGCTTTCCATCGCGAAACCCCGATATTGTCCGTGATCGTGGAACTGAAGATGGTTTGCAATGCCTTTCAGCTTTAAAGTGCAAATTCGAGTGTTTCCGTTTAAAAAAAAAAGTCGTCACTGGAAGCAGCAGAAATTACTGTAGTCGATTGTGTTAAATCCCGATGTTTCATGAAAAAAAATTTCATTCCGGGAGTAAAAAGCGCATGTCCGCCGAATTGCGAATGTTAGTTTAGAAACTTTGCCGAATAACGAGTGTTAAATCGCCAATCTCGCCAGATAATGAATGCAACAATTTCTTTCCAAGTATAAAAAACTTATAAATTTTTTTAGCTCATTTGAAGTGCTGCTGTTCAAGGCAGCAAATAGTGCCATCAGTAAGCAAAAATCATCTTAAATAGACGGGTGCAAAAAATTTTATGGCAGCCGCTCTTTCAAACAAGGTGTCAAAAGCCTAAAACACCAAAAACAAGCTGACGAAAAGATGTTTGATAACAAGACAGTGCAGTTTTATTTTGAAAAGGGTTGAGGATTAACAAAAATATTCTTGTTAATTTTACTGCTCTAATTTATAAATATCTGCTCGAATCCCATATTTTTCTGTTCCAAAACTGCTCAAAATCCCGAATTTGCTGCTCCGAATCCTGAATTTTGCTGCTCCGAAATGGACTTAGTCACTTCCCACCCCTGTGTATATATATTGTTTATATACAATCATTTTTCATATAAGATTCAGATTTGCAAAAATTCTTATTCCCGGTTTCCAGAGCAACATACTTTGCTTATGTATGTCCACAGAAGTATTTGCAGCAACTTGTTTAGACCTCATGTGATGTAAGATATACTTTCGTTCTACCGAAAATCATTGAGGACAAAGTCAAATACTGATGAGGTATTTTGCACAGGACTTAAATACTAGAGATAGTGGACAAATATTTGTTATTCGGCCCATTGTCCTTTTGTAAAATATTCGGTTTGGTAAGAATATAATGAGTAGGTATTCAGCCAAATATCTAAATCTAAACAAACTAATTCCAATGAATGTAATCTAAATATGTAATTTTTTATTCCAAAAGTAAAAAGAGCATGTCTGTCAAATTACCAACGGTAATTTAGGAATTTTGCATGTCAGATCGCCAAACATTATGTTGATTCTTCCAAAATTTCTTGCAAGTATAAAAAAAATTGAAAACTTATAGAAAACTTTTAGCCCATTTGTACTGCTGTTATTCCAGACAGCGAATAGTGCCCTCAGTAAGCAAAAATCGCCTTAAATAGACTGGTGTGAAAAATTTTATGATGGCCGCTCTTTCAAACAAGGTGTCAAAAGCCTGAAACAAAAAAACAAGCTGATGAAAAGATGTTTGATAACAAGACAGTGTGGCTGTTTTATTTTGAAAAGGGGTGAGGGTTAACAAAAATATTCTTAATTTTGCTGCTCCAATTTATACATATTTGCTCCGAATCCTGAATTTTGCTGCTCTGAAACAGACTGTCACTTCCCACCCCTGCGATTCTCAATGTTTTAGAAACTTCTTGAAATTATAGAGGAAGATTATCATAAAGCAATAGTGAACGAAAATCATCGTATTCACACGCTCAATGAGATCGTCCGTCCGGACACTAGGTCGACTGTCACTTTTCTGCTCATTGTGTACATTTCAACGTCATTCCTTAAATTCATGAACCCATTGCCTCACTTTTCTTTCATTCATTGCGGTAGGTCTATATGTTTCACATAAGTGACAGTGAATTTGAACAGCATTATATCCTCTTGCATTTAGAAATCTAATCACTTTGAATTTCACAACTGGCAGGATTTGTTATTAGTGCACTCATCGTCTCACTATCTTGCGGAGGCAGACCACAATCAAATGACGGCAATATGGTGGTTACATTCCCAACAGATTAAGTAATGCTACTGTGCATGTGCGAACTAATCTGTATTGCCATTCGTTTTTTATAGTGATCGCCCTTAATTTTGAACCATGCCTTGTACATTGATTTAGACCCCGGGTTATCACCTACTTATTGTGCTGCTAGGTATCCTGCTGTGGGTGTATGTAATTTATATAAATCTCGTGCATGGCAAAAAAAAAGGGGGGGTTCCTTAGGTTGTTATTGCACTATAAACGTTTGGGGTGATTGTTTGCAAAACTTGAAGGGGGGGGGGTTATACATTTGCTGAAATGTAACTGTTGCATTTATTGGTTGTATTTTCAAGTTTCATAAAAACTTTGAGTGGTTGAACGTGTGAATTGAATTTGAAATCTGGGAAATGATCATATTTTGCTAGAAACCCTGCATTCTATAAACTTCGCGGCTATGGTATTTGAAATTGTGAAACGGAAGTCTATATTTTTCACTTTATAACCTAGTCTAGATAAAAATATATATACAGGCAGAGATGGGCTGGCAGCATCAGGCTTGTCATTTTAACTTTTCCCAGGAGGAGGGGGTCAAAGAACATAAGCTCCACTATATGTTTAATATATATTTCACTTTGTCTATTTCTGTTGCATTTTTTATAGCGGGGTGGCAATCCCCTTCAAATGATGGGTCTGGCTGACCCGTCATCATTGAGTGCTGTTTAAAACTTCATTCTTCCCGTATAAATAGGTCTCAAGAGTGCAGGAGAGGGAATGTTGCTTTGCATCATATATTTTTATTTATTGGGGGGTGTTTAACCCCCTCTAGAAATTTATTGAGTGTCGCCTGGTCTATCAACACAGGACTGTATACATCGTTATAATTTTTTTCCAGGGTGTGATGAACGTTGCATCAGTCTCTCTCCAAATTGGATATCCAACTGCAGCCTCTGTTCCTCATTCAATTGTGAATGGATTGAAAAATCTCATAGCGGTAGCTGTTGAAACGGACATATCTTTCAAGGAAGCAGAAATGGTATGTTAATGTAATATTACAGATTAATATATGTATTTCGTAAAAAAGTTAGTTTTGCAAGATATGCTTTTATGGCAGTGGTTTTAAAAACCATATACAAATGATGTGTACATACCATCTTTCGTCTGACTGGGATGAAAAATTTTTATACTGATGTATATGTAGCAATGTACTGTGGTGTTCCTTATGTTACATAATGACTGGAATAGTTACGCCTTTTGGTAACCATTAGAATTCATACCTATTTTTTTCAGGTTCACTAGTAATGTGTATTTATTTCCAATCAAAAATAATTGCCATTGATGTATCGGTTATGTTTGGAAGGACCTTTCTCGGTTCATCCGGACTGCCTTGTGGTGTAAGAGCTGCTTGATTGTGTGCAGCATATTCTCAGCCACTGCATCATAAAATAATTTTGCTTCTTAGAGGTAGAAATACTGTATATTCCATAACCTTCATGTATGCTGTTATGCAGCTGTGATCATGAAGATAGACCATACAGTACACAGTTATTCCAATTGACTCATTGCATTAATGAATTATGGTAAATTGTGACGCTAAAGTATAATTGACAAATTTGATTCATTGTCTTTGTTGACGCGAATCTCAAAATGATACTATGCACAGCTCAGCTCCAAGAAAGTGCATTTTTGCTTTGTTGGCGTTCCAAACTGTGCAAATCAATGCCTGATTTGCTATGCATGTGGTTAAATGTAACTAACTTGTACGACATCAGGCAACATTTTTATTGGGATAAATCCTCATGATTTACATTGGCAAAAATAGATCCATGGTTAAATCTGAAAATTTAGGTCACTAAAATTTCATAGGTGTCAATCATTGTTCTTTCTTCCCTCTAACAAAACTGATTCGAAATAGTGTTTTGACTTCCCTTGGACAGACCCCTTTTCTCATACTGGCAGACACGCTGATATAATTTTGAAACTTTTGGCTGCCCTTTGACATCCCATGGCACATAAAATTTGTGAAGATATCCAGCATGTAGTGAATTTTTTTTTTCTTTCTTTCTTTCTTTTTTAGCTCTACAAACCTAAACTGTGTTTATAAATTCCTTAAAAAGTCATTAATTTTCATTTCCTTTTTAAGACTCCTTGAAACCTTTCCAGCTGTTTGTAAAAAGAAGCCGTTATGACTTTCCCCCACCCTGTAATATTTCCTGCTAAGGTTGATGAGTAGTACGTGATGCTGAAAGGTGGTCCCTAAAAAGGGGGGGCATAGATTTCTTTATAGGGATTTCAAGGCCACCCTGTGATGGGTGGGAACGGCTCTGCCGACGACCAGCGCAGTTTAGAATTAATGACACCGGATTTGTTGGACTACAGTGGCCACACCTGCTTCTGATATGCTGAGAACCCATTCTGGTTTGGACGCTGACATCTGGTTCAGACAATTTGTTCAACTTTGAAGTTTGGCGTGGCGCTGGGATGATCTATCCAGGATTTTCTGTTGAACTGGTTTCTTTCAATAGAGGATATCTATTGAAACAAATTAAGAAATGCTATATGACAGGAAATTAAATGAAGTACAAGAGAAAAAAATAAGAATTACTATCAGTGTTCTGAAATGGTTTGTAATTTTTTTTTTTGGAATGAACCCTACCTATATTTTCTATGTATATCTCTTGCATTCAGTATAGTAAGCCTTTGTAGTGATGATAGCCAAATTGTGATGACTCTTGTCCTGACAGAGCCAGCAATGGCTGAACCCACTGTTGTTAAGGGATAAGAGTCATAAGATCACATGTTGCCACACGGCTGTCTGAACAAAAAATATGAAATCTATTTTTTTCAATGAATTGTCACTGGTAACAAATGTTGCTAAAGATTATTAGTTACAAACAGTAGGCTAATGGAAATGCTGTTGACCTTTGGAAGGGAAATGGTTTGTTTGTGAATGGTATTTTTATTGAATGAAGTTTGAAAAGATTACTCTCTGGTAAAGATTATTTACTAAATTTCAACCATGATTGAAAATCCCTATGTTTAGGGAAAAAATTATTCCCAAGAATTTACCGGAATAAAAAATGTTTCATAAGCATTTTGTCAAATTCTGAAAAAAATATTTAATTTTGGGGAGAACACAATTCGGCAAGCGTCAATCTTACTTTTCGAAATCCAAAATTGGCACAATCATTTGTGCGCTTCATATGTCCTGTTTTAGGCCCGATGTAAATTTAGTGCTTTGCAACATTTGATTTTTGGGAGGTATAGTAATATATATACCCCAAGGACTTTCGCTAATCATGGCTTGCACAGTGTCACTGTTTTTACAAGGGAAAATATCCTTAAATCATTCCCTTTTTACTAATGAAAAATCCTTTAAATGTTTTAAAAGATCCCTTTTACATTTATTTTTGTTTTGTACAGAATTTGGATCTGCGCGAAAACCTCCAGAATTTTCATTCTCCAAAGTTGGCATCTATTAATTAAAGTCAAATATTATGTGACTTTGTATGTGATAGATTTATGACTCATTTTGACAACCTTATATGTGAACTGAAGGGTTTTTTATTTGAAACTGTTGAATCCCCAGCACACAAATGGTAGTTCTCAGTTTTTCTAACATCTTTCCTCGTGAGAGAATGAAAAATCTACTGCGCTGATCTTTCTTCCCCTTCTATTTTTTTATAATGCGGTCCTCACGTATTCCCATGGGATCAGCACGATCCGTCCAGGGAATTTGTTAGTGTTAGTTAAAAAACCATGCTCGAACCGGGATTCGAACCCAGACCTGCACAGTGATAAGCTAGTTCCCTAATCACTCGAATGCCAGATGGTGTCATTTGGTTTCCTTCATTTTCCATTCCTTCCACCATTTTTGTTTAGATTTATTGCTGATATTTCAAATATAGATCACCCATATTTGTTGCCAAAAGCTTGTAGATGTAAGGGTACCTGTATGTGAAGGTTAAAATACTGGTTGGCGCTGAGGGTCGCTCTCGTCGATGGATTATTTAAAGCTAATTAACTAAGCAGACTGCGAATTTTTTTCATTGAAAAGTGCAACAATTATGCAAGTGATGCTTAAACCATCTTTCGCCTGATGCTAATGAAGCAAACTTCATATCCTGATGCATTTGTTTTGCACTAAACTGAATCATTAGAAATGTGTTTTTCAGAAAAGACTTCAATTAAATGAAATAATATAATAAGCTTTCTTAATTATGTTTATGTAAGGTGAATTCTATATCTATCCCAAAGAAAAGGGAGGTGTAAGTCACGAAAAATAAAATGTGATGTGCAGTGGCACCTCAACTTAACGCTTGTCAGAAAGCTGATGAATAACCTATATGATTTCGCTAATGTATATCAACTGCCCCAAAGCAGAATATGCTGAAATCTAGCAGAACAATCTCAGGAAGAATTTTAAGAAAGAGCTTTTTTGCATGAGAAAGGCTCTAAATGAATTTCTATCGCAGAGTAATTCCAGAGCAAGTCCAGGAATGTTTGCAATAATTTTAGAGCTGATTCAAGCAAATATTTCTCGTAACAATCACCCGGAAGCTTGGGCTTTCAAGACACTAGACATGGCCAAAATGTTAAGACATAGCAAAACACTCCTTAGATCAGACCTGCCAACTCTCTAGATTTGGCCACGAGACTCCGGATTTTTTTACCCGCTCTCCGGAGTTCTCTGGATTTTGGCAGAAAATTATATTTTTCCCTCTCAGCTTTCTCATAATGTTGCGATGTCGGTAGCTACGATCGTGGCTTACTTATGGCTCAGTGGCTTATTTAGCCTTTATTGGTAGCCATTTATCAGGGGATGGTCTTGGTTGCTGGAATCCCTGTATAATCGTCATTGTATCCCATTAACACCGCCACAAGCACAATAACAGATTGATTGAACTCCACGTGATGTGCGATCCTACAACATCGTTACCGGAGGTTCCCTTGAGCAGCTTTGCATTTTGACATTTTTAATTGTTTTCTGAGATTAAATATGTCTACAAAAAAAATATGCAACTGCTTTTAAGAGTTCTTGTACCAAATTATCCATCACTGATAGCACCCAAGGAAGGACATACTTATGCTTTTTGTAAGGTATGTAGATGTGATTTCTTTATTTTGCGTGAGGGAAAGACTGACATTGAAAACATGTACTTAAAAAGCACATGGATTATGCATCTTCTATTGAGCAGAATACAAAACTAAATTTCTCTTGCAAAGAAAGAGATGATACTGTGATATGTGCAGTCATATTTTACTGCTTTCATTATCGAACATAATTTACCAATAAGTTGTGCAGATCATGCGAGGCAAATTTTTAGAAAGATGTTCCCAGATAGTGATACAGCAGAAAATATAGCAGTGCTCGTACAAAAACCATGGGCATTAAAAAAATGAGCCACATGTGGATAATCTATTTTTGACATATTCAGAAAACCTTTTTCGATTGATACTGATGGAAGCAATAAAGGGGATGCAAAAATATTTCTAATAGTGATTAGTTATTACAATGAAAAAAACATGTCAGATAGAAAACAACTTGTTATCTGTACCTGTATTACAAGGAGATAGCATCGGATTCAATATTGCTTGTATTATATTGGATTGCCTAAAATCCAATAATGTACCATTAGAGAATTGTTTGGTTTTCGGGGCAGATAATGCTCCTGTCATGATGAGCATGAAAGCAAGAGATGAGCCATTTAGTTACTATTGGGTGTAGTTGACATTTAATAAATTTAGCTGCTGAGAAAGGGTCCGAATGCCTCCCGGTTAAAGTTGAAATTATAAACGATATATATATTTTACTTAGAAGTTCAAAGCGTCAGGAAAAGCATTTTCAATTTCTTTATGATGGAGATAAGGAAAATACTGAAACGTGTCCACACTATGGCTTTCGTTGGGACGATGCCTAAATAGGTTGATACAACAGTAGGAACCATTGACTTCTTTTTTAAAGAAGTTAGAAACACACACAATAATGAGCCTGTCACTTTGAAGTTTTACCAAATCCCTAAGAAGGCTAAATTATCAGATTATGCCTCTGAATCAAAACTATCAACACAATCTGAGACAACTAAGGAGAAGTGTTATCAAAAATGTGATATGACTAAATGATTTGCTGAAACAAAGTGGGACCTAAAATTTTCTATTTGTGGTTAATAAATTAGTTGGGCAACAGTTTTTGGAATTCTTATCAGTGTATTAATGTAGAAGGGGCACTGTGTTCTGTAAAAGTTAAGAAATATTTTGAACCAATTTTGGCTTCTAAAAAACTTCAGATTTTTAGATTTCTGATCATTTCTGAGGTCATTCGCACAAAATCTTTGTTCACATCGTTTCTGTTTGAACACAGTATTTTTTCTTTATTAGATCACCATTGAAGTTGTTTTTTGCATAGGGATTTTATTCCCAAGGGTTAACCATGTTTATACAATCATTTATTTTACTTCAATTTTTAAGTATGGATTTTATTCCCTACACTTTTATGGGTGGAAAATCCCTATTTTATTTAGAAAAATCACTTTTGTATTAGTGAGTGGTTTTAATATAAAATATGGGTCCGCGTGAAAATTCCCTAATTTTCATTTTCAAAAGTTGGCAGCTATGCAAATGAACAATTATTGAAGATAAAATTATTCAATATGATATATGTAATATATATATTCAAGAAATATAAGGTTTTTCTATTTTTCTTAATGTTCTGACATATCTCACAAGTATGATTCTTTATCTTTAGTTTGCAAATATTTTTTAAATACTCATTTTTATAAATTAAAATCTTTCATTGTATATTTTAAGAAAATATTAATTAATGACGCGTATTAATAATATATACATTTAAATATATATTTTGTTAAAAAAATCAACGACCCTGGTTTTATAAGGTATGGCTTTGCACAGTACAGCTCCAAGAAAGTGCATTTTGCTTTGTTGGCGTTCCCAAACTGTGCATATTAAACGCCTGGTTTGCTATGCATATGGTTAGGATAACTACTATGTACGTTATCAGGCAACAGTTTTAGAATTTAAGTGTTCATTAAATTAAATTTACTTTCATCAGATATTGTTGATTGTGTTTAAATTTGTAGTATTCTGTTTGTGTGGTGTTACATTCATTGCTTTGTTTAATGTAATGGTGTGAAATGGGGATGAGTCACAATCTGGTTCGTCCGTTATACACTACTATGTCAGGCAAAGTGCTGTATATCCCAATGTTTTGTATGCTGCCCTATAGTTTTGATCAAGGAGGTACTATATAGTACACATTTAATCATTGAACTATTCAGTATGCTTCAGTACAGTTGGACCCTATTTATGAAAAAAATTATGTCCTGTCAATGAATTTTTTAAGCTTAATCAGACAAGAAATTTGGTTGGTTCAGAACATTTTCCTGTAATGATAGCCACCTAGTGATGATTTGTTTCTAGGCAGAGCCAGAAATAGCTGAACCCACTGTTGTTTACGGTACATTTGGGATGTCGACCGAGTTGATTTGATAACGCTCATCTGACTCCACTCTAATTAAAAGACGACTTGTCACAATCACCAAATTAATTTATTTACAAAAAATGCACACACACGAAAAAACATCAACATGTCATTTACACTCACTCGCAACCCCTGAATATTTTTCTTCTTTCCGTCGCTTGGCGCGCGTAACCTGCGTAGTCACTTTTTACGCCAAGCGTTGGCGAAACTCCGCCACACAACTCCCCCGCCAGTCTCACACTTCATTTGTGAGACGAAACCGAACTTTACGACCATATCGGGAGATGTAAGTTTTGTTCTTATCACTGGAACGTGATGAGTCATCCTGAACGGCTTTATCCAACAGCAAAAATGCCGGCTTTAATCTGTCAATGTCGACCACCTTTTCTTCGTCGTTTACTTCCACCACGAAGTCCTTGGTCAATCTGCGCACAACGCGGAATGGACCTTCGTACGGGCACTGGAGAGAGACTTCTTGAAGGGACCACAGCGGATGAAGACATGAGTGCAGGTGGTGAGCTCCTTCGGGACGTAGATCTTTGGAAGTCCATGCCGCACAGGATTCGTTGGTTTCAGAGAGCTGATGATCCTTTGCAATCGGGCAATGTAGTCGGGAGGGTTAGACAATGGCTGATCGTCGTACAGCTGACCAGGAAGACGAAGCGAGGAACCATAAGTCAGCTGGGCTGTCGAGGCATCAAGGTCACTCCTATATGCTGACCTTAACCCAAGAAGAACCAATGGGAGAGCTTCATACCAGTCTGAGTCGAGGCCTTCCAGGACCTGCTTTATCATATGACACATCAATGCTTGCTTGAGTGGCCTATGGAACCTTTCCACCATTGCATTGTACTGTGGCGTATATGCAGCGGTCCTTGCAATTTGGATGCCAAGCATTCGGGAAAGAGCCTGAAAAAGACCAGATTCAAATTGTCCACCCCTGTCGCATGTTACCCCCTGAGGTGTACCAAATCGTGCAATCCACCCATGTACCAACGCTCTGGCGACACTTTCAGCCGTCATGTCGGATAGTGGCACTACCTCGTGAATCTATCTACCATCGTTAGACAGTAATGGAAACCATGACACGGAGGAAGTGGTCCTATCAAGTCTATATGAACATGTGAAAAACGTTCATCGGGGACTAAAAATTTTGTCAAAGGCGACTTTGTATGCTTATGCACCTTGGTTTTCTGACATAGCACACATGCTCTACACCAAACAGTTATGTCTTTGTTTTGATTAGGCCAAAAATAACGGCTATTGATTAGTTGTTTAGTGGCCTTGATGCCAGCATGAGATAAGCCATGCACCTGTTCGAACACTTTTTTTCTTAAGGTTTGAGGGACATAAAATCTATTTTCCCCAGTAGAACTATCACAATAGAGGTGAATATCGGATGCAGGCATCCTCAGTTTCGTTAATTCTACACTACAATCAATATTACCATCCAGGATATTTTTCATTTCCTCATCTTCAGATTGCATTTTGCTCCATAACTGCATGTCTGCTAATGAGGAAAATTGGATTTCACAAATGCGGGATAAACTATCCGCTACAATATTACTTTTACCTGGTAAATACTGAATATCTGTGGTAAACTGCGAAATGAAGTCAAGCTGCCTAAGCCTACGAGGTGAGCATTTATCCTGTTTTTGCTGAAATGCAAATATGAGGGGTTTATGGTCCACAAATAAAGTAAAGGGCCTAGCCTCTAACAAATACCTAAAATACTGAATTGCTGAATATGCAGCAAGCAATTCCCTATCATAAGCTGAATAATTGCATTGTGCAGGTGACAGCTTTTTGGAAAAATATCCAAGAGGTTTTGGGCCATCAGGTGTTACTTCATGTAATACAGCACCCATCGCAAAACCACTACAATCAGTGACCAAAGCCATTTTAGCATTTGCTGAAGGATGGTACAATAAAGTTGCCTCAGCCATGGCATTTTTTGCTTTTTCGAAAGCTGTGTCTAAGTCCGAATTCCATTCGATTTTCCGCTTGTCATTCTTTTTTGCCCCAACCAGTAACTTATTTAAGGGTGCAAGAATGACCGCACTGTCTGGAATGAAACGGTGATAGAAATTTATCATCCCCAAAAATCGTCTCAGTTGGCTAATATCACTAGGTTTGGGAAAATTCAAGATTGCATCAACTTTTTCTTTAGTAGGACAACAACCATTTTGATTGATTGTGTGACCTAAAAATTCAATTTTCTCTTTGCCAAATTCACATTTGGATTCGTTAATGACAATACCATATTCCAAAAAACGTTTAAAAATTTCTTCCAAATGCTGCCTATGCTGCTCCAGATTCTCACTAGCAACCAAAATATCGTCAATGTATGAAAAAACATAGTCCAAACCACGCATAACCTCATTGATAAATCTTTGGAAAGTTTGTGCTGCTGAACAGAGGCCAAAATTTAGAAATGGAAATTCAAATAACCCAAATGGTGTTATGATGGCAGTCTTGGGTATATCGGGTGGATTAACTGGAATTTGGTGGTAGGCGCGAACCAAATCGATTTTAGAAAATATGCACTTTCCATTGAGCATATGCGAGAAATCGTGAATGTGTGGTACAGGGTACTTATCTGGTACAGTAATGCGGTTCAGAGCTCTGTAGTCACCCGTGGGTCGCCAGTCAGA
The DNA here is from genome assembly GCF_987345545.1 of Pholcus phalangioides. Classification (NCBI taxonomy): domain Eukaryota; kingdom Metazoa; phylum Arthropoda; class Arachnida; order Araneae; family Pholcidae; genus Pholcus; species Pholcus phalangioides. The sequence continues at coordinate 955,156 of NW_028301616.1, read as the reverse complement.
CGAACCCTTGGGAACCATGTGTAAAGGGCTGGCCCAATTACTTTTTGAAGGCCTGCAAATACCCTTATCTAGCATATAATCGAATTCTCGCTTGGCTATATTCAACTGCGCAGGATTTAATCTGCGTGCTTTGGCTGAAACAGGAGGGCCTACGGTAGGTACAAAATGTAACGTGTTATGCTTTACAGTATTTTGAGGTGCAGTATTTAACTGCGTGATCTCTTTATACTTGAGCAAAAGATCGGCATACCCAGATTTGTCCGAAACTGTTTTTACTGCCTGAATGTCACATAAACCAGCATGACCATGAGACACAAGATTTGTCAAGGGGTCAATTAAGTTTCGTTTTTTAATGTCAACAAGCAAACCAAAATGCTGTAAAAAATCAGCTCCTATAATGGGTTTGCTGACATCAGCAACGATAAATGGCCACTGCAAAGTACGGCGTAATCCTAAATCTAAAGTGAGCAATTTGACACCATATGTTTTTATACATGTCCCATTCGCAGCATAGAGATTAAATGTGCTAACAGCAGTTTCTTTACTCATAAATGATCTGGGATAACATGAAACATCGCTACCAGTATCTACCAAATATTCAGACTTATTTAAGCGATCTTTCACGTACAGCCTGCGACTTAAAACCAAATTCCCAGAAGCCGCAGCTACTTCTGATGGCTTGACTCGTTTTTTGACCCATAGGAACAGGGCGAAACGCACTTAGTTGCCTTTTCTCCAAATCGAAAATGGTAACAACAAAGCCAATTCTTTTTTTACTGCATTATGATTTCTAGAATTAGAGTGATATCGACCTCGATTATTGTTTGTTCGACGGTGACTCAACTCAGTCAAATTCTCTACTTGTTTTGTTAATTCATTTACCTGATGTTTGAGATCAACTAGTGTTGCGCTTTCATCACTTTTAAGAGCAGTCAAATGAGAGGCATTTACGGAAGCAACAGAGACAGCAGTGCATTCGCAAATTTTATCTGCCATCTGTGCCAATTTGTCCAAATTTTCGGAACTAATGGCCAGAACGGTTTGCACTGTGATCGGCAATCTACGCAACCATAAATTTTTCAAAAAATTATCATCAACGTGACCTTCGCTGAGATCTCTCATTTGCCTTAACAACATTGAGGGTGAGCGATCCCCTAACTCAACATCCTCAAGTAATGTTTGAATTTTTTTCGTGTGAGAAATTTCAAATTCTGAAAGCAAACAGGCTTTTAGCTGAGAATAAGGCCGATCTGACGGGGGGGGTCGCAAACGACGTCAGTAACATGTGACAGTGTTTCAGGGTCTAACGAAGCAACTAATGTGTCAAATTTTGTCTGCTCAACAGTAATACCAGACACCCTGAAACTGGACTCTAATTGAACAAAAAATAGTTTCACATTGTTTGGCCAAAAATTTGGTACTTTGACAGACACACGACCACATTGTGATTCAACTTTCTCATCTCCTGAATTTCCAGGTTTCGGATCCGGCATCATGAGCGTGCAAACTTCAATACCAATGCGAACGGAATTGCACTTTTAACACCCCAGAAGACACACGAGAAAGTGAACATACGAATCCGGCCTACCTTTATTCAGCCACGTGCCAATTAATGTCCTTGCGTCATTCCACGTCCGGGTCACCACATTTGGGATGTCGACCGAGTTGATTTGATAACGCTCATCTGACTCCACTCTAATTAAAAGACGACTTGTCACAATCACCAAATTAATTTATTTACAAAAAATGCACACACACGAAAAAACATCAACATGTCATTTACACTCACTCGCAACCCCTGAATATTTTTTCTTCTTTCCGTCGCTTGGCGCGCGTAACCTGCGTAGTCACTTTTTACGCCAAGCGTTGACGAAACTCCGCCACAGCGGGTCAGCAGATTAAATGTTGCCTTATGTCTGTCTGAACAAGAATATGGGGGAAAAGATTATAGATGTAATTTTTATTATCAAAGGCAATTGTTATGTAATTCAGCAATGTAGAATGTTTATCATATTTAAACGGTAAGTTTATTTTACATGTATTTTCACCTATTTCTTACATCTCATTTATTCAGTTTATGTTAAAAGTGTGTATGTGTAGTGTGATTGGATTTTTCACTGTTGATTTTGTTTGTTGGTCTGCTGTTACATTGACAAAAACATAGGGAAACAAGCACTTTTAAGGCTTGTTCCTAAAGTGCTTTAAAAAACATTTTTGTTATTTCAGCCATCCTCTGGTGTTTTCTCTTGATGAAGAACCCAGAGAGATGGTTTCATTTTTTTAAATCCTTTTGCTTTGTTTCGACTGAATATTTTAAATTGCTTTCAAAATTCATTTCCGTTGCTTTTCATTTAGCACTATATATTCTACATAGGTGCCAATGTGCTTCCAATTTACCCGGAAGCCTTTCAGTTTTCCAACGTTTTAAAAAATCTTCTAGTTGAAATCATTCTTGCGATTTTTTTGTATCTTCAAGGAAAAGTCCCTAAAAGTTATTGTTTTGTTTCAAAATCCCTGAAGGGAATATTCCTTGTAATTCCACATAACAGACCACATTTTCTCAGGAAAATTATAGGAAATCAGGATTTTTGTGCAGAAAAAATTGATTGCTGTCAAATATGATGTCAAAAGCTAGTAAAGTTGCCAATTAGTTATTCCTTTAAAAAAATTGTGACAGAAAAGTGCATCCTGTAAAAATGGAATTTATATATGGTCAGCCATTGCAATCTCAAGATCCTGGGCTTTTCCTTTTATTTATTTGTGATGTATTTTCTTTGTGAAATGTCATTACGTGAGATAAACTACAGATTTTTCAAGTCTTTTGAATTGGCACCTATGCTTCTAGCTGCCTTAGGTACTAATATTTGATTGTTAATTACATTGATTTTTGTTCTGAAAAAATTCCTTGATTCAAAATATTTGCTCAAACATATATATAAATTAATTTTTTTGGAAAAAATTAATGTAGTAGATAAATTGTGTATTTTTTGAGTCCTTGTTAAAATTCACGTTGATGCAATGGTTATCTCTGGAGGAACCTTTCTGGATCTATGCAGACTGACTTGTGGCACAAGAGCCTCTTGATAATGTGCAGCCTATTCTCAGCCACTGCATCGTAGAATAATTTTGCTTTTAGGCAGAAATACTGTATATTCTCTAATGCGTGTGCTGTGATCATGAAGTCGGACCATACGGTATGCAATCAATGTTATCTTGTGCCGCTTCGTGTTTGGGAATTGAATTGTTTTGTAAAAAGTCAACCGTATATTCCATGTGCTTGTAGACTTGCACAAGATATATGCAAGATACTTGCACAATATAAATTCCATTTTTACAGGATGCACTTTTCTGTCACAATTTTTTTTAAAGGAATAACTAATTGGCAACTTTACTAGCTTTTGACATCATATTTGACAGCAATCAATTTTTTCTGTACAAAAATCCTGATTTCCTATAATTTTCCTGAGAAAATGTGGTCGGTTATGTGGAATTATAAGGAATATTCCCTTCAGGGATTTTGAAACGAAACAATAACTTTTATAACCTTTTTTAAAAACATACAAATGATGTGTACATACCATCTTTCGTCTGATGACCAGGATGAAACAATTTTATGCTGATGTATATGTACGCAGTAAGGTATGGTGGTATTCCATGCCTTTGTGGTAACCATTACAATTTATTCCCAGTTTCACTAGTTATGTGTATTCATTTCCACGTGTATCAAATAGATTGCCATTGATGTATCGGTTATGTCAGGAAGGACCTTTCTCGGTTCATCCGGACTGCCTTGTGGTGCAAGAGCTGCTTGATTGTGTGCAGCATATTCTCAGCCACTGCATCACAAAATAATTTTGCTTTTTTTAGAGGTAGAAATACTGTATATTCCATAACCTTCATGTATGCTGTTATGCAGCTGTGATCATGAAGATAGACCATACAGTACACAGTTATTCCAATTGACTCATTGCATTAATGAATTATGGTAAATTGTGACGCTAAAGTATAATTGACAAATTTGATTTATTATCTTTGTTGACGCGAATCTCAAAATGATACTATGCACAGCTCAGCTCCAAGAAAGTGCATTTTTGCTTTGTTGGCGTTCCAAACTGTGCAGATCAATGCCTGATTTGCTATGCATGTGGTTAAATGTAACTAACTTGTACGACATCAGGCAACATTTTTATTGGGATAAATCCTCATGATTTACATTGGCAAAAATAGATCCATGGTTAAATCTGAAAATTTAGGTCACTAAAATTTCATAGGTGTCAATCATTCTTTCTTCCCTCTAACAAAACTACTATGCAGCTGTGATCGCAAAGATAGACCATACAGTACACAATGTTATTTTATTGAACCACAATTTCCTATCACGATAGTGACATAGGTGCTTTTGATTTGCCTGGAAGTTTTGCGATTTTTTTTAGCCTTACCATAAATCTTCCGGTCAGAAATCACATGTTTTAAATCTTTATAGAAAAATTCTCATTGTGCAGAAATTAAAGTCCCTGAAAAAATAACTGATTATCCAATCTCTTTGTAATCTGAAAGAGATCCAGTTTTCTCTAGAAAAATATGGTGAATTGCCAAATATGATCCCAAAACTGAGCATCTGTTATATGTCAGGGATATATGTCCAGACTTTTTGTAGGGTCCAATTTTTATGGAAATTTTCCTTATTTTGTGAAAATAAGTAATTTTGTGGAAAGCTAAATGATCTAGTTCATCGCTCATAAAAGAAATGTAATGCCAATTTATGGTTTCACCATGTTGTATTTTGTCAAGGATCCAGAAACTGGACCCAAATTTTGTCTTGACAGAGCCGTGTGTGTATATATATACACACACACACACTGGGTGATTATAAAAAAAAAACTATCTCGACATATGGGCTTCTAAATATCATACCATTCACAGAAACTGAATGAAATTTTGGCATAAGGTATTTTGATGTATGCGTTCAAGAATGATATGGAAAACAACAGTGTCACTGTTACAGTGAGAAAATTTCAAAAATATCAAATGGCAACACCAAGTTTTTTGTATTGGAATGTGATCTCCATTGTGAAAAACCCTAAATAGCATTCGAACGGCAACTGTAGCATGAAAATCACCGGCGGTAGATAGGCTAAAGGTGAGGACAACCAATAAGGACAGAGAAGCAGCATAAAATAAAGCATTTTATTGTTTCACAAATTTTCCACATGACCTTGTGGAGGTCTAATCAGGCTGGGATCTCAGCCGAAGAAACGGTGTGATGAATGAAATGAATATTAATGCTCTGGTGCACGGCAAAGTCCTTTTTCCTTGCCTAGCTCTGGGGATTTTCGTGCTACAGGTGCCATTCCAACGCTATTTAGTGTTTTTCAGTATGGAGATCGCATTCCAATACAAAAAACTTGGTGTTGCCATTTGATATTTTCGAAATTTTAAATTTTAATTTTCGTAACTGTTAGTGACACTGTTGTTTTCCATATCATTCTTGAGTGCATACATCAAAATACACTGCTCAAAACAATTAGGGGAGCACATGGTTTTAACAAAATTACGCAAAGACGTATACCGATAAGTAACATAAAATGAATCATCCATAATTTAAAGCCTAGCAGGAAACGGAAGAAGAAAACTTCATATGCAAATCAAAGTTCATGACGTCAAAAACCAGAAAAAGGAGATAAGGGCAGAAATCGGGATGTTGCAGAAACATCTGTTTTACTGCCGTAACTGTGAAATTCGATTGCACAGTTTTTATTTTTTGAGACAAGGTGACTGGAGGATGTCTCAACAGCGGGATTTACCAGAATCCATGGCATGGCGTGTTATAGGCAGACTGGAATCCGGGCAAACACAACGTAGTGTCACGGAGGCTGTTGGAGTCGCCAGAAGTGTTGTCAAGGATGTGGAATCGATTCCAAGAAACAGGAAATGTTAGACGTCGACCAGGGCAAGGTCGGCCATGTGCCACTACAGCAACTGGTGACCGGTATGTACGGTTAACAGCCCGTCGAAACAGAACAAAGAATGCTACGCAGCTGCAAAGACTGTTGCTCTTGGCAACAGGACGTAATCGGCTTCATGAGGGAGGGCTCTATGCACGTTGGCCAATGGTCTGCATTCCGTTGACCCCACGCCACCGTGCTGCCCGAAGAAGATGGGCTGCTGAACATCGAGATTGTGAGCAACATGATTGGAGCTAAGTGTTGTTTAGACGAGTCCCGATTCAGTCTGGAGTGCGACACCCGACGTGTTCTGGTATGGAGGGACAGGGGCACTCAAAATAACCCTGCATTCGTTCGTGAAAGGTCATAATACAGACGAGCTGGTTGGATGGTATGGGGTGGAATCAGCATAGGCCGACCTACGGACCTGCATATCATTCGGAATGGCACTTTGACGGCCTGAAGGTATGCAGACGAGATACTGCGACCTCATGTCATCCCTTACGCTGGAGCCATTGGAGATTCCTTTGTTTTCCAGGATGATAATGCCCGACCGCATAGAGCTAGTCTGGTGGAGAACATGCTTGAAGCTGAAACAACACAGCTTATGGAATGGCCAGCGTGCTCTCCTGACCTGAATCCAATCGAGCATGTTTGGGACATGCTCAGACGACGCATTGCTGCGCGACCAAGGCCGCCTGTTACTGTCCGAGACTTGCAGATTGCACTTCTTGAGGAGTGGAACAGTATTCCCCAAAGTCTGATCGATAACCTCATCACATCCATGGCAAACAGGTGTGCAGCAGTCTTAGCTGTTCGAGGAGACCACACGCCCTATTAAAACTCGTGCATCGTGTCTAAACAGTACTTTTTTTTTATCGTTTACAGGTAACCAAATTGTTGCCTTAAATCATCTTTTCATGTTTTTCCTATATTTTCAAAGAATTAAAGCTTAATTCCAAATTTTTTTACGTCTTTTTTCTGTATTGCGCATTGATATGTATGTACTATCCATTGTATGCTAATACGTGGCTGTCTCGCACGGTTTTTTTCACTTTTTTGCTTGTTCCCCTAATTGTTTTGAGTCCCCATTTGCCAAAATTTCATTCAGTTTCTGTGAATGGTATGATAGTTAGGGGCCCATATGTCGGGATAGTTTTTTTATAATCACCCCGTATATATAAATAGTCAGAAAGGCTAAAGTTTCAAGAAAATATAAGAATGTCCTGGAAGAATTTGCAATGCCAAAAAAATATCAAATATGTTTTATTTGAAAATGGCACAGTTCAGCTCCAAGAAAGTGTATTTTTACTTTGCTGGCATTCTAAACTGTAGATCAATGCCTGATTCACTATGCATATGGTTAAATGTTACCAGCTTGTATCACATCAGGCAACATGTATTGAAGTTGAGGTCTTCTAATTCCTTCATCTGAATTTTTTTTGTATTGTAATTTATTTATGGATGCTCTTGGCATCTGTAACAGGGTTTAAGCTACGGTCACATGTTTTGCAAAATGCGAAAGAAATAGCCACTATCGCAAAGATGCATACAGGACGTACGAAATGAAAAGACATCCAACCATAAATATTGTAGCATTTTTGCTAAAGCTTTCCCCTTCTCTTCTTTTTTTTTTGCTAAATTTTTTTATCTAGCTTAAACCCTGATCCGCGAGTGACTTTCCACGTGAATCTTACTTTGCGGATTGTTATTTGGACTGTATTATAGGGTATCTTTAGTAATCAAAAAATATTTATACGTGATCTTTGATTTTTTTTTTTTTAAATCTTTCCTTGTTCCAGGCCAAGGAGTATCTAAAAGATCCATCAAAATTCGTAGCTGCTGCAGCTGCCGCAGCACCGGCTGCATCTGCAGGAAGTGGAGATGGTGGTAAAAAGGAAGAAGCCAAGAAAGAGGAGTCAGAGGAATCTGAAGATGATATGGGCTTTGGACTTTTTGATTAAATAAAGTGAACACTTTGATACAAGCTTTAAGTGTTTGATATGTATGAGTGATTGAACTAATATATACCATGTCAACAAACAGAAATAATGCCAATATTGTCATGGTCAAATCTTTTATTTAGAAATGATTGAAAAAAGATATTTAAATTTTTTTTGTCAAAATATTGACACGGAGCTATGTGAAAGCACATTTTCCTCTTATTATTTAATTGACGTTTGGTGGATCTGATACTAGATCTCTCCATTTAAAAAGCCTGCATAGAGCCACGGGCCTACAATGGTAAAATCTTCAAACATTACATTTCACTCATAGTTTGAAAAATGTGGTAGGTGGCAGCACTAACAAAGCATTATACAAACAAGCTTCCTGTTAGGTTCACAACATGTACCAATTCGTTAGAAGTTCTGCAGAGCAATATGAACGAGGTACATGTGTGATTTAGTGGATTTGATACCATGCTGATTAAATCTCTTGGTATCTAGAATTTTTATGCTGTCAAAATTAACATTCCTTGAGCATTAAAAAAATTCTTAGGTTTTTACGTTGCGCATGGAATGACAATATCGCACTGTAGGTGCATGTTGTATTTAGGGATTTTGCATTTGCAGCTTAGAGCAGTTGTAAATAGAACCACTGTGTGGTCGTGTGGGAATCCAGGATCCAAACCCCATTAAGAGACTGGTAGTCGGTTGAGGTTAGTTTTCTGCAGTTTCTCCAGCTTGTAAAGGTATGAATGCGAGCCTGCATTGGCTGGATTTAAAGAAGGGAGGAGTAAGGTTATCCAGTGATGTCACTATCGATGAAAATGGATGGCATAGATAGTGGATAGCGACATCATCCTTGGATAAGTTTCCAGGCTTAAATGACTTCGCAGGCTTGTTTGTGGAGAACAGGCCTACAGCTGACATAATATGGAAATTCAAGCTTCTCTCTATACTTTGTAATGCAGAAGTCAAATAGCAGCACCAGGGAGAACACTAAGCAAGCACGATTCTAACGAAAAATATGCTGGGGCCACACATTCAGCGGTCTCGCTGGGCAATTTCCTTGTAACATTTTGTCTTTGTATAACATTATCACACAGCGTGCACTAGTTTGTTAGAAATTCTATACAATGGAATTTCGTTACATGCCTGTGTGCTGTAAGTAATAGTCCTACCTGAAATACCAATCTTATTCATCTTTGAGCAAAAGTGTCAGTAAGATGAATATAGGAAAGAAAAAATTCAACACTGTCCTCTCTTGCACAATTGTTTCCTTAGAGCTTGTGTTTACTGAATGGGAAGATTGGACCTAACTTGGGACAAGTCTCAATTGCTGCCATTGCCACCAAATGGCAGCTTATCCAAGAATGTCGCTTCCCACTGTTCATGTGGGGAGTGGCATGGTTCTAACTAGGATTTCTGCCATGTGTGGCAAACATGATTTTGCTGTCCAGCCACTTTTAAATTTGATAACTTTCTTGTTCGCCCCTAAAACGACTGTCCAGGGCAGTTGTCTCTAGCCCTGTTCACGTGTGTAAATATTGCAGTATCATTGGGAAAGAAATGTAGAGCAGTCATTGGTGAAAATTCTTGAAGCTGGATTTAAAACAGCTTTTTCTATCTCCCATGTGAATGGGGCTATGGACATCGCTTAGGCAGGGCTCGGCACTGGTCACTTTTTTAGAAACTACCGTATATACTTGTGTATAAGCCGACCCCACCCCACCTTTGGTGTTCCACTTCTGGACCACCAAAACCGCAATAAATTGAAAACCCGTGTATAAGTCGACCCCGAAAAATCCGTGCACTTCAGAGAAAAAAAAATATTTTCTAGCAAAATGAATAGCTTACGCAAATTTACAATAGAAAATGATTCAAACTTTTTAAGCTGTTTCTTCTGAGTCTCCAAGCTCATCGTAATCCGTCAGATCGTCATAGGGTGCGGCATCTTCGTTTTTATCTTCATCTGGGCTGCCATCGCCATTTTCACTTTCAAACAAGATATCTTCAGTTCCGTCCATCGCATTGCTGACGCAACACTTTTTGAAGGATCGGATAATTTCGGTGGAAACAGAATTCCACGCCTCATGTACCCATTGGCACACTAGGCCAGTGGTTCTCAACCGGGGGCCACGAAGAAATTTGACATTAAATTTTTTTAGTCAGTGACTAAAAAAAAAATGTAATTTCAAACAAAATGCATAGATTATCTTTTTCGTAATTTTTCCCCATTTAAGTAACATTAACATGAAGGAAATAAAAAAAGTGGTTCATGTAATCTCGGTGGTTTTATGACTTGGGGGTGATAGTAGGCCCTCACACAAACTATAGAAGAGGTTTAAGCAAAATGGAATAACTGTAAAGACAGAAAATCGTGCGTGTTCAGACTTTTCATTCAAAGAGGGCTGCCATAAAGAAAACAAATATTTGTTGACCATTCATTGACATTCTTTTGATCGCTAGTAGTAAATTTGATCCAAGAAGTGGATGGGTGAAAAATGAAAGCTTGTAAAAAAACCCATCGTTTTCATGCAATTATAGACGGATAGTCATCTAGTTTAGCCCAAAGCTACCTTCAGCCAGCACTGAGTGATGTGATGGGGAATACATTTATAAAAATCGAATAGAGAATGGTTGCTCTGGGGTATTTATTATGAAAGGGGGTGCCAATCCATTGCCTCTGCTGAAAAGAAAGTGTAATTCGGTTATAACGAACTCCAAGAGATCAAATCATACATGGAGAAAAATACCCGCGAAATTTAAAATTTTTTAAAACTACATTGCTGTGATAATGTATTGGGACGGGCGGCTTAAGCAAGGGGTGAGGCGCACCCGGGCGGCAGGTTGTAAGGAGCGGCAGCGTAGACTTTACTTAAGACAACAAAATTTGACACAGTAAAAATTCGCGACATCACGCTTTTGAGTCCTACTATACCTCGACAACGGAAACGTTGAGAAAACAGACAAGGCCTCTGATCGTAATACCAGAAACAAGAATGGAAGCTATCTGGGCGGCTCGAGACAAAATCTGTACCCGTGTGGGACTTAGTTTTTGCACCTCCTACCTATTGCTCCCTCCATAGCCCCTACCTCCTGCGTTAGGGAATCTTTCGTAGGGCCCATGCCCGATTTTCCAAGTGGGCCCTTCTACAGCTAATTTATAGAGTGAAAAAAGAAAAGTTATAAGGATTTTGTCCCGGGCCTCAAGCTGGAGCCCTGTCAGCCCTACCCTCACAATTTATCCAAACAATTCCTAACAAAACATTTTTTCGGCCCTTCATTTCCGATTTTGCGCCCCTCCAGAGCCGACAGTTTAGTTTTTTTTTGGCAAATTGAATTTTTTTTAACCCATTCACCCCGGATTTAGCAAGCGGTGTCCCGTGTAGCCGCAATGGGTCGCGTGGCCAAGCGCCACCCCTGTACTCTATTACAAGGACCATGTGTGCATTTTGGTTCCCTCACCCATGGCCCCCCACAAGAGCCCGGGATAATTCTCATAATTTTTTGGCTTTTTCAGGCTATACATTAACTATAGAAGGGGCCGTGAGAAATCTGACTGGGAGGGGGCCTGCGAAAGATTCCAGCCTAGGGGCCCATACCCTCACTCAAAATTTGATCCACAATAGTCAAATGAAGGCAAAGGAAAAATTTGGTTTTTCACTTGTCCGGCCCCTGGAATACCAGAAACACCTTTGAAAAAAATTTCTTAATAAAAATTACTCCGTTAAATATCATCTTCACAGTATAAGTGATGGTGGTTCACAAAAATAAGTGTTCTTTCAAGGATTAAGTTATCTGGCATTTATTAAGAATGGTAAAATAATTCTAGAAGAAAAAGTTTTCTACTTCGAAAGCGGGACGTATGGTCACGCCCATTTTGCACGGTAAACAATTATGTGCGGCTTTCTTCTGAAAAAAAACCAGGTTTATCTCCAGGTGCCCTTTACCGAATCCCTATCAGCCTCCTGGCAGGGTCGCCAGTAGGGGCGGCACATGATTCTTCGCACCCGGGCGGCAGATAAGCTCAAGCCGCCCCTGTAGTGGGACTTCCTCCAAGATTGACACCACATCTTTAACGTTTTATGGCTGTGCGTGTATTTGGAGGCTGCATGGGTAACAGGGCGTATGTCACTTTACTGGTGAGCCATTAGTCTTAGAGACATACCCAACTAGAAAAAGTATCCAAATCACGTGTCCAACTCAGATATGTCATTCATGTTGTAAGGGGTTGTATAGCTCCAAAAAAAACAACTCTTTATACCTTCCCCGTGTACCAAAGAACCCAATTAAGAAGTTGTTAATTAAGATGCCAACTAAAATAATTTCACGTTCCTAAGTGCAATATTCACCGAGATATGCGAATTCAAAAACTTAAAAGAAATTTGGAAAAAAACAACATTCAATGCGGGTAAAATGGTTTCCCCTCATTTAATGCTGTTTTTTTCCCGACTTTCTTGGAGTGAAAATTTGAACTTAGACACGTTGAATTTTTTGTCGGATACCAGGAAACAACTTTACAATTGGGTTTTGGGGCACAGGGTGTCCGCATAAAAAGTTAATTTTTTTATTTTAATAACTCTGTAACCTCTGGCAACATGAATCAAATATCTGAGTACTACACATTATTCGGGTACTTTTTCCAACTGGAAGTATGCCTCTATGACCAATGGTTCGCCAGTAAAATGCCATATACCTACGTTACCTATGCTCCCTGTATATGAAATATTGTGTTGTGTTTAAGCCAACTCGCACGTTGCTTCGTTCGCCTGCGAGAGAGCGGTCACATTATGAACCAAAAAGCCACTTGAAGGTAGCTTGTCATCCAATGAAATATCAGATTTTCACCGTATCGAAATTGAAGTCCAACAAACTGATAATTTTCTTATTTGAAAATTAGATTATTTATATTTTCCGATGGGCTTCAAATCCTGATAATGAATCATTACGTACACACGAACAGTTTTGTCACTGCCTACATGATTTCTCTGGAATGCATGGTTCAAGCAAATATTTAAAAAATTTTCACACGTATTTTAGTTCATTTTTTCAAATTCATAGCAGGGCTACAACATGAACCTATATCCTTGATACATGTATTATTGTTGAAAACGATGTGGAAGGTTGAACTTTTCAATTGCGATTCATTTGTGTGTGTATGTACTCCCTCATTACTACTCTCTTTTATCCGCACGAAGAGAATAAAATTAATAAAACTTCTTGTTACCACTCTTTGCGATTTTTATCATTATAAGAATGCGTATTTTGGAAGCTAAAGCTACAACTGACATTTCTCAATGAAACCATAATCTTTTACACACAAAAAAAAACTAATTTGGAAAGAATACAAATTTCATCCAGTACAGTAACGATGACATTGTGCCGTCTTCAAGCGCAGAGTTTACATTGATTAAAAATATTTATTTTTTAATTTATACAAAAATTGCCACGTTTTCAAGACAAATAAATTCGAATGGTCGACGCGTTTCGGCTCTTCAGTGGAGAGCAAAGCTGCAACAGCTTTCAAGCGGCTTTGATGGAGAGCCGTCATCAGGACCTCGTGGTCACAATTCACACGAATGAGTCGTGGAGGATTGATGTTTACGTCTGGTCGTCTGAAGAGTTCGCCTTTGTATTTGCTGCGTCCGAGTGGTCTTTGGATGCGAATTGGGGAGCCACCTGTTGCAAAGTGTTGAAAGTTTTTTCACGACTGAGGTTAATAAAGCCTGTCCAAGCTGACGAAATGGGTGGCGTGTTTCTTCCATCATTAACAAGGAAATTCTGGCATGTTCTGATGAAGTATCCCGCGAGAAAATTCAATTCAGAATTGTGTGTTGCTTTTTTAAAAACAAACGCTTTATCAAAATCAAAATAATGTGAATGTTGCCACAGTATTTCGATCCCCCCCGAACTTATCCATCTGTCTGTTCCAGCTTCCAAAAATCCTTAGTTAAAGCTGTGGAATTTTTTCGATGCACTTTTCACGGGCTCATAACTAATTTTAAAATATCCTAACCCACATGAATTTATGCAAATAAATATCAAAAGAGACAATATGGAGACATTAGTTTTCATACTTGAGAAGATATAAATGAAATCAATGATATTGCTCGAATATCCAACTCAAAAGTATAGGTTTGGCTAATTACTTCATATTTAATCTCCTGGGCTTCGTATATCTCTAAGCGAACTGAATATTTCAAAAATCGAGAATTCAATACAATTTTTAAAATTATTGATGGGGCGGAAAATCCCACTAATTTCCGCATTTCTACAGTAAAATCGACAATTTTAGCACTGATTTCTATGAGGATCACCCTTTTCCTGACTCTCAAAGCGATGCTGATGATGATTATGACGTCTATTCAAAAAGCCTCATTACTGAGAGTATATTGAAAATGTGGCAAACCATTATAAAGGCATAAACTATTATACATATACTAACAGGATTAAAGAAGTGACAAACCGTTGTAAAGGCATATACACGTCTGAAACGCATTGCTAGGGAACAACGGTAACCAAAGTAAACGTTCGGAAAGTGATTGTTGAGGCCCAAAAAACCATTGTTGCCGGACAGTTTTTTGCCCATTTGGGGCATTTGCCCTGGGCTGACGAAATTTTAAAGTAGCCTATCGTTCAAGTCGGGTCCCATTTGGTATATATGCAAAATTTGGCGACGATCGATCTAAAATTGTAGATTTGTATAGAGAACATACACACACACAGACAGACAGAAAATCAATTTTATATATATAGATATATGCACAGTATCAAATTTATCCTTAGTTTCTCTCAGATAAGATTCTCCACCACATCTCTATAGTTTCGTTGTTCACCAAGCAAGCAAGTATACTACACCAAATGAAACTACTGTAGAATCTCTACACATGACGAACCAGTTTGAAACGTGTTTTACACAAAAAAAAATTTCTATCCAAACGTTTAACTTCAATTTAGAACATCAAAGATAATTCCTATAACGCACGGGTTCTCAAACTGTGCGCCTCCAACCTTTGTCATGGTGTGAGGTTTTCGAAAATATTCTTTGTTAAACAGCTCTGGAGAGCCGGTGGAGCTCGCGGATAAGCATTGAATAAGGGGAAAGGGCGCCTCAGGTGGAAAAAGTTTGAGACGCCCTGCTCTAACGTGAAGTTATTCCATGCAATGATTTTTTTGATAAAACGAAGCGATTCCGTTACGCCAGGCGATTCACTACAGGCGTGCAAAAAGAATAAATAAATTTAGTGAATTAAAGAGTTAAAGTAATAATACTGAAAACTATTTTCATTGGCCTTGGTTGAAGCACCGGCCTGAAAAATTGAACTGAAATAAACAAATATTTATGTTCACTTCATCTATTCAACTGAGCAACTTGACAATTCTGTTACAGTCGTTTATACGACGTTCAAGAGGCCGAGTCAAAACGTTTTATGTATAAGTCGAAGTGAATAACAGCCTTTTTACAAAAATTTTCCTTCCCCCCCCCCCATACATATAAAATGTTGTAAAATTTTAAGTGTTTAATTTCATTCCAATTCTGTTCTTAAAAAATATCATTTCATACTTGATAGGAAATCAAATCACATTTCAAATCATTTAAAGAAATAAAATTTAGCACAACATTACCTTTGGGACATGACATTGGGTACAAAATTGCAACAAAATCTTCTTGACTTGCAAAAATTTTCCAATCTTGGAATTTTTTTTTTTGGCAGTAGATGATTTTCAATCAGGAGCTTGCTCTTTGGTTGTTTCTCTACTTTATAATCGTTTCAAAAAGTTGAAACGAGCATATTCAACTGGTTTGCAAGCAGGGCCGTCATTTCAACTTTTTCCAGGGGTGGGGGGGGGGGAGTCAAAGCACGTGTACTCAATGTATGTATATATATATACCATTTTTAGTGTATTTTTTCAAAAGCCAGGGCTTGTTTGCAAGATGAACTTTCGTTATCAATTTAAAATTCTTGTTGAATTCTTCCAAAATTTCTAGATTTTTAGAGAGAGCGTTTTTTGTTTTTTCGACATTACGAACGACTAATTTGACACAGTCAGCAAGCAGTGCCGTCTGAACGCATGGACCCACCCGAGCACGGCCCGGGGGCCTCAAGAGAAGAGGGGGGCCTCACAAAAATGGGAAGTAATTGAAATTTTCGAGAATTCTCTAGGTTGGGCCTCAGAAAAATCAATTGGCCCGGACGCCCATGATGCTCTTAAGACGGCCCTGTCAGCAAGCAAAGCACCACATCGAAAAAACTTACTGCGCATGTGTACCTATTTTCGTACCCCCAAATGCTTACAGTAGACTTTCTCACCCTCTCAGGATAACGTTGGAAACATAGGGAGAGAAAAAATTCTGAAAGGTCATATGGCCGTCAAAACAATTGAAACCCATTTCTTCGGGACTCTCTACATCTGCGTATTCTCAGAAAGAGGCAATAAACAAATCACCTAAGTGTCCACTCTAAAGGTCATCACCCATCTCACTGGCAATTTTCGTATACGTCAGCAATCACCCTAAAATTTAGGTCTTTTGCGGTGACAATATGCAAGAACTGTTGCAGCAACGCTTTTTCACTGCATACAAAAATTTTGTGCGCATTTGATGGATATAAATTACGTGTTTCTTTTTTCAAAAGTTTCCGAGTTTTAGTTGAAGTGAAAACGTCGAATAATTGAGGTTTTACGTTAAATAAATGAATGAAATATTTTAACAATAAAATGTATTTGTTGTATTGTTGCTTAAATGTATTGTTACCAATTGCTACCCAAGTTAAACGTCGTATAAACCTGAAAGTTGTATAACTGAGTGACGTATGAACGAGGTTACTCTGTAATTTGTAGATATGCCCTATTAAAAATAATCGTTTTTAAACTTTATGAAACACAATTCAACAAACATCGCAACTGGCCTCGATGCAGGGACAAACTCTTCTGACGTAGATTCATTATAGTTAACTTTTAATGCTCAAAATAAAAATTCAAATTTTTAGCTTTTTTTACCGTTCTTTTGGGCTAGATTTGGGACCGTAGGATTCATCCACGTGGGAAAAAAATCAATCCTTTATGTACGCAAACTCGTTCAACTATTTTACTAAAAGATTTCGAACAACTGTATTTTTGCAGACGCGAACCGTAAATATTTTTCTGTTCAACCGATGCAACAATATCGTCTAATCGTTTTGAGGGGAGGTGTGTCCTCAAGACAGTACAGCGAATAAATCAGGCCGATGCGGAATGTAGCCTTTTTTTTCAGAAGCAAGGAAAAAACCCCTTGATTTGTTTGGACTGGGAGAGGGTTACCAGAGGGGCCGTGAGCGAAATCACGTGATTCAGTACACACGTCATTACAGCCATTTCGTACAATACTTTTTGCGGGAAAACGCTTTAAATGAGAAATCTCGATGAGTATCAGTAATAAGAGTTGGCACCAGAGAGTCGCAGGACTCAAGGAGGAAAAAGTAATGCGGGATCCACTGTATACAAAAGCTTGCAGCAAAGCTGTCTCAGTATCGTAATCCGCCCATGAGAGTGGGGCTGGCGAAGCTTCAGGCCTGGGGCCTGGACCATTCTTGTCATCTTTTGTCTTTTTTCCACACTATTAGTTCACTATAGAGGGGGTCCGCTGAAGAGTGCAGCCTACGGGCCCCTATTTCAGGATGTTGGGGTAGGGGTTCATGTGCTTTATCGGTACTCAGAGGCAATTTCACTGTGGAATACGACGTCTGTTTACTCCAATTTTCATTCTATCGAGACATTATGGCCTTCTACGAACTGAAACAGCAGGGGTAGCCCTGTAGGTCCCTACACACGCTAGACGACTAGATAAGGATTATTCTAGTGGCTATAGCCCTGAGGACACACAAAATGCTGGTGTCCTTGACGTCTCAGTAGCCATGACTATCACAATGTCTTTTCTTCCTTCCTAGGAGAACTACTGCCATAAGAGCCGGAGGGGGGGGGGGCCTTGTACAATGTTCTTGTCTTCGTTTCCGGGGGGGGGGTTTCGTTTACTTGTACATGTGTAAAGTTAAAAAAAATTTCAATGAGAATAGAAGGTACGTAGTTCTAGATATCCGTCCATACGAGTACAAATTTATATGATTGATATTAAAGAACCTGTCTATTTTCCTATGGGACATATCTGAAAGAATAAAATCAAAAAGATCTTTCCACGGGCCCCAGGGCCGGAGCCCTGTCAGCCCCCCCCCCCCCATGTGGGGGCCATGCCCACCTGGTATTAAAGCCAATGATGTTGTGGCGCTGCGATCGTCACGAGAAAGCGCGCGCTTCCGTGGGGGAAGAAAAGAAATTGGTTCTTCTTCCCGCGCTCGACAAGGTTGTAACACCTCTGTGTGAATAAATTTCTCTTTATCTATTTTGTTGTTTTGTGAAGCAACAGTTTGGTGACCCGGCATCCAACGATAACGATGTCCAATCCATCGGAGCAACCAACGATGTCCAATCCATCGGAGCAACCAACGATGTCCAATCCATCGGAGCAACCAACGATGTCCAATCCATCGGAGCAACTAACGATATTCAATCCATCGGAGCAAGCAACGATGCCCAATCCATCAGAGCAACCACCTGCAATGTTCTGGGTGGCTGTCAAAGCCCCACCGTTTTGGGCCAAACAACCCCATCTATGGTTCAAGCAATTGGATTCTCAGTTCCTGGCGAGTGGAATTACCTCCGATGCCACTAAATACCACATAGCCGTTACAGCCATGGATACGAGTGTTTTGGCACATGTGAGTGACCTCGTCATGAATCCACCGGCGGCAAACATGTACGACGCACTAAAGAGACGCCTCCAAGCTGAATTTGCTGAACCAGATGAGCGACGCTTACAACGTTTGATGTATGAAGTCGAGCTGGGCGATCGTCGACCTTCGGCGTTACTCCGAGAAATGCGGGATCTATCCAGTGGCCGTCTCAGCGATGAAATACTTCGAAGTCGATGGATACAACGGTTACCACATTAAGTTCAAGCAATCCTCTCCACAAGTTCAGAAACGTTGGAAAAGTTATCGGAGATGGCAGACAAGATCATCAGCGTCAGCGGGAAAGCAGAAGTACAGAATATTTCACCAAATCTCGACCACCTACAAAAACTTGACGTACAGCAGCTCACAGAAAAAATAGAGACATTGCAAGTTGACGCGCTACGTCGATCTCGAGAGCAACGTGGAAACCCTCAACGTCCTCCCAATCGAAACCGCCACGAAGAATTCAAACTCTATGAGGTTTCGATACGATCTCTGCTGGTATCACCGTGAATTCGGATCCAACGCCCGTAAGTGTGTGCAACCATGTAGTTTCTATTCGGGAAACGACCAAACCGACAACTAATGGCGACGAGGGAGTCGGTTTCATTCAGCAGTCTTTTTTTCATCGCAGACCCACTAAGCAAGCTTTCGTTTCTCATCGACACTGGTGCGGATATTTCCGTAATACCCCCTTCGGCAGCTGATAGAAATAAACCACAGTCACTACTCACGCTTACCGCGGCAAACGGTTCTACAATAAAAACATACGGAAAGAAAATGATAAAACTAAGTCTCGGATTAGCAAAAACTTTTTCATGGGTGTTTACCATTGCTGATGTATCCCGACCAATAATCGGCGCCGATTTTCTCAAAAGATTCCGACTCACGGTGGATTTGGGAAACCGAGTTTTGGTCAACAACGATTGAACGATCTACAACCGGAACAACTGTTTCTCCAACTGTTTCCCCTGCAGTAACTGTGACATGTGGACATGAGATTTTCCACAATCTATTACAAGAATATAAAGAGCTCGTGGAAGAAACATCAAGTCCAGTGCAAGCAACACACGAAACGGTGCATCACATCGAAACTACAGGAGTACCGGTTTACGCGAGAGCCCGTCGATTAGGCCCGGAGATGCTGCTAGCTGCCAAAGCTGAGTTCGATAAAATGATTACCATGAGTATATGTCGCCCTTCAAATAGTCAGTGGTCCAGTCCCCTCCACATGGTGAAAAAATCCGACGGTTCGTGGAGATGCTGTGGCGATTATAGAGCTCTCAACGCGAAGACGGTTCCTGACAGATATAGCATTCGGAATATTATGGATTTCACTATGGATCTGCACGGTAAGTGCATCTTCTCTACCATAGACTTGAAACGCGCTTATCATCAAATACAATTGTCTGCTTCCGATGTACCAAAAACTGCTATTGTCACCCCTTTCAGACTCTTTGAATTTAACGTCCTCAGTTTCGGGTTGCGAAACGCTGCGCAAACGTTTCAGCGCTATATAGACGAAATATTGCGAGGACTTCCATTCTGTTTCCCTTATCTAGACGACGTGTTAATTGCATCTTCAAACCTTGAAGAGCACGTCTGTCATGTGCGTGAGGTCTTGAATCGTCTGTGCAAACACGGATTAAAAATAAATATCGACAAATGCGTGTTCGCATGCAGCTCAATCAAGTTTCTAGGACGTTTAGTCAACTCTCAGGGCATTAAACCGCTACCAGCCACAGTCGATGCCATTGACTCTTATCCAAGACCCAAAAACAAGGCAGAGCTTCGCCGATTTGTCGGTATGGTTAATTTTTACCGTCGCTTTTTACCGAAAGCGGCTGCGATACAATTGCCACTGCATCTAGTACTTCGACATTGTACACGTCACGACAAAACACTTATTACCTGGACACCAGAGCTCATTAAAGCTTTCGAGGACACAAAACTCGCTGTTAGAGAAGCAGTTCTTTTGACACATCCGAGGCCCTATTCCCCAATCGCACTCGTGACAGATGCCAGCAACATCAGTCATCATAGCTATCGGCTCAGTGGTACAACAACGAGTCAATGATAGCTGGCAGCCGCTCAGGTTTTTTTCCCGCAAACTGAGTGATACTGAAAAGCGATACAGTGCTTAAGACCGCGAACGTTTGGCAAATTTTGCATCGATCATTCACTTCTGATATGTACTGGAAGGCAAACCTTTCACGGTTTTCACAGATCATAGGCCGTTAGTGTTCGTTTTCAATCAGAAAGCCGACAAGCTTTCTCCTCGACAAATTAATCAATTAAATCTAATTTCTCAGTTTACAACTGATATTCGTCATATCGAAGGAAAAAGCAATGTGGTAGCGGATGCTCTCTCGCGAGCAGGAGTTGACCTACTTTTTCCTTCTTCCATGAATTACGACCTCATCGCTGAAGCACAGAAGAATGACCTTGAACTGAAGCAGTTGCTTGACGGAAATACCATCTTCACTCGCTCTTCAACAGCTCATTTCCCCATCTGGAAAAACACTGCTTTTTTTCGATACCTCGACATCTACCACGGCCTTATATCCCTAAACAATACCGTTGGGAAGTGTTCAAAATTATTCATCAACCTGCGCATCCGGGTGTTAAATCCACTGTTAAAATGATCATCGACAGATATGTATGGCCGAACATGAAAAAAGACATCCGAAATTGGGCTCAAGCGTGCATCGCCCGTCAGAGGTCAAAAATTCATCGTCATACCAGCCCTCATATTGGACAGTTCGTATCTCCATCTCGACGATTTAGTCACGTGCACATCGACATAGTGGGCCCGCTTCCATTATCAGAAGGTTATCGCTACTGCCTCACTTGCGTAGATCGCTTTTCGAGATGGCCCGAAGCCATTCCTATAGCAGATATTACTGCTGAGACTGTTGCTAAGGCTTTCATACATACTTGGGTTGCACGGTTTGGAGTACCAGAAGTGATCGTTACTGATCAAGGTCGACAATTTCAGAGTGATCTATTCCGATCTCTCGGCAAACTACTGGGTATCAAACAAAATCGTACCACTCCATACCATCCGGAAGCGAATGGTGCCGTTGAAAGGTGGCATCGCGTCCTTAAAGCAGCGATCAAGTGCCATTCATCAACAGATTGGGTGGCAGTATTGCCAATCGTCCTTCTAGGACTAAGAGCGGCATACAAGCCGGAACTGGAATGCTCCACATCTGAACTGGTATATGGTGAACCTATCAAACTCCCTGGCGAGTTCTTCTCAGCTTCCACCACAGACGTCAATGAGAAACAGTTGCTCACTGAATTACGACAACACTTTTCGAAAATTCGACCTGTCCCAGCGTCTCACCATAATAAATCCAAAACATTCATCCATAAAGAACTTGATCATTCCACTCATGTTTTCCTTCGCAATGACGCTGTCAAGAAGCCATTGCAGTGCCCATATGATGGCCCCTATGAAGTGGTCGCAAGGCGCAATAACACTATCACCATCAAATGCAAAAGAAGAAACGTATGTGTGAACATTGCACGAGTAAAACCAGCGCACATTGCCACTAACAGTGACAGTACAAACAGTGAACCCATTGTGACCCGTTACGGCAGAGCAAGTCGTCCCCCGAATCGTCTCATTTTATAAGTGCATTCATAATCCCGTCCTTATATGTGTATATATATATATATATATATATTTTCTTTCTTTCTTTTGTTGTCAATAATTAGTTCGTGCGATCCGCACTGGAGGGGGGGGGGTACTGTGGCGCTGCAATCGTCACGAGAAAGCGCGCGCTTCCGTGGAGGAAGAAAAGAAATTATTGGTTCTTCTTCCCGCGCTCGACAAGGTTGTAACACCTCTGGGTGAATAAATTTCTCTTTATCTATTTTGTTGTTTTGTGAAGCAACAATGTTTTCGATTTCTTTGCCTCGGCTTTGACATTATCGGTTCTGTGGGGTTTGAACATATACCAATAATGCCGGTTTCTCGAACACTGCTCCGGGCCTTTTGTTCCATATTTCCTGGATCCATTGTAGAATGCCCTTTTTCATCCACCCAGCCCTTTTAATAGGCTTTCACGATCATTCTTGGTGGGAACTTCATGTTGGGAGGAATTTTCTTCCTTTTGAAAATCACAACTGGAGGCTATTTCTTTCCATCGGCCATGCACGATAACACGACCGTAAATCGTGTTTTTTCGTGCCCAGTTGTTCTAACAAAGATGGTTTTTTTTCCGAGTTCATCAACAGTTCTATTGCTTGGAAACTCAAAAGTAACCGGGGTTTTGTCCATGTTACCGATTTGTGACAGTTCAAATCCATGTCTTTTTCGCAGTTCAATTATGAACTTCTGGAAAGATTCAATTCTGCTTTCCAATTCTTCTGGGAGTTTTTGTGCGATCTTTGTTCGCTGGCGTAAGCACAGGTCGAAACGATTCATGAAACGAGTACACCAACCTGAGGATGCATAGAACTTTTCTGGATTTGTGTCTTTGAATTTAACACTCTCAGCTAGTTTCGATGCTTTCAGACGTATGGCTGTCCTTGTCACTTTTGTACCTTTCAGTCTGAGGTGTAGCACCCATTCATTCAATTCCTTCTCAAGTTCAGGGAACACCGATACTTTTCCTCGAAGAGCCTTTTTTGTCTTCCGCATGGCTGAAATTTTCTCTTTCATTTTCCGCCATTCTCTTACTTGTTTCTCATTGACGTTATATGTCCGAGCTGCAGCACAGTTATTGTTTTCTTCGGCGAATTTGATAACTTTCAGTTTGAAAGACGCATCATACGCAAATCCATTTCTCCATTTTTGATCGTTGATACTTACTGATATAACACTAGATCAATGATTTTTCTGTGGGTAATCACGACACACACTTGTACTGCCTGGGAAAAAAATTACCACGTGGATTTAACCCGAAAAGTACTAACACTACTAACACAACCGCCATCTATCTATAGCTACAAAAATCACTCTGACGATTTGCAATTCCATCTATCATTACTAATTATTAGCGCCATCTATAGTTACAAAAATTACTATTGACTGCGGGGCTCGATATTTTCTCGTCAAAAACTAGGAGCATCAGCAAGTTACATTTGTTGCTTGTTCTATCGTTACTTTTGTTAATTTTTTTTTTTTTTAATATTTGAAATGATTTAAGAGAGCCCGTGCAGAAACTAACTTACGCGCAGCGGGAGAATACGAAAACGCGAATATTAAAGATGCGTATTATTAATACGCTTTGGAGAATGCTCTTGTAGCTGGCCAAGGTTAAAGAAGCTCGCAAGTATTTTGAATTTACTTACAATAAAAAAATCATCCGACTGAAAATCGCGATCTATCTAGAAATAAAATTCGTACTATTTTTCTATAACTGGATTTAAATCTCAGCAAGAAACCGTAGACCCAGATATGATCGAAAGGAGAACTACTTACGAAAATATCACAGAATCCTGCAATTCAACGTTTAGTTTAACACAAGGGTTTCCAAATCAGATGAAAATTGGTCACCAGGCTGATGAAAACTCAGTTAACGTGAATGCGAACCGTAAATAGAGGCGGATTTAACGGTGGGCACACCGAGCGCGCCTTTGGCCCCTAATTTAAGGGGCCTAATAATTTTTTTTTATGCCCGGGGCCGACAACAACTGACCTTTATCCGCTTCTGGCCGTAACTTGATTTAGAGCAGTGTTTCTCAACCGCCGGGCCACGGCCCAGTACCGGGCCCTGATATCATTCATACCGGGCCGCGAGTGATTAGCCGTTTCATTTTTCCTCATTCATTTTCCGTTGGTCGTGTGTTTGATCGGGCCTTCGACTCGCAAAAATGAATGACACCGGGCCGCGGGCTTGAAAAGGTTGAGAACCACTGATTTAGAGCATCTTCACGATACTGATTGTTGACTTAATATCGACATATTGCGCTCCATTCTTGGTGTTGTGTAAAAAATCCCCTTTTTAGACCTCGGAAGTTATTAAAACGTTTTTGTCTTGAGTCGCTGTTATGACCGCAATAGGAGAGGGTGGGGTCTGGTTCCACGGGTGTTGAAGGGTGCCGAGTTTACTCTTTTACCGTTAAAAAAATGGATACCGGCCCCGGGCGATAGTAAATTTTCGTAAATAGGTCTGCCAAGAGACGCATACGCAATGAATTCTTGTTTCCTGTGGAATTTCCTTTCGTTGTGGTGCTTTACTTGCTGGCTGTGTCAAATCCGCCGTTCGTTATGTCAAGTTTTGGAAGAATTTTAAATTCATGACGAAAGTATCTTGTAAAACAATTGAATATCCCTGTAGCAACTTTGAAAACAATTATAAAGCAGAGAAACAAAATCAAAGACCAAGCTGCTGGTTGCAAATCGTCTACTGCCAAAAAAATGAGGGTCTAAGATGGGAAATTTTCCAAAAAGTCGAAGATTTTATTGCAATTTTTTACCCGGCATACCGGAAAGGTAATGCTCTATTAAATCTTATTTCTTTAAGTGATTTGAAATGCTGGCGATTTAATTATTTTTCCCTCCCCAGTGTTATTTAAATATTTTTTTACATGAGTATATGTGGGGGGAAGACTTGCACATTAATAGGATGTTTTGGCTCAGCCTCATGACATGACACTTTATTTTACGTACTTTATACCTGCAAGGGCTTTAGGACCGCTTTAAAACAAAAATTTACACTATGTAATATACATGTAAGTATGTAAGTACATATACGTAATATGAATACATGAATGCAAAATTTACATTAAAGGTGGTAGAATTTGCACAAATCTTACATGATAGGGATGGGGGAAAATCACACTTGGAAATTCTAACCAAAAAATACACATAGAGAAAGCAAAATATAAAATTTCAGAGAGATTAAAAAAAAACCCCACACACAAACAAGAATTACGAATTTTCTTTTCCGTTCAAATGCTTCTCACATTCTAAAAAATAAATAACTGCGGTATACATAACATAGGAAATATCTCATTTCACATCTGATGTGAATACAGAAACAGAAAAAATCAAAATTCAACGCAAATTAAAATCTGTTACATACATAAAGATATTTTTCAAAAGCATAAACAAATTGTTCAGCATTCGCCTTTAATAAATTCATCCAAGACAAACGATTGACATTGGGGATCGAGAGGCTAATAGCAAATTGACGGCGTTGTTCAATCCAATGTTTACAAATGAACATGAAATGCAGTGAAGTCTCAGGATCTGAACAATGATCACAGATCGGAGATGAAATCTGATTTATTCTATGTAAATAATCTTTGGTAGGTGCTCTGTTTTTGTAAGTAAACGATAAAAAAGTGTTTCATATTTTCGACTGTGAAAAAATCGTGAGTATAATTTAACACAGTTGAAAAAGTCGATTGCGTAGATATAATCGTTTTGACAAGTAAAATGCTGATCAACACGTTGTTTTTAAAACAATTTTCAAAACGATTAAGAATATCTTCCATGAAAGTGAAAGAAGGAAAGTTTAAGTTATTATTTCTTGTCGCAAGTCGTGCTACTTTATCGGCGATCTCGTTATATAAAATATTCTTATGGCCAGGGGTCCACACCAAAGTGATTGAATTTGCAATGTTTTTTGCATGTGCAAGACAGGAATGTGTCAATAATGTTACGGAATGGGAACGGGGATTTACATTTTTCAAAGCAAAACGTGATGCTTTGCTATCGGTAAAAATAACGTAATTACGTCTCTCACAGATGAGCTTGGTAGCTGCATATGCAATAGCAAGACACTCTGCAGTAAAAATGGAGGAGTAATCATGAACTAAAGCTTGTATACGAAGGTTTTTAACAACTGGCTGTTGCAAAGATATATTTCGGAAAGAGAGAAAATTCAACTGCCCCTGCGGGGAATCAAACCCACGTCCTTTCACTTTCCGGGTGAACGCCCTAGACCACTAGACTACAGAAGCACAGAATCTCTCAATCTTTCCTTGGAGCTCGTGTACACTGAAAGGGACCGTACATGGACGGCCGGACCAGACTCAGGCCAAGCTCACAACTGCTGACGTTGCCACCAGATGGCGACTTATACAAGGATGACGTCACTCTCCGCTACCATACGAAGGTTTTTAGTGGTCTAGGGCGTTCACCCGGAAAGTGAAAGGACGTGGGTTCGATTCCCCGCAGGGGCAGTTGAATTTTCTCTCTTTACGAAATATATCTTCGCAACAGCCAGTTGTTAAAAACCTTCGTATGGTAGCGGAGAGTGACGTCATCTTTGTATAAAGCTTGTATACATGAATTATTATTAGGGCAATAGATTCCCATCACGTATGTTGAGCTTTGGATGCATCTGTAGCTATGATAACATTAGACGACCAATTTTCTGTCATATGTTGATTAAATAATATTGGAATCATATGATCGTAAATACTTTCTTGAAAGGGAAGATCATCAATATGAAGGGGATGTACCACCTTCTGATTCTTAATAAGAATCCTCTTCTTAACTATGGATTTGATCTTTAATTAAGAATCGAGAGAGAACTTTGCTCCCACATTCTTAACTAAGAATCGTTTTTGTTCCATAGTTAAGAATCGAGTTAAGAACCAAGGCTACCCACTTCTTAGCTTGATTCTTAGTAAAAATAATTTTTTTCTTCTATGCGAGATAACTTAAATTCTTTCTTTAATAGAAGTTTTTTTATGATTCATAGTTTAAAAAAATGGGGAAAAAAAATTAACAATGCATTTTTATTTCCAAACTAGGGGGACTCTGCCCCCCTGCCCCCTTTGGCGGCCAACATCCCCCCCCCCACTTCTCTTCACAACATATCTTGTTTATTTCGTTCCCACTTCATCAGCGTGCTATGGAAAGGGACATGTGAAAGCACCAGCTTACTGAAGAAGCGAATTTTAATAAGAATAATGATAAAGCAACAAAAAACAAATAAGATTCATCAAGCACCCCCAGAAACCAATCACCCCCAGATTCAATTCGCTGAATTTTAGTGGGGCCCACACTGGATATATCTCGGGCTACCGATGTGTTGCAAATTTTACAATGTTAAACAACAAAAATCAATGAGATACATCCAGGGGCCCCGAATTAGAACCTATCAACATTCCCATGGAGCCCTGACCTGGAAGCTTGTCGGACACACCCCTGTAAGGGGCCACGAAAATTTTTCATTTTTTTCAATTTTGCAACAAATAAAATCCAGGGCCCCACATCCAGTAGCGGGAACACAATACGCAGATTTTTAGTAAGGAATCCAGACTGGATTTATCTTGGTCTTCCGCTGTTGCAAATTGTATAATGTTAAAAAACAAAAAGAATCAGATTCATCCAGAGCCCCAAAATGAAACCTGTAAACATGGGGGCCCCCGACTTGGAAGCTTGTCGGTCATCCCTCACTGCGAGTGCCATGAAAAATTTTCATTTGTATTCGTTTTACCAATGAATAAAAGCTAGGGCCCCCAATCAGTTGCCCGTTGTATTCGCATACTTTTAGTGGGGCCCCCAGACTGTCTTTATCTCGGGCATCCGCTGTTGCAAATTCTGCAACAGAAAATAATGAGATTCATCCAGGGCCCCCAAAATGAAACCTGTAAACATGGGACTCCCAACTTAGAAGCTTGTCGGTCATCCCCCGCTGCGATTGCCATGAAACATTTTCATTTGTATTCGTTTTACCAACGAATAAAATACAGGGCCCCCAATCTATTACCCGGGACACCAATTCGCATACTTTTAGTGGGGCCCCAGACTGGCTTTATCTCGGACATCCGCTGTTGCAAATTCTACAACAGAAAAGAATGAGATTCATCCAGGGCCCCCAAAATGAAACCTGTACACATGGGGCCCCGACTTGGAAGCTTGTCGGTTATCTCCCGGTGAGAATGGCATGAAACATTTTCATTTGTATTCGTTTTACCAACGAATAAAATCCAGGGCCTCAACCAATTGCCCCGACTTGGAAGCTTGTCGGTCATCCCCCGGTGCGAATGCCATGAAAAATTTTCATTTGTATTCGTTTTACCAACGAATAAAATCCAGGACCACCTACGCAACTACCCGTGACCGAATTCGCAAATTTTTTGGAGCCCCCAGACTGGATATATCTTGTGCTTCCGCTATCGCAAATTTTTCAACGTTAAAGCAGCAAGAAAACAATGAGATCCATCAAGGGCCCCTGGAAATGAAAACTTTTAACTTTCCCATGAAGGTATACGTACAATCCCCCCCGGGTACCCCGACCCTGTGTGTTGGGAGCACTGTTGTTATATGTATATTATACATATACATACCTCTCGGCATGACCCCCCCCCCCCACAAGGGCAGGGCTGACAGGACCAGAACGATTCTTATCACTTTTTGATTTTTCACACTTTATATAATTAACCTCAGAGGGGCCCTGAAAAGCTGGTTTGGGGGCTCGCCATCTAAATTCCAGCCTAAGGGCCCTGCTGTAGGATAAGGGAGCCTCTCGGTACATGCACATAACATGGTCCCGATGGGTCAAATCAAATGGGTCCCAATATATGCTAGAGTTAAATGAATACTTGACCCAAAATCGTAACCGACTTCCGTAACACAAAAACGTAACAGATTTCCGTCACTCAAAAACTTCACCCACTTCCGTTACTCAAAAACTTCACCCACTTCCGTCACTCGGTTGCTTAGCAACAGGCCCTTTTCGAGTTTGCGATTTTATATTATAGAGTAGATAAGGAATTCGTCAGACTTTTTGGGTGGGATGCAGTTTATGTTGGTATTAAGAGCGCACAAGCGCATGCAAATTGAACTCGTCAGATGACGTCATATTTTTCTGTTTATATATATCTTGTTTTTGTGAAGACAAACGTAATGTTGGTTGTTATGATGATACGATATGATAATGATCTGTTACGCACGGATGCTTTTCATCGAATAAATGTTCTTAGAATTTTAATCATTGATGAATGTTTTCTTTAACCACGACCTCAAATGGTAGCAGAGCGTGGTTGCTAATCTTCGTGGTTGATAATGCAATGTTTGCGATCGACATCTAAGTGGCTGAACATTTTTTCGCGATCATATCTATGTGAATGAACATTGGCGTGACTATATCCTGTGTGGCAATAATCAAGGTGTGGTGAACATGGAAAAGCAGCATATTCCTGTTCCTTTGCTGACAGCTACAAATTATCATATCAGTATGAAGATGGAGGCAGCACTTTGCCTGAAAGGACTTTTATATGTTCTCGAAGGTGAAGAACCGCCTGCTCCAGCAGAAGGACAAGCCGAAAGCAAAGAGCGATTGAATTGGAGGGAACATGACAGAGAAGCAGTTGCCTACATTAAACTCTCTCTCTCTCAGATGAACAAGCGTTGCAGTATGCTTCGGAAAAACACACTAAAACACTTTGGCAGAAAATCAAGGACAATTTTACTGGAATGGCAGATGATCGAAAGATTGATATTGCTCAAGAACTAAAAGATCTAGAGTTGACTCGTACCGAGACCATCAACGACTATGTGGCAAGGGCCAGAGGTCTTTCAACTAAGTGCATGTCTTTAGGACTGGTAATTTCACCGAGAGAACTCGTGTATCACACTGTTCGAGGACTGAGAGGAAAATTTACGAAAATTCGAGAGATCCTGAAAACTCAACGAGAGAAATCCCTCGACGAAATCGTCGAAATTCTACGGAGAAAGAAATCCAACGTCGGCAAACTCCCGGGACTAGTGAAGGTGCATTTGTGACAAGAAAGGATCGTTAAAAGACTGAACGAGTGTGCTACATCTGCCGGAAACCTGGACATCTTGCAAGAAGATGTTTCATGCGGACTAGCCGGTATTTTTCCAAGCAAACTAGAGACTATTGTGAAAATCGAACGGGACAAAACTTCAAGGCAACTTCTCCTAAACGAGCCAGTTATGCGGATGGAGGTGAAAGTGGAAAACGGGATCGTGCATTTCAAGTCGAATACAGTCATATTACAGGTGAAAATGTTTGGATTGTAGATAGTGGAGCCAGTGCTCATATGACTAATATTATTAGTCATATGAGCACTGGCTTAGTTAGTCTTTTTTAAACAATTAGTTCGAAACAAATTATCTAACTTGGTAGCTTTAAAGTACTGTCAGGGGTATAAAAAGGGTTAAAGTTCTATATCTAAGCTCTCTCGGACCTGTTCTGTCATCAACGATCATAGCCAACATTAAATTTCAGGGTGTGTGTGCAAACAACGCATTACGATCAATTGCTGAATTAACAAACTTTAAGTAAGTCATCAAATAAATACTGCAATATTTGAACTGCTGGGAAAACATGTTTAGAGAGCACGTCACTGAAATACTGTCCGGTGGCAGAGTCCTGGCATTCATTGCACCATCTATGCTGAAAAATATGACAGAGAGGGAGTTTGTTGGGATAGTAGATACATGATCCATTGTAGTGGTGTTCTCGTGTGCAGTCGAGAGATATGTCTAACTTGTTATATCTAACTTGTTACAGAGGCCTCAACTAAAGTATGTGGGCACAAAGCTAGAGATAGCTACATCATATCTACGGTGTTATCCAAATCAGTCATGCCTGCTTTCTCCCAAAAGTCAGACCTCAAACTAGTACACTCGGAAACAGGACCGTCTTAAGAGCATCACAGGCCCCTGGGCCAAGTGATTTTTCTGAGGCCCTACCTGGAAAATTCTTGACAAATTAAACTACTCGTTTTTCTGAGGCCCATACATTAAGACGGCACTGCTTGGAAAAGAAACTGTAAACACTAAATCCTAGTCAATTTCGGTGACTAATTTTAAAATATAATGTAAATTATGTGTGTAATCACACATAAGGTGGAACTAGATGTACAGCCACCTTTTTGTGATGAATTCTGGGTCGTTTCGTTCTGACGAAATGAGCAAAGAGCTGCACAATGGAACTGGCAAAAATTTGGTTTCAATTCCTGTTTTTTGAACATGTGCACGACGAATAAACATCAAAATGTTAATAATGCTTTAATTTATTTTACTTTATTGAACCATAAAATAAGAATAACAAACTTGTGTGTCTATGGTAGAATTTTAACAAATAAAAAAATTAAAATTAATTAATTTTTAAAATAAAAAAAGAATAATGTTTGATTTCACTAACTTCCATAAGCATGATGCGCGACCTGAAGATATCAACTGATTTTAAATTTTTTTATGTCTTTTCTTATTAAAGGAGGCAACTTTTCCGCATTAGCGATTTGAAAATAAAAACTTTTTTTGACCCACCCTATTGCGCATGTCAAGAAAAACTCAAACATGTAAAAAAAATTTAATTTTCCAAAAAATATGTACACGTTCATTAATCACCAAATATTGTAATGCTGGTCTAAAGATATCCAAATAGGTTATAACAGCAGTACATAATTCAAATTTACTTGATTTTCATTACTGAAAGACAATCTGTTTTCACTGAATTTTTCTTCAAAATACATACAAAATTTAATCGTTGGTGCCACATCCTTGATCAGAGCGAGATTTTATCTCTGGACTTGGATTTGCTGATAGTGCTAACATTGGATCTGTAAAAATGGAAGACCTTAATACAGCATGTAAAAGAAATAATGCTTCCATCAATAAAATCATAAAGGTTGATAAGCGTTTCCGATGCTTTAGTTTGCAAAACCCCTCTGTAATAAGACTTCGAAAATGGTTCAATTACAACTTCTCAAAAATTTGAGACGGTAAAACAAAAATATTTTTTTAAAAAGATATACACTGCCCATTAAAACACGGGTGTCAATTAAGAATGGATAGCTTCTTGATTGTTCCCTTACAAGTCAGTCATGGAAGAATTCATGGCAACTGAATACGCTTGACCTTCCATCAAAAACAAACATATCAGGACTGGACAAATCGCAGAGAAAAAAAGTCCAAAATAATGATTCTTTTGACTTTTTCAGGGCATAGTGACCCTCTTTTATATGTTCGATCATCTTTGTTGCACCACAGTCATTTTCTATACATGAGGGCTAATTAGATCAGGACCTACTGATTCAGACTTTGTAGCCT